>NW_006434441.1:3132239-3164678 GCF_000325575.1 Pteropus alecto
CAAATTTTAATTTTGCATTAGGAAGCAAGTGACATGACTTAAGAAGATACATTCCAGCATCCATTTTGCTGTCAGAAAACTTGTAACCTCTGTTAGAAATGTAACAGGACGTTGTACCAGTCTTTTCTTGCTGGCCACCAAGGCCGCTCTCTTATTGGCTGCCCTGGAGGGGTCTCATCTTCCATCCGGTCTAGTTAGAAGATTACAGGAGCTCAGGCAGGAGGGCAAAGATCAATACCTCTCCCTCCTGGACACAGTCCCTGGTCCTCAGAACCCTTCACCCTCAAGTTAACTTTATTGAACTTTCTCCCTGTAATATTTGTTAATTTATTTGTCTGTAAACTCTCCAATGAGCCAGAAATAATCAGGTAATACATAAGAATTTATTGGTTAGTGCTATGATTAAAGAAGAAAAATACATAATTCTGTCTACTAAGAGCTTTAATTTTATTTGGTGAGATTAGGGACATTGATCTCAATCGTAAGACAATTATCAAAGAAAGTGGTATGTAATAAAGCGCTAACTAGTACAGAGATAAAGTTAGACATTTTGCAGTGTACTAGTTGTGCAGTTCAAACAACATATATAAACATAGTGAGAAAAGGGAGAAAGTAAGGATGAGAGTGGACATAAAATGGGATTTGAAAAGGAGAGAGAAGAACATGTTTCCAGTGATGAAATACTGTGATTGGAGGCTGTGGGAGCATTTCATATGCATGAGAAACCAGAGGGGCTGGGAGCTTGAGGTGTGAGGCAGATGGTCCAGGAGACAGTTTGCTTGTTCGAGTGGCCCATGGAAGCCCATTCGTGTGCAGTTTGTTCATGGTTACCAAACCAACAGGAAGTTGATTATTTAAAAATCAGTTATGACAAATAAAAAGGGAAGGCCCTGTGACCTCACCGCCAGAGATGACGGTTGGTGTGCAGTCTTGCCGATGTCATCCTCATGCCAATGCTATCGTGCTGTGTGATATTGGTACTATACGTGCTGTTTCAGACAGACTGTGTTGGAGCTTGTTTGGTGGTTTACAGGATAAGAGGCTGATCCATGTTTGCAGTAGTGAGAGTGGTAAGAAACAAACAAATCGCAGAAACCCTGTAGAAGTGACCAATGAAACAGGACTAGGGAGAGAGTCAGAGATGTTACCCACACTCTCAGCCTAGGAGTATGGCACCATTATTCACAAATGAATGCCAGCCAGGTAGGCTGTCCTTGTTGAGAAGAAAGGGTAGCAGATTTTAATGGAGATATAATGAGTTTTAATGGAGAAATAATGAGTTTGAGGCCGAAATGGACTGTCTGGAGGGGCAGGGGTGTGGGGGGGCGGAGGGAGGCGGGAAGAAGTTACCATTAGGATGTATTCCTGGGAGTGGTTTTAAAAGTTCAGTGAGAACTGAAGCTTTCACAGAGTGGTCTCTCAAGGGAACAGGAGAGGACAGAGCCTTGGGCACTTAGGGCAGGGCAGAGCAGCCTGCATCAAGGCGGGGGCGGGGCGGGGGGTTGGGGGGTCCTACCACCTTGCAAATGTCCCAAGCAGCAGGCAGCGTGTTTCTGAAAAATGCTTGAAGAGCATCTACTCAGTAATTCAAGAAGTCAGAAAAAAACTTCACGAGTCTTTGAATACAGTCCAAAAAAAATAATCAATTTTTTTTCCCCAAGGTAAAAGCTATGTACTCCCAAGAAAATTAGACTTCCCGCACCATACCATCCTTTTCACACGTTTTGCTTTTGTATTCTCGGTGTCTCTTTGGCCAGCTAGCTAGTTCCTTCCTCTCCTTCAGAACTGACCACAAACACCTCCACATCCAATAGGGAGAGGGTGATTTACTGAAGATAGTACATAGCAACCAATTTAAATGATACTTTGGAAGATTTTACAGTAACACAATGTTTACCTGTAATATTAAGTGAAAGTGCACAGATGCGCCGTGTTTTTTGTGTGACATCCCTGGGCCACAGGGGTGACGAGGTACCCTTTTTCTCAGAGGTGTTTAGAGAAGTTGGGGTACTGGTGGCCTCTAGAGCAGGAAGCTTCCAGTTAACACTTACAAACCTGTTGGATAAGATGATCGATCACCTGGCACCTCTGGCTGAAGCAGGCTTACCTAGTTACTAGTTAGATTTTCTTCCTTTTGCAAATGTAACCTCTTTGTTTTTCCTTCTTTTAGCATAATTCTCCATCCAGCGATGATAGTTCAGACTACAGCCTTGACTCAGATGTTGAGCACACAGAAAGTTCCCACAAAAAAAGAACTGGTTTCTACAGGGAGTATGACATTCCATTTCCTCAGGTATTGCCTTTTTTATTGTGATAAAAATACACATAACATCAAATTTACCATTTTAACTATTTTAAAACATAACAGTTCAGTGGCACTGAGCACATTTACAGTGTTGTGCAGCCAGCCATCACCGCCATCTACCTCCAGAACTTTCTCATCACTCCAAACAGAAGCCGTGTCCCTAGTAAGCAATAGCACCGCATCCCCTCCTCAGCCCCTGGTCACCACTGTTGTAGTTGCTGTCTCTATGAACTTGCCATCTCAAAGGACCTCAAACAGGTGGAACCATAGAGGATTTGGCCCTTTTTTGTGTGGCCTACTACACTTATCATAGCTTTTTTCAGGGCCTATCCGTTTGGTGGCGTGTGCCGGCACTTCCTGCCTTTTCAAGGCTGAGTGCTATCCCACCACATGTTCCACCACGTCCCGGTGTCTGTTGGACTTCTTTATGCTGCCTTTTATTGTTCCACTGCCGTTTTTGCAGTTGAGGTTGCTCAGTAAGTGGCCATCGAATAAACAGATTTTGTCTTAGAAAATTTGAGAAGACTCAACTCTAGTTGATAATTTTATTTCAAGTGCATATTAGAATACATATATGTATTTACTCAATGTGTCCTTTGATTTTGAAGTGAATGGAACTGCCATTTCTCAGAAGGTTTTAACAGCTATTAGAATCATTTTTATCACTAATGACAAATTTTTAAATTAGTTCTATTCAGCAAACACTGATGTGGTACCTAAATTTCATCATTTGCGGTTCGATTTACTTTTTAGAAACAGTCTAAAGTCATTGGGAAACTGTTACGATGAATGAAAAAAATGGTCAGGATGGGCATCGCTACTTTGGATAATATCAAGCAATGAAATGAATAAAATCTGAAAATATCGAGTAATGAGATTTCTGAGCTCTTGATTTCTAAGTTGTCACTAAAAGTAACTCCGAAAGAGGAGGTAGGGTCAGTCTGTATGTGCAAACAGCACGTTTGTTTTAAGTGACTCTCTTTTGCTTAAACATCACAGTTATTTATTGCGGTCATTATGTTGACCACCATGTAGCCTCACAGATGCAATGTAATTGTTTTTGTTAAAAAAAATTCAGTTAACTTAAGAAAAAGGATGCTCTTTTATACATACCCGCGTTTCACTTCCATTGCTCTCTGTTTCTTCCTGTAGATCTGAGTTTCAACCTAGTATCACTTTCTTTTAATCTGAAGTACTTTATTTAGTCTTTTATTAGCTTTTCTTGTAGTGTGGGTTTGCTGTCAAGAAATTCTCCCAGCTTTTATTTGTTGGTAAATTGTTTATTTCACTCTTATTTTGAATAACTATTTTGTCTGAAGGACTTACAGAAAGTTTGCCAGCATGGCACCCCATGCGTCTCCCATGCAGGCCCCTATGGTGAGCATCTTAGGTGCTTTGCTTTATCCTTCATCTCGCTCCTCTTGTTTTCAGACGATCTGATTGACCTTTAAACCCATCTGCTAGGTTCTTCATTTTTCAGTATTTGTATTTTTCACATCTAGAAATTTATTTGATTCCTTTCAAAGTCATCAAAATAAGGTTATAGTTTTAAGTTCTCTGCTGAAATTCTAATGTCCTTTCTCTGAAAATAGTAAGCACAGATATTTTTAAATCTGTATCAGTTAATTCCAATATCTAGAGTCCATATTCCTGTTAACTGTTGGCTTTTGTGGTTCTCTTTCGTGAGGTCTTGTCTCTTATGTGTGGGCTTTTGTTTGTTTTTGCATTGTGTCTGAGGATTGTATTTGTAAAACATGGTACACATCAAAGAACTAGTCTGGGGCCCAGGTGGCATTCGTCCCCTACTAGGGGAGTATCCACTTGCTCCTGTCAGGTCCATAGTGACCTTCCAGTCTTTTCCCAGCATCCGGATTTGAGACTTTTCTGGGCCACCCGGATGACTGTAGCCTCCACTTTGAGATTCCCCCTAAATGAGTAGGTGGGGGTTGCTAAGGCATCTCGTGGTGTTCCCAGAGATTAAAGGGGCAATCGGAGGTGCTGCTGGACCTTGCCGATCTGCGCGATGGGCTGAGGCTCTCAGAGTAGTGCCTGCTGCGGATGTGCTCGCTCTAGGGACTCGCCTCGCTCTGTGGATCGTGGATCAGGCCCCATTAGCCTTCCTGATTGTCGGCTCTCTGATGGCTACAAATAGCATCTGTCTGTCTCGGCTACATTTCTTCTGAGGAGGACCACTCAGATTGGATTCCGTAGTCTGCTATTCGGGGGAGAGAAAGTGTAGCACCATTTCCCCACGTGTGTTTTAGAGCCGACTCACTAGGGTTAGAAAATGCCTTATCACATCCTAAAAGTCTCATTTTCTTAAATAACAGGTATCAGCTATAAAACTTCAGTACTGACATCTAGCTATTAAGCTAGAGAATTTAGCCCATCTCCCTTCCTCACCTTGTCCAGGCCTCCTGGTCCCATGCTGCATGTTTGCAGAGATTGCCTGGGGCCAGCTCCTGGTTGATAGAAACCAAATCCACCCCACAGACATGGTAGCAGTGGATGTGGCCTAATGACCAGGCAGTACAGTTGTCAGAGACACTATCTCTGGGGGTAGAATTTACAGTCTTTTCATTTTTTACCTTCTTTCCGGATAGTTTTAGAAAATACTCGCCAGATCTTTGCTGGTGCGTGTGTTTTGTTTGCTCCAAGTGACAAGTGTGTGTCGCTCGGGAGACATTGTAGAGCACTAACGGGCTGCTGTGACCTGCTGCAGTCCAGTGCTTCGGCGCTTATTCCCTAGCGGGACTCCGACCCTGACGCAGCCTGCCCTCAGCAAGTGGCGGTAGTCTGCCACTGCAGCTGGGCGCCCTGGGCAAGTCTGTGTCATGAGAGGGCTTTGGAAAATCTGCAGTTGAGAAGGCTGGGTAGGAGATAAATTGAAAGTTGGGATAATTCTATTTTTAGAAGTAGGAATATGGAGATTGTTTGTAAAGGCTGTAAAAAATTAGAGGATGGAATTAATATACAGAATTAAAAGCTTTTGTGACAAGCATCTTATCTCTAGAGAAAAATCATGCCCATTAACAGTAATCTTTATTCATAAAGCATTGAAATATATCACTGAAGCATTAATATAATCACGTTTTTTATAAAAGGAAAAGTAAGTACTCAACTAATTAATCTTCAACATACTCTAAGCAATTATTTTTTGTTTTATTTTCATGGTAGCTTTTTAAAAAACAGCGTAAACACTGCCTTGTGCTACAATTGTAAATTTCTATCTAAGTTTATGACGTGCTAGACTGAGAACACTAAAAACTTTAAAAATGCTGCTTAAAACAAATCAGAAATATAATACAATGTCTTCAAAATTTAAAAGTGATGAGCTAATTGGTTTTCTTGATTCTTTTAATTATATAGTTTTCTGTATTTTATAATTACTGAAAGCAACTTAATATTTCTCTGCATTTTATTAAAAACACATAATCTCATGTAGGGATTCTGCAGGGCAGTATTTTTACATCACGTTTAAAGTGTACCAAGCCGAAGATGAATCATGGCCTGGGTTTTTCTAGAGCCTCACGTTGTAATTATGTGCTTTTGCTTTTTTATAAAAAATTGACAGAAGATTTGATAGAACTAATTCAAATATTTTAGTGAGTAGAGATAGACTTGAATACTGTCATTAAATAAACTTCTAGGAGTAAAGTATGTTTCTTGTTTGTACATGCTTTCATAAAGAAGCAATAAAATTAATAATGTATGTTATAATAAATAGTTCCTAATGAGCAATTTATTTACAAGCTGTTTTTTATTTCTAGGGAAATCTCTATATTTGATATTAGACCTCAGATATAAACATTTTCTTTTTAGAAAAATTTCCAAATATATAGTTTTTTAAATTAATTATAATATGCTTAAACATGCCATTTGGAAATTTTTCAATGTTAATCCCCGCAAGCTCTTTTACTATCATTTTCTTATTTTCAAAAAGACACTTGCTGTTTTGGGAGGAGGAATTCACATTCAATGGTATGGATTTTTAAGTGTCCTGTGTATATGGAGATTGAGACATGGGACATTGAAACAAGAAGTGAATAAAATACTCACCAGCAAGGATCTGTGAACATTATGGAATTAGATATGTCAGAACAGCATTTACTTATTGAAATTAGTTTTAAAAAGTGTCCTAGATAAGTAGTTACCCAGAGGCAGACTTTCTCCTTTTTTCTCCTTCTTTCTCCCAACTTTCTGGGGGAGAAACAATGTCCTCTGTCACTGTCAACTCCCGTGTATAACTGAAAAGTCCTGACAATGAGTGTCTGTTTTCACTTAGCGTGGACATGTATCAGGAAGCTACATGACATCAAGGAGGAGTCAACATAACAAAAAATTTAAAAATAAGGAATATGGTGAGTACAGTGCCTACAGCGATGACAACTTTGGTACCTACAGTCAGGAAGCAGAGGAAGAGTTCGCCAGTCAGATGAAACAGTACAGGCAAGCCAAAGAACCCTCCCACGCTGCTCTGGGATCTTCATTTTGTAAAGAACCAGGGAAAAAACAAAGAATGAAAGGAATTCAGCAAGGTAGGTTTGAAACTGTCAGGCTGTTTTTGAATATGAGAACCTACCTTATTAAAACAGGTAGCTGTGGGTTGAAAATTTAAATTTCTTAGCCTTTTCTCAAGATCAGCTTATTCTTCTGGTTCCTGACTTTGTTTTTATTCATTTTGTAAACCTTGAGGATAAAAATCTACAAATATTTAAATCTACATGATATCCTAATAGTTGAATTAGAAAGACATCCTAATATTTAAAAATTATATAAAAATGTAAAATAACTTTCCTGCTATATTTTCCCCTTCCTTTCATACGATATCAGTAGACTGATAAAAGAGTAACCTACCTTTTCCTGTTGTCTCTGTTACTGTGTATTTATATATTTTAGACCTAAGAGGACAGAATTCTGGGAGGCTATTCTTTAATTACCCTTTAAAATGTGACAGTTACCTCTGCTATACAAGTGTACTTAGGCCTATGGACATCCTTCAGGGTTTGAAATAAGAACATAATCCAGAGAAACTTCTAGAGTCACCACTATTCATCTACTGTATTGAGGCACATGGTCTCTGGAGATACCAGGGCAAGTTGCCACAGAAACTGTGGGTCACATAAGGGTCAGATCAACCTTAAGGATTGTCCAGTCAGTGTGTCTGCTTCAGGAGCACTGGCACAAAATGAAGCCAGGGTTAAACTCTGGGCATCCAAAGCCTGCAAAACCAGGCTTTAACTATCGTTGAGAAGAGGAAGAATTTGATTATTCTTTTGGCTTATTTTTTTTCTTGATTTCCTAGCAAAATTCATTTGAAAATACAACTCTAGACTTTGCTGAACTAAAGAGAAAGGAATTTGTGCATCTGCTCCTGCAATTATGGGTTTGTTCCTGGGGTCTAGACAGGGTGTAGGGCCCATTCCACGTGGGTGGAGAGGCCTGCTAGTCCCTCCCACCTGGGGTTTTTCCTTTCAGGCGCTTCCTGTTTGTTCTGCTAAGGAACTGAGTGCTGCATTTCATTTCTGACAATCATTTTCCCCTTGGATTATGAAAGTAATATATGGTCAAATGCAGAAAACTTTTTCTATGTGTAGAAAAGATAACACAGCAGAGATCAAAGGTAAAACAAAATAGTTTGAATCCCTACATCCATAGATAATGACTAGTTACATTTTTAGTAGACATTCTTTCAGAATTTTTCTGATAATTATTTTTAACAAAAAAACTATGCATACTGTTGTAATGTTTTTCCCCCTTAATTTTGAACTGTAGCTCAGTCATTTTTACGTTAATGAGTAGCTTTTAATACCTGCATCCTATTGACTTAAACAGATATACCATAAGATTATGAGGTTTGTTTAATAATAGTTATTTGAGATTTAAGTTACACCCGGTTTTTTAAAATTTTCTATGATTTACCCTGTATGTTTATACATATCTCAAAAAACATAGTAGCAAACATTTTTCTTAAGAAATTCTGACACATAGAATTGAGTCAAAAGACATAGCTACATATTTGAAGATACCTGAATCATATACCAAGTTGCTATCTAAAAAGGTGGTATGCTGGTTTATAACACCTCTACCAGGATGTGAAAAAACCAAACTCTCTAAATCCCTACGAGTACTATTCTTTGAAGTGAAAATTGGTTTGTTATTATTTAATTTTATTTTCTTCGATTTATTTTAATGAGGTGAAACATTTTTTCTCATATATTTATTGACTGTTTTTTTAGGTTTAAAATCATTAGAAAACTTATTAGTTCAATCAACATGACTTGGTAAAATGAGAAATCACTTTAAATTGTAACTCCCTACCTTAATACCTAATTTTTGTTATTTGGGTATCTTTTTAGATACTTTTAAATACCAAGTTTTTCAAAAGTTAAAAACAAGTATAAATTTTACTTGGGATATATATATGTGTTATCTACTCAAAATTATCAATAGAAACTTATTTTGCTATAAATTAACCACTAATACCTATAGTGTTCTCCTTAGAGATGAATATAAAAATTCTCTTAACAATAGAAAGCTTTGTTAATCGTTTATTCTAAGGAAAGTTGAAAAGAACGAAACGAGATTTGACTTCTCCAGCCATGTATACCCTTGCTTCTTTCCTTCCTTATGTTGCTGACATCCTTTAAAGTACAAACAATAAGAATCAATGCCAAGAAAGAAAAATATAAACACAGAATAAATTTTTTTCATTGAATCTAGAGGAGGAAGAAAAGAATGCTGTGTACACCATAGATTATTTAAAATGAACTGTTCCCTATAAACTAATATATTGGTAGGTGTGCTGTTTTTCTATAATATTCTAAGTACATGTTAACTTTTTTAGGTATTGAACAGAGAGTTAAAAGTTTTAATGTTGGTCGTGGACGAGGTTTGCCGAAGAAAATCAAACGCAGAGACCGTGGGGGCCGAGCCAGCAAAGGTCCTGGTGTGTTTTCAGGAATGGACGACTTTCAAGAGGTACAGAGAGTTTATACACGAGGAGAGGGACCTCTCTGTCTTTCAACCCATCTGGCTATAAGGGAAGCACTACGATTTTAATGCCACTTTCCTAGTAAATGAAAAACTTCCCATTAGATCAAATGAGTATAAATAAATTCCAAAAACAGAATTATTGTTTGAATTAATCATGATACTAGTATAGAAGTGAAAATTTAGGTGACTTTGAAGTAAAATCGGTGTGTCTGAAAGCACCTCAAACAGAAGTGATGACCGAAGCAGAAAACGTCCTTGGTCCTGTGTGCTTTCCTTCTGTGAGCATCACCTTTCCTGATGCTGATGGCCAAGGAGGGAGATGGTGGTGAATTAATTTAGTATTAGAATGGAAAGCATTGAAGGAGAGAAAGAGGAGATGGAAATAGTTTGAAAGATGAAGCTATGAATCACACATTCGGCAGATACTGAGTGAACATGTGTTGACTTGAACTTGCCTGGTACGCGTTGACCTTTTCGTGCCTTTCTGGATTAGAGTGTTCCGGTTCTGTTTGGCTGCATTTCCAGTGAGGTGACTGAATTTGCAGAGCGAGGCTAGGTGAAAAGCTGTAACCTTGTTTGAGGGCAATGGAGTAGCATCCTCCGTGACTTGGTCTTACAGTGCAGACCCCTGGGTGTGCTGCTCCCATGGAGCAGACTAGCATGGGCTTTCCTGTGAGCCTTGACTTGCACCTGCCACTTCGAGGAGAGCTGGGCTCCCGGCAGGGCACTACCTGCTCGTCAGTGAAATGAGAGGACATGCAGTGCTAAATTACCTCCGAGGGCCCTTTTAGGCACTCACGGTTCAGATGCTTGTAGATCTGGGCTGCAACTAAAAGATCCTTTATCATGTCATAAAAAATTAGAGGATATTCTCCTTTTGCATTCGTCAGCTTTAGGCTATTTTCTCTTTTTTTTAATCAAGATTAAATTATGTTCTCAACTTTGTGACTTTGTTGTTTATTGGCTGTCACAAGAGGGTTCTTCTTGTGATTCCGGAAACATGCAGGGGCCAGAGACCAGGCAGCAGCGCATTGGGGAGGGTCTGGGCAGCTGCCCAGGCCTGGTAGCCATACCAAGTGGCCAGCTCAGGGCCAGTGCCATCCCATCCTTTCAGGGCTGCCTGCTCGTCCACACCATGTTCTTAGAAACTGGAGGGTAGTCACACAATACACAATCTTTTCATAGGTTCTAAAGACTTATTAATTCTGTTGGCCATGGAACGCTTAACATGTTTTTGTCTTTATAGTAGCTATTAAATTTTCTGTAAAGACATATTCTTTTCCTGGTAGGTCCTTCCATTTCCTCTTCCATACAAAATTTAAAAATTCTTTTATGTTCTTGCCCTTGTACCAATGTAATGTATCCTCTAGAGCAGGGGTCCCCCACCCCCAGGCTGTGGACCAGTACTGGTCTGTGGCCTGTTAGGAACTGGGCTGCACAGTAGGAGGTGAGCATTGGGCTAGCAGGTGATGCTTCATCTGGATTTGCAGCCACTCCCCAGCACTTGCATCACCATCTCAGCTCCACCTCAGATCATCAGGCGTTAGACTCTCATAGGAGTCCCGATCCCTGGTGCCTAAGAATTTGGAGACTGCTGCTCTAGAGTAAATAAATTAAATGGCCAAGTAGGTGGTGGGATTCTCCCTCCTTCCCTCATCTTTCTCTCTCTTCTGAGTTGTGTTTTCTTTGAGCAGAGCTCCATCTGACTGTGCTAACGCACCATGTGACTTCTGGGAAATCACTAACTGCTGCTGTGTTTGCATTTGTCCAGTGAAGGTGGTGACCCAGATTGGGCTGTGGTTCTTCCAGCTTACTTGTGGTTAGGAGACATCTGCAGTTCTCCTCCAGGCTCAGACTTGAAAGATCGGATTTTCTAGGCACTTTATTTTGTTCTGACATCTTATTCATTAAAGTTGCTTGGATGCTCTAGAATACCTTGGCTGTGGTTCGGTTCCCCATAGTTATGGGTACCGAGATACTTTTTACTCATTGAGACAGAACTAACCTAAAAAACAAAACAAACCCCCCCACAATCCTCTGTTAAAACATCGAGGCATGTCATTAGAAAGTGGCACAGACAGACAGAAGGAATGAGTTATTAGTACAACATAGGTACTACTTGGTAAATTTTTAGGGGTGTGTGTGTGAGAGAGAGAGAGAGAGAGAGAGAGAGAGTGATTAATACTTTTACTTTTTAATTTCAGAGTTATATTTCTCAAGCTGGCTCACTGACTTTGCATAATGACCTCTCTTTGGCTGCGTGTATGATTACAGCCATGATTCTTTGTACGGAAAGCGTGTATGAGCTGGTCATTTATACCTGCTTGTTCTGAGTGAGCCTAGAAGTAAAAATGTTTGTAAGTCACATTTACAGAGACTTAAGGCACTTTAAATGGCCCTGTCAGAGTGTAGTATAAGCAATGTCATTGTATTTTGCTGGGCAGTTTAGATATATTTTTAAAAGAACCTCTAGGATTATCTGTTCTCTTGGTATTCTCATGCTTTTTAAAAGAATTCTTATAGTAAAATACACATTCAGCTGTGAGCACCGAGTGTCAGATTTAAGTCTAGCCCAACCACTTGCAGTGGGGTCGTTTCCGATGTCCAGTGGGTTCTGCTTTGTTCTCCATCCTGTGGCAGATTGAGGGAGAAGGGAACACTGGAATCAAATTGGAAGAGCAAGTGTTCCCCGTGCAGCTCTGGTGTGCCAGGCACATGCCTGCTGGGTGCTTGAAGAATAAATAGTACTCCATGGGGCTAGGAGACGGGTGGGAGCACCGCCTAGTACCAGACCCGGTGACTGAGGACCAAGGGGGACAAGCAGGCTGTGAAATTTTCCTCTTAATTTTTTTTTAATTTAAAAGGTAAAGGTAATACATCCTCTATGGGGTTTTTTTTCCCCCCTAAAGAAAGTACAAAATAACCACACCTACAAAAAACCTCTAATTTTTAAGAGATGCATCTAGAGACATATACTGTCAAGTGTGGGGATATATTCTTTTGAGTCTTTTTGAAAATTTGTATTATAAAATTGGGATCAGTAAAGTTCACTTAGTAAAGTATCGTATACATTTTTTAATGTCCCCAAATTGTCTTTCCATCCCATGACTTTTAATAACTGCATAATATTCTACCACCCAAATGTGTCACGTGTTTGACTTGTCTCCTAGTCTGGGGTCTGTGGAGTGTTTCCAGGTTTTTCATTTGTTTGGTGTTCTTTTTTTTTTTTTTTTTTAACTATGTAAGTAATGCCGCAGTAGTTATTTTTATGAATAAATCTTTGTGTGCCTCCCCAATAATTCCTTAAGAATAATCCTAAAAAGTACAAATTCTGTGTCGTATAATATGGATATTTTAAATCTTTCATATCTATCAGCAGTACATAGAGTGCATATTTTATTGTTCTTTGCCAAAATTGAGTATTGTTCATTATCTAGCTTTTCATAATTTTATTTTAAATGTAGTTATGCATCCTCATTAAAATAGAAATAGGGTTCTTTGCAACCACTAGTAGCAATAAACAGTTTTTCTAGAAACAAATCTCCTTCCAAATAAATGAACAGCTTCAGAATGTCCAGTCTTAACCACTTGGAATAGTTGCTTTGTCCTGCTTTCCAGGTCCATTTGACTGTACATTTTAATACCTATTTAATGTTTCGTATGTTGCATTTAAATGAAACTTTTTCTTTCAGTATAATAAACCAGGGAAAAAATGGAAGGTTATGACTCAGGAATTTATTAATCAGCACACGGTGGAACACAAAGGAAAACAAATCTGTAAATACTTCCTGGAAGGGAGATGCATTAAGGTAAATTCATGTGTCTTGCATGGAAATACTCTACACTCATTTAATTATATTCTGGGACAACAATATAATTTGTAGAAATCGAGTTGGTTTTTTTTTTTAAAAATGCAGTGCTGACTATGTGGCACATCTTGTTAGGAGTGGATTACTAGTATTAAATGTTTTAGTCTTTATTGTCCCCATTATAAACGTGGCCACACCAGGGGGTTAAATAAGTCCCCACAGTAACTCAGCTGGACATGGTGAGTGAAGGAGGACCTAGGGAGAGTCCTTTGAGGTGACCTCACTGCTCTGCCTCTGCACAGAGCCATGCCCAGCATCTTGGGCACGGACTCTAAGGAATGTTTGAATTATTATTAGCTCAACATTAATGTTTGAATTATTATTAGCTTATCATTAAATTATTAGCTTATCATTTAGCTCATAATCAACCATAGTTACACTGTGAAATGCCACAGAGAACATTCAGTGATTTCTTTTTTTCTTCTTTTTTTTTCTTTTTGTGAACAGGGAGACCAATGTAAATTTGATCACGATGCAGAGTTGGAGAAGAGAAAAGAGATCTGCAAATTTTATTTACAAGGATATTGTACCAAAGGAGAGAACTGCATTTATATGCATAATATCCTTTATTGGAAATAGTTAACCAAAATATTGACGTTTGAAAGCATCTTTGAAGGTTTTAAAAATCATAAGTACAACCTAGAAAGCCTAGTTTGTTTTTAAATTAAAATAGCACATTACATCAACCAGGTCAAGTCAGCCTTTGTACTTCCAAAGGGCAAACTGAGTTTTATTCTTTAGGGAAATGAAATAACTTCCCTTTGGAAAAAAATCTATGAAATAAAGGTACTTTATATTTATTTAATGTATTTAGCTTATAAGTATTTCAAGAGACTGTGCTTCCTGAAAGAGTAGTTGACACAATATTTATGACTTAATTATTTTAGGTTCATAAGTAATAAATTATCATTGTTGAATATTATAAAACCAAAGTCTCATTAAATCTTACCTGATGATAAACACTGTATATTCTTTCTTAGGAAATCTGTACATTTTAAGTACTCTTGCTCCCACCCAAATTGATATCTCACTATATGTCTGTAGTCCTTTAAAAATATGTGCAGAATGTATCTTTCTATATGAATCCCCTACCCCCAAATGTCTAGCTGGTTACTCACTACCATTCATGACTAATGGAGCCTCCCCCAACCCCCACCCCATCTGAAACTCCATCATTATCATGAAGAAATGTTATATGCACATTTTTGTTCCAGACTTTGTGTTTGGCTCTGTGGGTCTGTTTGCCCTCATGTCTGTGTTGCTTTGCTGTGATTGTTTCTGTCTCACCAGCACATTGTGATACTTGGAAGATTCTCACATTTATTTTTCCAGAAACATTTTAAAATAGTCTTGTCTAGTTTGAAAAAATAATATAAAAAAGAAGGTAAAAAAATCCCTGTAACCATAGACCTAATGTAAAAACAAAACCATACAAATATCAGAGGAGTACATAGGTGGGCTTTTCTATAACTTTTCCAAGTATGACTTAAAATCCAGAAACATAAAAGAAAAGATTGAAAATTTGCCTAAAAAAATCTTAAAATTTGCATAACAAAAATATGTCACAAGCAAAGTAAAAAGTAAATAATAAAATGGGAAAAGTTGTTTGCAACTTATATCACTTACAGGAAGGTAACAGCTTAATGTATGAGTTTCTAAAAATCGAGAAGAAAACTGGGACAAAAGATAGAGATGATTCACAAAAAGAGAAATGCAGATGGCCCTAAAACATGTTAAAAGATGCTCAATCCTCCTCCTAATAAGAGAAATGCAATTTAATCGATGCCCAGAGATACCATTTGCAGCTATCAGATTTGCAGAAATCCAAAAAAATTTAAATATGACAGCAAAATTTGTTAGCAGTGCTGTGAAAAAGTAAATTACACTCAGACCTTGTTGGCGGGAATGCAAGAGGCTGCACCCTGGTGGAGGGAGTGTGGCAGCGTCTAGCAGAAGCGCACAATCCTGCCATTTGCACATTCTGATGAATTAATGGGTCTGGGCAGCGTTAAGGACAGCTGCTAACTAAAATCCTTAGGTGAAAAGTCAGTGAGAAACTTTATAATTGATGAATCGGACTGATGACACCTGCACCAACTGATCAGCCTCAGCACTAAAAAAACAACCGGACATTAAATACTTCTAGCGTGGTGCAGTAGTAGGGAGTGTTCAACACCTATGAAAATATTAAAATTAACAGATAAATGATAGAAAGTAGAAGGGTAGGAGACTTCCTATAGGTCAGTAAAGGGACTTGAGAGAGATGTTAGCTAGATGCCATTTGTGGGTTGTGTTTGGCCCCTGATCTGAACAAGGTAATTATAAAAAGACATTTTTTGGAAATGGCCTGAGAAATTTGTGTACTGACAGAGTAGTAGGTAAAATGTATGTATTAATTTTTCAGATTAATGATAAGGTTTTTGTTAAAATTATTCCTTATTTGTTTGTAATGAATATGGAGATATTTACAGGTTAAATGTATTTGGGATGTGCTTTGCAACCCCCACGTGTCTTTCAAGGGGAGTTGTGAGGAGAGTGTCACAGAATTGTCAGGCGATGAACATTGTTGAGCTCAGGTAGCCCACATGAGGGAGGGAGTTCACCATGTTATTCTCTCTGCTTTGGTGTGTATTTGATAATTTTCATACTGACTTTTTTAAAAACCCTGAGTAATCTCATTTTCAGGAATAGCCATGCTAACAACATGGCTTAAAGTCTTTCGGGTAATGTCCAATGCTAGGGGGCGAATATGTGAGGAGATGTGTACATGTCTACCTATTTCTACACACAATTCTTTATAAAAATATGATCCAGCCAGGACTGTAAAATTATATATTTTTATTTAACATTTACATCTTTAATTTATATAGTCTATTTTAATATATGAGGTGCAGTAAGAAGCTTGTTTTTTTCCCAAATGGTTAACTTATTGTCTCATCTTCACTGATTAAAATGTCATCGTGAACAGAAGAGCCTGAATTTCCTGGGCACACAATTCTGCCTCTAGACCTGTTAGACTAGGTGCATTTGATCATTACTCTTTGTAAGAGTACATTTGATATTTAGTAGGGCAGAGAATCCTCCTTTCTTCATCAAAATGTTAGAAGGTAGGAGACCTCCTATAGGTCAGTAAAGGGACTTCAGAGAGATTCAGGAAAAAGAAATAACATTTTTTTCAGATGTGATATATTTCTTTAAAAGTCAGACACCTTATTGAATTTTTCAAAAGCTTTCAGTCTGTTTTTTTTTTCCTCAGAGTCATACCATCAGTAAATAATAATAATTTATACTTCCTATTTAATTTTAATTATATTGGCTACACGTCCAGAATAATGTTAAATAATACTGATCGTGGCAGATGTAATACACGCTTTGAAAATAACACACTTTTGCTTGGGCTTGTGGCTGTAGTTTTTTTTTTAATCAAGTTAAATATATTCTTATTTTCCTAAGAGTTTTTTAAATCACAAGAGGATTTTGAGTTTTCTCAGTTGCCTTTTGCAGTTGCTAAGAAGATTGTATGATTTTCCTCTTTTGCCCTTATAAGTGTGATGATTGCAGTAATAAAGCGCCTAAAACCACCCAGGAAATCCCTGAACATACACCACCTGAAAATGGTGTATTTGTCACTGTGCTTCTAGGTTTAATATTTTCTTTAGAAGTTTGTCTCCAAAACCTTAAGTAAGATTAGTCAGTAGCTCCTACAGTGGGGTTATCATGATGTACCAAGCCTATCATTTTCTTCATAGGTGTAAGCACTTGCTACACTTATTTGTTCTGTGTAGTATTTTATTTCATTATGGAAAGTAATAGGGTTTTCATAGTTAAAATACTATATAGTATTTGCTATAACCACTATAAATGTTTTTTCTTTAAAAGGTTTTCTAGTTTTAATAGAGTAAGAGATTTAAAATTATTCTGAATATTTTGCTATATAACTAAGATATTTGATCTTGAAATAAATTATCTGATGTGATGATAGGAAATTCAGTACAGGCAATACAATTTTATGGATTCAACAGAGTTATGTTTTTTGGTTTAAAATATTAGAGTTTGATTTTGTTTGGTCTGTTCCTTAATAATTTTATTTACATGAATTTCCATGCAAGTTCTATCACAGTGGAGCAAAATGTTACCAAGGAGACAAGTGTAAATTTTCACATGATGACCTTACTAAAGAAACGAGGAAACTTTTGGACAAAGTGAGTGATCCCTCTGCACCTCCATTACTTGTTAGCTCTCTACAGAGTCAGTTGCCTTGGATCATAGTTTCTAAATCTTATTTTATCAAACTACTGAGCAGTCAAGGACTGGTCATTTAATGTTTCATTAATACAGTGTATTAGAAACGCAGAAATATCAGGCTGGGAATTGAGAATCTTTTATTAATACTTGCGATGTTAGAAAGCTAATTTGCTTTGAGAAATATCTTATTCTTCTTTGAACCTCATGCTCTTGATCAAAACCGAGTTAGCTGTCTACAACCCCTTTCAACTTACGTTTTCCTGTGAAGGAAGCCAGTTGGCCAAAGTCTTCACAGCTTTGGATGTGGAGAGGAAAGTGTGCTCTAACATAGTCACCTTTGCCCGTTGCATTCAGGTGTTGAAGGCGGAGGAGGGGCGTGCAAGCGAGGATGAACGGGAGCTGGCGGAGCTCCGCAGGCACGGCATAGCTCCTCTGCCCAAGCCGCCCCCAGGCGTGGGGCTCCTGCCCACCCCAGCCGAGCATGGCCCCTGCGTCGACCCCGACGACGACTTCCAGACTGAGCTCTCAGAGGATTTCAAGAAAATTCCATCTCTCTTTGAAATAGTTGTAAAGCCCACTGTGGATTTAGCGCATAAGATTGGGAAGAAGTAAGTTAAGGTTTTTCACAAATGGCGGCACTTTGTCCCCTTGAGATTGTCCTTAGGGAATGAACTCGTGCCCACATTACTCTGGTCTTTAAGTTTCATGGAGACAGCAGCGATCTGGCACCGCCATCACCTCCTCACTTCCTGGTCCCTGCCTCTGCCCCACCATGGCCATTGCTTCATCTCGGGACCCCTAACACCACCCTAGGTGGCAGCTCTAGGAGAGCCCGCAAAACACCTGTCTCTGGGTGGTAGGGTTGGAGGGGATTCTTATCCATCTTTGCCCTTTTCTGTGTTTTTCAAGGTGTCAGTAATGAGTAAGTTTTAGAACAGCTGAGAATACAGTCAAGAAAACAGCTAAAGGGAGGCAGGCGTGGGTGCTGGTGTTTCCTTATAGGGCACCCAGAGACTGCTGCGTAGAAACAGGAGTCTGCTCTGACTGAGAAAAACACAAGAAACCAGTGTATCTAGAAATGAGGCGCTCTTGTTTGCCTCTCTCCTTGGCACTAAGAAATGGTATCCTTTCCATCTGCAGGCCACCAGCCTTTTATAGCAGTGCCTCACCACCAGCTCCACAATTTCAGGAAGGCAGTCCCCACCCTCAGCATATCTGTAGTTCCGGGTCCAGTCCAGGCCCTGGGCCTACTGTGTCACAGGGACACAAGAGCCCTGTGGCGCACCCAGGCTCCCCTGGACATCATCCGTGTGCCGGATGGAGCCCACCTTTGCCGCCTGGCCCACCTGGACTTGGGGGACCTCACAGCCAACCCGGAGTCCTCATTCAGCCGGAGGCACCTTTGACAGCGCCAGGTCTGTGTGGTCCTTACCAGGGCCCCGGCCTTACAGAGCGCATGGCAAGCACACCGGGGGAGAACCACCGCGCACTGTCTCACCTGCAAGGGCCCAATGAGGGGCCGCCCAGTGCAGGCTTCGAGCCCCTGCAGAGCCCCGCTGAGTTCTATGAAGGCTGCCACCCGCAGGGCACAGCGCAGAGTCTGCACACACCTGGCAACTCCGGCGGTGAGTTTACCTCTGGAAGCAGCCCGGTTCTGATTTAAAGTATTGAGTCCTACTTGTCATTGAAAATGTGGTAAGAGTGTATGTTTTAAATAAAGCGAGGTAAAATGTGATGAAATCAAGACCTTAAAATATGTTTTAAATTTAGCCAAACATTTGTAACAGTGCGCTAGGTAACTTCTTAACCCATTTCTCGTTTAGAAAAAAAAAGTGCCACTTGCTGCCTGCATTGATTTAATTTTACATAGACGCTCTTTGAGGCTGAAGCAAATCTGAATGGTTTTCAATGTGAAATAAAATATAAAAACTGTTCTTGAAGTTATTCCTAAGCAGAACTTGTCTCTAATCCTAAAGTAACAGAAGTGTACACATAAATAAAATTCATCAAATGACTCTGGCTAACAGCTGTTGGAGCACAATGTTAGCCTCACGGTAGGAATGCCACGTTTTCTAGGATCTGACATTTTCAGCCATTGGGAATTACTATTTTCATAAATGGAAATACCACTACTAAAAACAGAAAGCTATAAATAGAATGATGTCACTTGTTTCCAGAGTCCATCGCTATACTAGAGCGATGCAAAAGGAATAAGAAAAACAAGTTATTTCGTGGTAGACTATGGGGATGAGGCTAGGACTGTGATCTACGAGTTATCTTGGGTTAAACACTGCAGCCTCAAGCGCCACAGGCGAGTATTCTCAAGGCAAATGGAAAATGGGTTAAAATATGCATGCTTACACAGTAACTTGAAAATCAAATGTCACCGTTATTAGAGCTTCAATTCCTTATAACTCAACATAGTTCTCTGTAGTGGGGTTTTGTGCTAAATCAGCACCTGTCTCTTCCTGTGTTGTGTATATAGATGGGATGTGGCATAGTGACTTTGCCCGGCATCAGCCCCCCATTGTCCAAGGCTCACCTCCCGGTGGGAGTGGATATGATGACAGCAGCAACATGACAGGCCCTCGCCCTCTGCCTGCGCCAGGTCTCCCCGCAGCGGTGCAGAGAGCTCTTTTTGTCAGACTTACTCAGAAATACCAAGACGATGAGGAACTAAGCTTCGCCCAGCCTCGGAGGACACCAAGCAAGGAGGAAGGTGTGTCAGGTTAACCTTATGATGGCTTCTCACCCGTTTGGGTCTCTCAGCCCCTGAAATGGTCTTGACCAGGGCAAAGTCTGAGAACAGAGTTCTTCTGAACTGTCTGCTGTTTGTAGTTGGCCTCGTAGTGCCTGTCTTCTTGGAGTCGTGGCATCCAGGACCATCGGCACCTTGGCAGTCAGCTGCAGAGGTCATGGGTAGGCCTGGAGCCCAAGTGCTGTGAGGCCGGGGCAGCAGACTGGCCACTAGGACGCTTTCTGGTTTAGGAACTTTGACTTTGACTTTGACTTTTAGGCCCAGTTTGAGATGACTCAATTATTAGAGAAAGTTTTATGGGCATAGGTTGTGATGTCAGGTTCTGCCATATTATGAAAGAACACAGTTTTTGATATGGAAGATTATGTGGCGACACTAAATTGACCTGAGTGTTTTGATAAATGGATGGCAATTAGGTAATTCAGTCAAAGAGAAAAGCCTGAAGCACCCATTGTTATGAATTACAAAATTGATATGCTTGTCCACTTAAATTGTATGAATAGCTATACAAAACTAGGTAATAGTAGGTAACTACAAGCTATTCTGTGAACATTATTTGTTATATTTTCATAGAAGGTAGTATTACTCTATGTTTATTTACCACCACAGGGAAGTGAGGGGTTCCTGACGAGTTATTCCCTGTGCAATTTATCTTTACTCCTTTAAATGCTAAAACTTAATTTTACAAAACAGCCATTCATTGGTAATCTTGCTATAAAGTCTTACAGAGCTTTTACATTTTTGTAAACAAGAAAATTAAAACTTTTCTAGGTATAAAATTTTATACTGTAATATTAAACAATTACGGATGCTTTATGAGGGTTATTTTCTCCATACAGAAAAGTCTTTACTGGCTAGGTTTTTTTTGTTTGTGTTTCTTTTTATAAACTTTAGTGCCTTTACAAATCTTACCTGTCCATTGATAAAAAGCTGCTAATCATCATTTCCTACCTAATACCTGCTTTCTGCTGGCCTGTCTCTGCCATCTGCTTCCCTTCTGTTCCACATTCATTCTCATTCCAAAAAGGATTTATTCACTTACAAAAGATATTGATATGAAAGTAAGAAGAAAATAACATCTTACCTATTTGGGTCAGGTAGCAAATATTTCTGTAGAGTGAAGTTACTCTACAGAAATATTCAAAGTGAGTTACAAGCCCAGCTCTGGGCTTCTGGAGGCCAGAGAGGAGAAAGAAGCCATCTTCCCAGAGAGACACTGAGACACCAGTAACACTTTGCCATTGTGACATAGTGTGCTGTCTTTAGGATGTTAGCTTTTTTTGCTATTTCCAGTTTAAGCTAGTGTGTTCACAAAGGCCACACATCTGGAATTGTAGAAAACATGCCAGAGAGGCTCTGCCTGCCCCTCATTTGCTCCTTTCCATTGCTTCCTAAACCATCGTGGTGGTGGTTTTGTTTGCTTTCCAGATTTTTTTTTTTTATCTTTCCCTCACTGTCTTGATAAATCCAGAGCATAAGGGTTGTTTGAATTAAAAAGACCCAAAACGCTTTAGTATTTCTTTCCCAGAGTGTCTCCCTCCCTGACCTGTCATGGCCAGTTGGAGCAAAAGGCCCTGACTGTCTCTGCTTTGAGGACACTGCTCTGTCCTGATGTCACAGCTCATCCTGTGTGGAGTGTAAAGACTGGCTCTATCAGTCCCGCACCACTTCTTACCTTATTCTGGGGCTGAAACTGGCATCTCTATGATACACTTTCTTGGAGTTAGACTGCATTTATTTCAGAAACAGTATGTGTTTTTAGTCTTACTTAAGGCCAGATGCAAATGCTTCATTCTTTGTAACAAGTCTCTGTCTGCATTTAGATGACACCGTTAACTGGTACTCCAGTAGCGAGGAGGAAGAAGGAAGTGGCGTCAGGTCCATCCTGAAGACGCTACAGAAACAGACAGAAACTCTGAGGACCCGGCAGCAAGCCCCCTCAGAGCTGGGCCTGCGTGCTGACCCAAGGCTTGCTAAAGAGAAGAGCCAGGGAGGCCCGGCTGTGGACCCCCGCCTGAGGACTGTACCCAGGCCCGACAGTAGAAAGCCTTGTGAGGCTCCTGCCCGGGGCCTTAGGCTTGCGTGGGACCCCAGGAAACAGCGGGGAAGTGGGGGTGGGCACATAGGCTGCTCAGCTGGGCTAGCAAAGTGTGGTTCAGGTCACGTAGAGGCTGGCACCACAGTCACACATGGGAGAGGTGAAGAGGAAGAGGAGGACGCAGAGAGGGAGCTGAGAGAGAAGGCTTCCCTGATCCCGCTGGACCCTGCCCCTGGGGCCGTGCTCCAGGACCCAAGGTCGCAGCTGAGGCAGTTCAGTCACATCAAAATGGACATTGTCCTCAGCAGGCCTGCCTTCTCCAGGCACGTGGTGTGGGCCCCCGAAGACTTGCTCCCAGCCCCTCTACCGAAGCCTGACCCTGTGTCTTCCATCAGCTTACCGCTGCCCCCTTTGATAGCCGACCAGAGGCTCAGCAGGTTGTGGAGTGCAAAAGGCGATCTGCATCCCGGCCCAGCATCTGCGGAGTCAAAATCAGCAGCCAAAGCCACAATGAACACAACAAACAGAGACAGCTACCTGGAACCGTTTGGGGACATGCACAGTCCCACAAGTAAGTTAGGAGACCCCAGACTGCACAAAAAGTGCGACCCCAGACTTCACAGACTACACAATGCGGTGTCTCAGCAAGCAGGCCTGAAGGAGTCCCATGCATCCCAGAGCACCCTTCACTTAGCCAGGCTGGGTCCTGGTGCCTCACAGCCTTCTGGGGCAGGAACCAGCTGCAGTGGGCCCGGGGCTGGGCCTCCATACGCCTCTAACCTCGCACCTTCTGCTGGCCTTCCACTGAGGACTCCAAGTCCAGTTCTCAGGGGCATAAGTTTGTATGAACCTAGGGAGCAGGGTGCATCACCTCCACCAGAGCCAGCAGCAGGAAATGCAGAGAACCAGAGAGAAGGGGGTGATTTAGAAAATAGTGACAAAAATGAGCCTTCTCCGGGAGAAGCGATCCTGCTCCAGAAAAGCACTCCAGATGGGGAAGTCACTGTCGATGGGCCGGTGGACCCACAGGCAAATGATGTTCCCAGGAGCTCCTGTGCAGGCCAGGTCCCCGCCGTGCACAGTCTCCCCATCCAGGCGTTGACAGGCTTAATTAGACCCCAGTACAGCGACCCACGACTGGCAAGGCAGCCAGGACAGCCAAGCCCCAGCCCCGACGATGACCCCAGTAGAGAGACAGATGACAAGTCTCTGAAAGAGGTTTTTAAAACTTTCGATCCAACTGCCTCACCGTTTTGCTAGCTATTGTGTAGTGACGCAGTTCTGTCCAGTCTCGTGGCTGTTGTAGTCCTCTGCTGTTTTGTAACTGGTTTACCTCTATAGTTTATTTATTTTTAAATTATAAACACTTTTCAGCTGCTAGCATCAGAACCACATGAAGTTATACCCTCTAAAGCCTGTGGTATTTTATACGATATTTTTATAACTTTAAGAGACTGCAGTAATTGACCTAGACACCCGCGTATCATGCTAGCTTCAGTCAGAGTGCGTTTATTTAATTAAGCATCATGAACTCTGCGCCCCGCCAAAACACGTGCCCGTTGTCCTCACGGTCACTGTTGGCATAGATGATGTCCACTTTTATATGGTTGTTTCAAGCAATATGATGTATGTTACTTTTGGGAACCAGTGTTTCGACCAGGATCCTCTACATTTGTCAGCACGTAATTGTCTAACATGTAGTGCTGACTGCGGGCTAGAATATGAGATGAAGTAGAATGCAGAGCAGTTCACGTTTAAGGGCATCACTTTTCTTAGTGTGGGCAATATTGGTGTAAATGAAGCATTTGAATGTCCTATCTTTTAAAAGTATT
The DNA here is from genome assembly GCF_000325575.1 of Pteropus alecto. Lineage (NCBI taxonomy): Eukaryota > Metazoa > Chordata > Mammalia > Chiroptera > Pteropodidae > Pteropus > Pteropus alecto. Next base: position 3,156,283 of record NW_006434441.1, read on the forward strand.
TTATTGTATCATAGAAGTTGGAGATATATAGATTGTTTTGCTAAAGTGAAAAATTCCCAAGTTCTCTGACATAACTTTCTAAATTTAATTTTTCATATTAAATAGTTATGAGTTACTGCTGTGTCACATTGTGATGCTTATGTTTCAGTGTTTTTTTGTCTTTAGCAGCATAATTTATATGACTTTTTCAAATGATGTAGCTGCAATGATTGTATTCATCATGACCTTCGCAATTTTTAACAAAATTCTAAAAGATCCAGTGAGAGTCTGTACAGATCATTGCATTGATGATGTTTTAAATGTCCAGGTTCTATATTTTTTCTTAAATAGGAAGAAAACACAGAGAGCTGCGCCGCTGCCGTCGAAGACTCTTTCAGACCTCAGGGGACTGGCGCCCTACACCACAGGAAGGGCTCGCGTACCTGTAGTCTGGAAAGCTCCTGAATTGATTAGCAATTGTGTTTTCCTGAAAAATAATGTATATTCATTCTTGTGTATTTCTTGCCATATAAAATGATGGCAGCCCTATTTGTTTTACATATTACTTAAACCGGAAACTCAGGACTGCACTGAAACTCATGTCTTGAAACAGAGGTTTATGACAGTGTTTGCTGATACCAATTCCGGTAAGTAACTTGAAAAGGAGCATTTCGTCATAATGAAAGTGCAGGAGAAAGTCCTTGGATGACAACAGCTGCCCTTGAGAAGTGGTAGTAAAAACACCAGGCGGTGGCTTCTATGAGAACCTGACGCTTGGAGCGTGTGTGGTTCCATGTTAGCGCCTACCCTCCCTCCTATTCACCTCCTCTCCCCTCAGCATTTCCCCTGACTCTTTGGGTCCGTGGGGTTGCACTCCATGAGCAGTGGCTCTGCCACATAAGAGGCTGGGACGTCCAAGGGACTGTGAGTTCCTGCTGCTTACACCTGGGCTATATTGTTGCCTAAAATGGCTCTGGATAACATTCTGGGTTTAAAAAATGCAGTTTAAAGCCACCATAGACAGTGTTTTCTGATTTGCTGTCCAAACTTCATTGTTAATCAAAAAGTCAATAAAGTGGATAAAAACTGACAGAAAAGAAGATAGCTATGTATCTATCTACCTGTCTCTGTTCAAGATCAGAATGGAACCCAAATTCTTAACATAATCTTTTTTTACTAAGAGAGATGTTAAGAGTAATTAAAAAGTTAAGGTTTAAAAGCCATTAATGTGAATTATAACGTTCACTTACTCAGTACTCTTGATTCCCTGTCACATCAGCTAGTGTCCTAGAGGCTATTTTATAAGGAAGTTTGGACTTAGTTTCAAATTTAACAATATGTTTTATATGAAAATATTTTATTTATGTTTAAAATAGTGATTTCTATATGTGAGGCTTTTCTTTAGCTTAGGGAATATTCTGTTACATCCTGGATTATTTTAATATTCTTTTTTTTTCTTTTACTGTTTTCTCACTAAAATTTAATAAGTAGCTATTTTCTCCAATGAGTAAGCTCCTCTTTAAGGTGAGTTGGTGTTTTCAGAACACGTGTAATTCGATTTATTTACACTAGCACACTGAGAAGTATGGTGTGTCCCTTGTGTTAGAAGCCGAACAGCCACAGACAGCAGGAGCAACTTGTGTCTGAAGGGTCTGCATCAGACTCTCGGTCGAGGTGTGACAGCTGTGCCTCCTGGTGGGTGATAAGCTGTATACCTGCCCACAAATGGGATGCATCAGGGTGTTGACGAGGGACCCAGGTGATCACAATTTGAATTGAGTAAACGCTTTCCCATTCCTGTTTAGTTTTTGCTCCAAACTCTTCTTTCTCTGAAGACTTACTGGGGTCGGGGTGTGGGGGGGGACCACCTTCTGAACCCTGAAAAGGAACCAAGTGCAGGAGTGATTCAGACTAAGCAGGCGGGTCTGCTCCTGCGTGGCCCGGTCCGTGTGAGTGCCAGCTGTGAGTGCCAAACCCCGGGTCAGGTCGCAGCCACAGCGGCCTAGTTATGAAATGGGTTTGCTCAGATTTCTGTTTGTCTTTTAGCTTGACGGGACCCTCCATGGCAGCTTTCATTGGCGGTCCTGCTCATTTTAAGAGTGGAAGGGTGGTTGATTACTACAGAAACCCTGTGCGAGTATTCACGTAAGCCACTTTGCTGAATTAACTAGGAGGGAGGGAGGCAATGAGGCGAACTTGTGAGGGCTGGAGGTTCAAAACCACGAGCGCACATCCTTGTTCCAAATCGACTCATAGGCGTTTTATCTGCACATCCGGTTCCTTACCTGGGAAATAGGTGTGATTTCAACTGCTCACAGATCAGGTGTAGGAGTGGGTGAATTATTATTTTAAAGCATTTGTAAATATGAAATTGTTTTATAAGTTTCATAAACGTGATCATTACACTTCCATTAGGGCGTATTAAGTTTTACAAATTTTCAAGTAACACGATATGGTTTGCATGTCTCACCAATTCTATGCAGTGTTGGATGGTACCCATTGAAGATACAATAGAATCACCTAAGAAGCTGCTTCAGAGACTCAAGTCGCAGTCCCCTTTAACACCATGTGTGCCAGGAGGACATGGGACTTTCCCACTTCAGCGCCATGCAGACTCGGACTATCTGTTCCAGACCTGACCTGTCTGTCCTTTTTACAAGGATTGGATACTGATGGCGGGCGCCAACAGTCCAGTCGGTATGGTATTTGCTGGATCATAGCATGTGGTGAGGGCCGAGTGGCAGCTCGTTTCATGTGAGAGCCCCCAGCTCTTAGAAACAACAGGGTATTTACTCCCACGTCTAGTACGTGTCTCCATGAACATGTCTCCATGAACATGTGACACCGAGGTCTTTCTGAGTGGCCACTTGATGAAGGCATCGTTCTCCTTGGGGTAATGGCAGTTGATATTTGAAAGCTCAGGGACCCAGATGTGAGGGTTTGTCTGAATCTTTCCATCTTCACTACACTGAGGCTTAACGGTGGAGATGTTCCCCTCCTGGGCGGGGGCCACACCTCAAAGGAGTGGTCTTTGGCCAAGCTATCCATTGATGGGGCCCCACACCCTTCAGTAAGGGGGCTTCTTGTGAATTTCTAGAATGAAGACTCATGAGGGCAGTGCTCGGTATCACTGCTCGCAGGTAGGCCTGTGGGACCTAGGCATCATTGGTGACTATGGTTTATTTACATAAGGCCAAGATGAGGAAATCTAAGCTTTGCTAATTGGGCCAAATGGGCCCTCAGTGTTCAAGGCTCTTCCCTCACGTATGTGCTACGAGTTAGCGTTTATGGGATGCCTTTCGCTCGAGGAGTTTCCTTCAATGCGTAGGGCCCGTTTCAAGAGCCACCACATTGCCAGGGTCTTGCTTTGAGCGTATCATTTATCAGCGGTATCTGCCCAGTGGAACAAAGCCCAAATTAGCCTGCCTTTCTTGGAAAGATGAAGACCTAAGAAAGGACATTAGGTTAATACCAATGTAATATTTACAATCTCTAATTTTTAAATGAGAAATGAAAAGCACATTGTAAGCTATTGTTTTATGCTTTTGGAGGCAGGATCCATGTGAGAGTCTCATTACTTTTCTGTTTCCCCATAGCAAGGAGCCTAGTTCTGGGCACACAGTGGATGCCTCACTACCTGCCTCTTGATGGCTCCTCGAAAGCATCCAGGTGCTGTCAGCTGGGAGAGCGGCGTGACGGAGCTGTTCTGCAACTGCATTAGAAAGCACACAGCCCATAACTTAGACCTCTTCCTGTAGACACAGCACCTACTTCCTCCCCTCTCCTGTCAGCCAAGCACTGTGAAGGCAGGGCTGTGGCAGCCAAGAGGGTGGAAAGCCAGAGTTCCTATAAAGCGAAGCACATTCCAGTGGAGGACGTGTGAGCTGTAACCGAGACAAGCGCATCCCCACCGATCTCAGGCACGCAACACAGCAGGTCTCATGGGGCCCTCCACGCCTTTAACTGCCCTTAGAGCACTTTCCCAAAGGAGAGCGAGGCCTGTCCATGGCCATCTGTACCCCAAGGCAGCCTCAGAAACAGGAACAGTGTGTTATTCTTAACTCTATTAATGGGCTTTCTCTGTGGTCTTTCTGAGTTTACTGGCTTGTGACATCTACCCAGTGGGGACAGTCAACAGGAGGAAGACTGTACAGTTGTTACAAGGAACACAAAGGGAATGATGGCAATATCCAGTTTCGACACTCAAAACTGGGATTTCATGGCAATACCACGACCTGGTTTGAAATGATCCTCTAACCCTCTTTTGTCCCCCTTCAATAAACCAGTGACCAGAGTCACATTAAGATGGGCCAAGCCGAAGGGGACGGGGCTGAGGACAAAGTGAAAGGAGGAGGCCTTTTCCTCTGGTCCCCAGGAATTCAGAGGAAGGGAGAGAACAGGAGGCAAGTGGCTTGATCGGCTGTGTCCACATTGTTTTCCCAGAAGAGGGAGTGGTAACAGCTTCAGTCCCTACCTGTACTGAGGAGAAGCAGTTGATGCAGCATGAGAGGGAATGATTGGAGTGACAGGTCTCATCCAACAGTAACCCCAGGGCCAGCACAGAGCCACAGGGCCCTAACCCCACACCAACACTGTGGTGGTGTAATACCATAGTTTCTCACATGCAAGTTGTGCCAGCTGAGCTCGGTGGCCCCACAGACACTTGCTGAGACCAGCCTGCCTCCATCCAGCCTCTGGAGTCTATGATGCCCAGTGGTCACTCCAGCAGGCTAGGCAGTGCTCCCTCAGAGGCCTCAGCAACTCCTTCATGTGCACGCTAGCTCCAACTCTACCAGATGTCCTGGAAGCTGTGCAGCTCTTACATAGGGCCCAGGCTCACAGACAAGGCAGCTCGGCAGATGCTCCAGGAACTACCCATGGCCATCTGCTCCCTGCCATCCTCTTTCCAGACACACAGCTCAGAGGTCTTCAGCCCATGGAAAGGAAAAGGGTGATGGGCAAGACTGAGCAGACGTAGCCAAGAGGTAGGTTAGGTAGAACGTAATGACAACGAGTACCCACCCAACCCACTGTGTCCCCTGTGTCCACACAGCCTGGCTCCCACAGCCGCTAGAGTCTCAAGGCCAGCATTCACATAAACAGTTCAGCTTGGACAACATCTCAACTTTCACGACACTGTTGGAGCCATGCAGAGGTTTGGTGCTTGCTTCCTGCAGGCCCGGCTCACTGCGGCCCAGGGTTGGGACCCCCTGCACTCGGCGCTGTGGCGTCTTCCTCCTCCACTGCATGCATAAGGCAGCAGCCACCAGTCCCTCCAGATCTGAGGCTGGTCCGCTCAAACTCTGCAGGAGACAGAGCAAGTTATGCACTGGTGACATAAATGCACACTTGCCCATGTGCAGCCCATGGGGAGTCCCCTGAGTGAGGCTGGGCAGGACAACTGGTGCTCTAGGCCTGACTTAACAGATCACAGGATGGCAAGCCCTTTGGGCTGAAGGAGAAGCATGACAGAGCCAAAGGTCTTAGGCTGTCACACTGCAATGTCCTGAGAATGTGGTTGACTTAAGAAAGACTCTCCTCACCCAATTCTGTTTCCTTTTGGACTGGCCTTACTCATTTTGACCAGTGGCCTGAGCCTGAGTGGAGCCAGGACACAGGTACCCTCGGCCTCACTGTCAGGTTGTGCTGCACTCAACAGCAGGTGGCAAAGCTGAAGGAGGTCGATAGAAATCAGCCCAACTGAAACACACAGGAAACCAGGTGGCAGGCTCGGGGAAGGAGTGATGTTGAATTTAATAGCTAAGAGAAGGGAGAGTTTGCTCATGAATATCTGCGGGTGGCCATGTTCTCAGCCCGTGACCCATGTCAGGGCTCTGCACACGAGCCCCCTCAGGACCGGCACTTAACCTCAGGGTCTTGCAGACGGTGCCAAGGAGCTGCCATGTGTTTCTCACCAGGAGCTCCTCGGAGGACTTGCTTCTGGCCAGGGAGGCCTGTACACTGGGGTTTATGGGAGGAAAGCAGCCACCGTTATACAAGTGAGAGGAGCATCTCAGATACTCAAATGCATGGGCCTTTGTGGGGACTGTCAGAGAACCAATGTTCTAAGGATGTGATTTAACACTTGAAAACAAAGTGTGCATTTGGATGCTAGGAAAGTACCATTAGTGTAGTATCTATACATTAACAAGAAACATGTTTTTGATGGAAATAACTACAGAGAAGTGCAGAACAAATGCCAACACCATACATGATGAAAAAGAACAAGACATTTGGTACAGAACTGCACTGAGGACTTAAAGCAAAGGTTCTAGTCAAAGATGGGGCTGGCACTTCCAGATAGAATCACTCACCTCAACGGTATCTGTTTTAAACCGAATGTAACTGAATTCAGTGAGATAAGCTGTTTTTTACTGTTGAAAATGAAAACTCCATGAAGCAAGCGACAAAGTGAGGTAAAGTCTCAGGACTTTGAGGCCCTTCAGAGGACCTGGAGCTTGACAGGCACACCCACGTGAGCCATGCCTTTGTCTTCTCTATTTTGATGCACTAACATCTTGGAACCTTGCTGATGTTGCAAAGACTGCCCCTCCCAGAGGGGCCAGCTCCTGGGGACAGCGAATGATTGGCCTGCAAGTGCCCCTCCCTTAGGCAAACTGACTGACCAAACGCATACCCCAGCACCAGTGTCGGGTACCACATGGGTGGGGACAGCCTCCAAGTGCCACAAACAAGCCCACCCCAAGCCTGGACAGCCCGCTTCCCCTCCCTCCTACACTTGGCAGACCCTGGCTTCCCCGAGTGGCCCTGCATGACATCCTCCTTCACGACAGTCATTTCTATGCCTGATTTCACCAAAACCTGAGTACCCTGACCACCATACCCATATTTGAAATAATACAAATAACTGCAGTTCTTGTATCTTAAGTAGAAAATTTGGGGTAGCTGATCTTGACACGATCGTGTGCCTGACGTGTTATTTCCTAGAGAACAGTAACCAGGTTTTATTTTTAGTTTAAAAACAATTTATATTCCCTGGTCTTGGCAATGTTATTTTTATGCCTCACCATATTGGTAACAGTTTTAACTATCAAGCTTTGCCATCATATCAAAATAGTCCTAGTAGGTTTGTTGCTGATAAGTGTGCAGTGTGGCTATTAGCTGCTCAGCTTGAAGTGATACTGTCCCAAACTTCATGATAGCCTTCGATACTGTCGACATGGAAGCTGCAGTAAGGAGACAGTTAACGAAAGCTGCTCAACCCCACAGTTTGGGCACATTAAACGGATTCCCCCTAAGGTAAGCTATACGCCAGCAGTCTTTCTTAGGCAGGTGATACTGAAAATGCTTCCACTTGGCAGTTGCTGTATTTTTAGAGATAACTGGCTTTTTGTTACTTCTGTTTAGTATAAAAACCAATAGAGAAGTAATGGTCAGAATGTAAAGATGATTACAAAGCAGAAAGCAGCCGTGTGCATCTGCAGATAGAGCCCGGAGTGAGGGCACAGCAAAGTCGTGCGTGGGTCGGGTGGGGTAGGAGAGCATCAGTGCTGGTGCACTTGACTTTTAAAAATTCCTTGTGGTTATTTTAGGTTCACACCTACTCAGGAACTAGCTTCCCACATTGGGTCTTTTTTTCCTTTCTCATGTACGTTATCCGGTATATTTGTGATAACATGAGAAAGGGCAGTGGCTTAAACACATTTTCGGTCCTCCGTATTATCTATATTTTCAACTTTTGACATGCCCAAAATAATGTAGACTCTTGGAGGATAAACAAAAAGAGTACGCAGAAACGTGAATTATATTCCAGTCCCCCAGCCCTTCCTCCTGAGACAGCAGAGCACACCCATCCCCGCACAACCAGCCCCCATAACCACTCCCCCATGGTCCCCAGTCCGCCTACATGCAGAAGATGGCTGCCTATGCTCTCCACTTGCTCCAGGGCGCACCACAGCTCCCGGGGATACCTCGCATCTGTGCATCTGTCAGCAATGCCGTGGAGCAGCCTGGAGAAGTTTTCCTAGAGGTAGTGACTTTCCTCGAGGAGACAATGAGCTCCTCTTTGGTCTGTGCAGGAGGAGGTGACAGGTGAGAGGCTGGTCACGGCGCTGTCAGTCCTGCTGCAGAGTCGGTGGCACGCGGAAGCACACAGGTGTGGCCGGCATTGCATCATCAGCCCACGTGGACACATTGGCACCAGCTTTGACCTCCCCCAGGGGTCAGGAGCTGGTGGTCCTGAAAACCAGCAGTACAAGGTGGTTACTGCCCACGCCCCACCCCCGCCCCCGCCATGGGGGCTGCCAGAGCCAGCAAGCAGCAACTCCTGCCATGACCTAGCCCTCATCACCAGGGCTAGTGTGGCTGTGCTGCTCTGGGCTCAGAGCCGTCGTAGGCAGGCCCAGGGCAGGACTGCAGTCCCTGAGAAGAGCCAGCCATGGGGACCCTCCTGCTGA
>NW_006434441.1:3164897-3169818 GCF_000325575.1 Pteropus alecto
GGTCTTGGCCACAGCAAGGGGATGAAAGCCAACAGTCACATGTGCAGCTTCCCAGGATGGGGCTGACAGCTGACGAGCTGGTGGCATTTCAATCCTTCCAGGACTGATCAGCAGCTCCCAGACCCTTTTCCTTCCTGTTCTCAAAGCAACAGAGCCCTTTATGCCAACAACATCTTAAACATAACTTCGACTGTCGAGTCAGCAACTAAGGTAGAAGAGGGGCTGCCCCAGATGAGGTACCACTCTGATAAAACCCCCACCCTGCCTATTTGGAACAAGCAGATACATGGCCTTTCCACAGGCACAGGAAGTGGGCGTGGGCTGGAAGGGACCTTGAGAAGGCCACATGTCCTCTCTCTTACAGCCCCTGCCCAGACAGGGGGACTCTTCCCCACAAACTGGGTTCAGGGGTCCAGATGGATGGTGCCACCCATGGATGACAAGGTACAGAAGGCTGGAGATGGCAGAGAAGGTCGGGGACGGCCATGGGGTCGTTGCCACAGTCAGCCAAAGCTCTGTGGCTTGAACATCCCACTGGCTCTCTGCCACTCGGCCAGAAGTGGAGTGAAGGGGATGAGGGAGCAGTGGGGGCAGGAGGAGGTCAACAAACTGGGCGGAAGGTTCCTGACGCATGAGGGATAGGCCTTAACAGAAGGATGGAACGTAGCTCTGCCAGCCCTGGTGGGGAGCCACCCCATAGCTCCCTGTCCTCCCAACACTGTGAAGCCGTCTCAGCTTCAACAAGGATTGTGGGACAGACAGATTTGAGATGCAGTGATGTCATGGCAGAGTCTTTAGTGAGATCACCTCTGTGTGCGAGGGAGAAGGGCTCAACTGTGGAGGCCAAGCCGGAATAGTCCAGAACTCATCACCTGGGTCTCAGGCCAGAGAGATCTCAGACACAGGGAACAGTCTGGTGCAGACCTCTGCCAAGCGAGGACATGCTAGCCTTGCTGCCCCTCAAGGGACACCTCTGCCAGTCCCTTGCCTTCCTCCAGCTCCACCCCGACCCTCACAGGCATTTCAGGTGACTGTCACAGAATCTCAGGGCTCTGCATCAGGGATCCTGGGTCTTCCACCCCTGTGTGGCCTATTGCCCCTAACTGCCATTGCAAATGCTTCTCTGTTTTACTTAGGAGCACCAAGCACCTGGGTGATTAAAACCTGGCTTGTGGGAGGTGGGAGCTGGAGGGTTTGGGGAGAAATTCTGCATGTCACTCCATCTTACAGGCATGAGCTGCACAGCTAAAATCATCCTTTGCTTTTCTTTTTTTACATTCCCCAGGGAACCCCATGGGGCTCAGGGTTTGCATATTCAGGGGCCCTTGGCCAACATCCAAGTCCTACTGAAACTGGGAGACCAGAGACATTTGGAAAGAAGACAGCAGTCTACAAGAGGTAACCACTGCCATGTCTGACCTGATGATCTTAGGGTCACTGTCCCAGTGAGAAACTGGCTGGGTTAAGTGGGCACAGGTTGGTAGGACAAATAGGACAATGACAGAACTGGTTGTTGGGTGTGGTGGCGCTGCTGAGTTTGGCTTGGTAGTCGCCTGGTCTGGGGCACCCAATGTCCAGCCTTCTCATGCGGCCTCCTCCCGCCCAGAACTGGCAATGGGCCCCATGAGGCCCGGCCCAGCCCTGGGTTTTAGAGCCCCAGCACCCAGCAGGCCTACATGGAAAGTGTTCTAAGTGGCTTTGGTGCCACCCCAGCTCCTTCTCCTGGTCCCCACTCGGAAATAGACTTTTTTTTTTCCTATGGTGCTGTGTTGATGTTAAATAAAGCTTAACGAAATTGAATCGAGGGTCAGAGAGAACTGGGACATGTCACACAGGGTGGAAGTCAGCCCCAAACCAGTGGAAAGCAGCCCCTTCCAGTCCGGGCTATGCTGGCCCTGGAGGACTTCCTGCTGGAGGCTGCAGCCCTAGTGCTCCACTGTGGGGATTTTTAGAGCTGAAAATGGCTCCCTTAGTTCATCTGCCTGGGACAGGAATGAGTCCTTGCTTTTACTGAATTGCAGCTTTTGGCAAATTATCTTCCCTAGAGGAGCAAGACAAAACCACAGTGACTGAGCCCAAAAGAGGAGGGGCAGGGAGAAGTGAAGTGACACATATGATGCACCAGATGGAGAAAGAGGAGGGCATGTAAAAATGTAAAGAGCTGATGGTGGCTATCCATCCTGGGAGCCACCCGGGCTGGCCCGGCTCAGCTGGCAGTATGGTCCCCCACAGTGCCTAGTCCACCCACCACTGCAGCACGCTGAGGGCCACATACCAAGAGGCGTCCTCTCCTCTGCAGACTCTGAGACATCAGGAACACATCCTTGACCATCTCCCAGGTCATCTGGGTGATCCTGTCCCCGCTGTCTATGCTGCCGTCCTCCGCAAGAGGCTGGTCCAGCTCAGCAGGCAGCCAGGCTGGGTGGCAGGGGGAGTGGGAAGGGGTGCGGCGGGGTGGCTGCTGAAGGAGGAAGACAGGGCTACTGAGACACCTGTCCTTCCAACCAGGGGGAGCAAGTGGCCTTTCTATCATGTTTTAAAGAGAACCAGGGACCACGGCCAGCCACTTTCAGCATCTTCTCCAAATACACAAGAGGAAACAGTTGTCCCCATCACGTGGGTCCATCCACCCAGAATCTGTATAAACAAACCTGGCACACTCAGATCTCAGGAAAGTTAAAATGTCACAGATCTTTTCCCTCTGGAATTCTCGGCCCTCCCCCAGGGAAGGGAGACTTGATGGCTTCTTGAAGGAATTCAGGAGTCCTGAGTATAGCAACTTTGGGGACTCAAACACATCCACATCATTTGTCCTACATGAAAGGGCTTTGCAGCTCTGCTGGGAATGATTGATTCCCCATTAATTGGGTGGTTACTGACCACTGAGACACAGGGCAGCCCCTGACACCCAGCTGCCAGCACCGCCCTCCCCAGGCCTCTTCCGGACTCTGAAATCCACATCCAGTGATGGATCAGGGTGGCCTTGATTGTTGGATCCCGGGCTCCATGGGGCCGCAACTGTGTCCCAGTCGGTGGGCAGGAGGACATGGGGGTACCCTCCAAGCTTGCCACCCCCATGCCTCCCCTAACACACCACAAAACACATTACACCCAGAAGGGACACAACGCAGTATCCAGGAGATGGTGGAAGATGGGATCCATGTCCCAGGAGAAAGGAATTGCCTGCCCCGCTCCCAGCAGGATGACAGGGCCCCTTCCCAAGGTAAGGACATTCTAATGAGCAAAGGAGAGCAATGAGCAATGGGGTGCAGAGACAGTCCAAGAGAGTTTGGAGGGTCTGAGCCGCCAAGCACAAGGTCGCGGAGAGGACAGATCAAGCTATGCATAAAACACTGGCTGGGGAGCTTCTGGGGCACTGTACCCACAGTGTCTCCTGCCAGTTATCATCACTGGAAGCGACTGAGATGGGATTATGAAATCCAACTGTCCTGCCTAGTACCCTGTGTGTGGAGCACGTTTAACAGACCCAGCACCCTCCTATCGCATCCTTCCTGCTCATTCAACTTGATCCCTGCCACCTGCAAAAAGAAGAACCCCTTGTGGAGCAAGGCAGCACTGTCACAGCTCAAGGTGGCCTGACCACAGGAGGACAGCTGTCAGTCACACAGCAAGGGGACCCCCTTCCAGCCTGAAGTCAATAGTTCTGGCCACATTCACAGGACACTCACCATGGGCCAGGCAAGTGCAGATATTTTATGTGGATGTTTTCACTCACCTCTGCCTGGAACGTGGCCACGTTACCATTTTCTAGACTAGAATCTTGGAGTCAAACTAGGTAAAAAGCTTCTGTGTGGTCTCAGAGCGGGGAAATGGTGGCAGCAGGCACAGCCCAGGTGTCTTGACTGCCAACCTTGGGCCCTCAAAGGCCACCTGAGCTGCCTGCCTGAGGGGAGTGACACACGTGGCACCAACACAGCATTTCCAGGAACTTGGCAGTGGGCTTTGCTTACTAGGAAGCAGGCTGAGGATGGGGAAGAGAGAAGATGCTGATTGTCCTACCATGTCCAGGTCTGTGGTGACCATCCTGATGACAGCTGGATCAGCGGTGCAGGTCCTCACTGAGCTCCCAGGGTGTCTCTTGGGTCAGTGCCTTGAGAATCCCCACTGCCCACTGCTGTGGCTCCTGAAGCACCCTCCCTGTGGGGGAGCTGTGGTTGGGCAGGATCCCGATCACTAGGGGGCTTCAAGCAGCTGGCCAGGAGCCTGCAGGCCTGGCTGTGACCGCCTTCCCAGGCCCGAAACTGTGCCACAGTGTGGTGGGCCTTGGCTGCCCACTCCTACCACAGCCAGTCCGGGGTGTGCATGCCCCCCTTCTCTGGGTGTTCCTAGAGCATAGAGCGCCTCTATGCCACCTCCTTGGTGAGGACAAGAATGCGCTCCAGGGCCGTGAGAAGGTATTCTAGGCAGGGCCCACACTCCTGTCCACCTGCCACCATCGCCTGCACCCCTTGAATGCTGGACGGCATTCTCTCCAGTGAGCTTTCTGGCCTGGGAGGTCTAGGACCTGGGACCTGGGGGTGCCTGCAGATGGAGAGACTTGGGCAGAAGACACTCCCAAGGGTCCGTGCGTGCATGGTTCACATTAATGCTGCTGAGATGGCCAGCCAGAGCTCTGGCTTGGAGGGTGAGCTCCAAGCAGAGAAGATCAAAGCGCGTAGACAGGCTGGGAGATGGTCTGGGACAGGGGGCCAGGGCCCGTGCCGCATCCAGCACAGCGTCTGTGAGCACGTGGACCTCAGTGCACAGGAAGGAGACCTCAGCCTTTACCTGCTCGTCCACACACAGTAGGCGAGACAGCCTGGCAGCCTCCTGCAGCCTCTGAGAAGTGTCTGCTGCTTGAGCCAGCCCCTCCCGCAGCCCCCGCTGCTCTGTCACAGCCTGTCGCAGGGGCATCAGGAAT
>NW_006434441.1:3169943-3187229 GCF_000325575.1 Pteropus alecto
CCATGCACTGGCAGGTCTCGGACAGCCACAGACCATAGCAGGCACCTGTCCTCAAAGCTCTTGTCCCACGTTGCATGCGCACAGAGGCCATCAGAGGCCAGGACCTCGTCCATCAGCTGTTCAGCACAGGTTTCCACCACCTCCAATCTGTCCTGCATCTGTAAAAATGCTCCTGGGTGCCCAGTTGAATCAGGGGCCTCCTCACCCAAATCCACAGGCCCACTTTGGGCTGCTAGTTGAACCATCGAAACTAAATTCTGCTGCAACTCCATGAAGACCGCAGTGTTTCCTGGAAGGTCAGCTGCTGGGCTGTGACAAAATAGCTGTTGACACAAAGGATACCAGTCACCAGCCATGGCTACCAAACCCTGCCTGGTGTGTCTGGTTCTCCCAGACACCTGGAGAGACACTTCCAGAAGCCTGTGGGTCCCAGCTGCTGTGCAGTGTTCCATGCTCCCTGTAAGTTCAGTAACAGTACGTGCCAGTATTGGGGTATCATGGAATCCAGTCAGCCTCGCTGACTCCAGTGCTCCCTCCCCAGTCAGGGACTCTTGAGCTGCATCCACAACGGCATCCCTCTCCTGCAGGTTGGTGCTACTTGAGGTCATTGCCTGGTGGCCACGGCCCTCTACAGCAAGGGTGAGTGTGCTGATGGTGGGGGCTGGACAGGTGTCCAGAATCAATTGGCTAGAAAGATGGTCCCTGGGAGGATAGGAGGTGCCTAGGTCACTTTCCCTTAACCCAGGCCCCCTCTGGTGTTTCAGTTCTGGGACTGGGGAGTCCTGGGGGCTGGGGAGAGGGAAGGAAGTCTGTCTCTCCTCAGTGTCAGACCTTTGGACTTGATCCCGAAGGGGGCTGAGGATATCAGGGTGGTTGATGCCATCCAGGCCCTCTTGGAGGCTCCGGGCTGCACAGACAAGATGTTTGGCTATAGTTAGAAACACATCTGTGTCCAGAGCACTGTGCCCACCTACACAGCGCTCAGCGGCTGCACCCAGGACGAAGGAGAACTGGTCCAGCTCCCGGATCAAGACTCTTAGACCATTGCGGAAAACGGGGTCTCGATCTTGGTCCACATACCTGTTCATCACCTGCACTATGTGTGTGGCCCGGCCCTGCAGGTATGCCGCAAGCTTGGGAAACTCACAGGATTGTCCACTCCTCAAGGCCCAAGAGAACGAGTCCACGTGCTCAGCCATGTCCCGAATGGAAACACTTAGGAACTCAGGAATACTGAGGACATCATCAAAACACACCAGCAGGTGTTCGCATACCCTGGCCCAGGCCTGGAGCAGGGCCTGCAGGGCAGCAGGGCTGCTGGCTGGACCAGCCGCCTGCGAGCCTTGTGAGAAAAGCTGCTGTGCTGTGACCACAAGTCCCCAGAGGTGTGCCATGGCGGCCTCCAAGTCTCTGCTGGTTCGTGGTTGGGGGCAGCAAACTAAGACCAAGTGGGCCACCCGGAGCATCTGCTGTGCCTGCTCACGGAAAGCGGCAAGAAGTTGGAGGCTCTTGGGCACAGCGTCTCCGTCGCTTGGGGAGCTGACGGGCGGTGTCGCCAAGGCAGCCCAGACCAGTGTTCGCAGAGTACTCTGTGTGTCGGTGAAAGTGCGCAGGATCTGACGCAGCAGCCCGGCACGCACTCCCTGGGAGAGGGCCTCAGTGGCGGCCCACAGACCCTCGTGCTCCTCCCCGCGCTCCTTGGGCAGCAGGCTCCGCAGCTCCAGCAGCCGGCGGCAGCAGGCCACCAGGCACAGCCTCTCAGGCGGCGCGGCGCTGGCGGCCAGGCGCATGCAGGGCCAGAGCACCGCGGCCAGCTGCGTGTTCAGCCCACCCTGCAGGCGCTCGGGCCCTGGCGCCGCCAGTAGCGCGCGCAGGTGCCGGGGGAGCGCACCGCGCGCTGGGACCGGGGAAGCCAGAGCGCCGGGCTCCAGCTGCGCCAGCAGCTCGCCCAGGGTTTCCCGGGCCAGAGCCAAAAGACGGCGAGGGCGCAGGGGGTGGGCGTGAGTGGCTGCCAGCAGCCCGGGAACCCGGCCCCGCAGCAAGCGCCCTGCCAGCCCGCGCTTGCCCAGGCGCAGCAGCGCGGCAGCCAGGTCAGCCCAGGGGACTCGAGGCGAGCGCGCACCTGCTGCCTCCAGCGCGTCCAGGCAGATCAGGCACCAGCCTGCCGCCCGCGCCGTGGTCCTGGCTGCAGCCGCGTCCTCCAGGAGCAGTACCTGTTGGGACAGTGGGGGATGGGGGTGGAGTGAGCTGGAGAAGGCCATAGTGTCTCTGGAGCAATAGCGAGCTCCCAACCCCAGCCCGCTTTACAAATGAACGTCAAAACATCTCGACTCTGAAAAGAGAATGGAATCTCAGCCCCATCCCCCAAAGTCGCCTAGGAGGGTCTTTTAGAGCAAATATTTGGCTGACTGAAAACTTGCGGCCTCCTAAGTTGGAGCTGCATTGCATGTGGGGGTCTAGTCTGGGTCTGAGTGCCCCCTCCAGGGAAGAGGAGGCGTGGTCATTGGCATGGCACCCTGCACATAACCAAGGAGTGTCTGGGAAGGACTTACTACTGTTTGGGTGGGGATAGTGCGGGCTGGAGAGATGGCCTGTCCAGGAAGCACCCCTGAGAGATCTCCTAGTCTGACCACCCCTGGCCAGCTCTGTCCCTACCAGCCACAGAGCTGGTACCCAGCCATTTTCAAGAGCCTGCCCTCCCCTCTCCCTGTCAGCTCCACCTCTCTCACCTCCCCATTTCCATCTTACTTTACCCATCTGTTGAATTACAAATGCACCCCCAGTTACCCACATCACTCAGATAGTGGTGGTGAACATTACTAGTGTTCACAGCACATAGATTCTAACAGGAAGCATGTCCCAACCAAGAGTTGTGCCAAATGGCAAGCTCGCAGGATGGAGAGTAGGGGGCTCTCCTGGCCCAAGGTCTTCCCAGCTGTGGGCCTACACACCCAGCCTTTGTTTTGGGCAGGTTTGCCATGCAGGCCAGGAGCTGCAGAGGTTTCTGCAGCTTCTCCCCGTGGCTGCTGGCTGTAGGTAGGGTGAGAAATAGGCCCCTCAGTGACTCCTTCTCATCAGGGGCTGGTGGCCAGGTATGGGGCTGGGAGCCATACATGGGTTTAAGATTATGTCTGACCGACTGCCTCTGGCAGCTTCCACATGGGTAATGAGCTCTGTGCCTGTGATCCAGGCAGAGGCCCGGGCAGATATCTCCCTAAGGCAGGCATCCATGTGGGAGTGACCTGGCCCCTCCACGCCTCCCAGGGATGAGTGCTCTGTCCAGACCCTCCAGCCAGCTCTGACATCAGCTTCACCTTCATGGTGTCCAGCAGGATCTGCTGAGCTATGGTCACAAGCTGCTCCCGGTGGCTCTGACTTGTTGGCTGGAGACAGAGCTTCTGGGCCACCAACGTGATGTCTCTCCCTGATGCCGTGAGAGAGTCAGTGACCGGCCCGATTTCTGCCTGGAGCCACCCCTCCTCAGAGTCCCCAGCCAGCCTGCAGACACAATGTCACTCAGCATTTCGCAACATGTTGTTACCACAAGGAAATAGACCCACCAGGAAGTCATGAGGATACAGTGCCATGAAGCCACTAAAACAGTGGCTCAGGTCTTAGTCACCGTCACCTTAAAAGAAGTCACGGGATGTAAAGCACAGCACAGGGAATGTAGTCAATAACGTAACTCTATGGTTACAGATGGGTACGAGACTCATCGGGGGGTCACTTCGTGAGATACATAAATGTCAAACCGCATGCTATACACTGGGAACAAATATAATGTATGTCAACTGTAAGAGAAACAAATTAATTTTTTAAAAGGTGAGTGAAGTCTATTTTTATGATGAGAGAAGCCTCTCCAAGATGTCATGTTGAGTAAGTAAAACCAAATTACAGACTAGCACGAATGGCAAGATCTCACTGTTTTCAGTTATGTGCAGGTCTACAGAGAGGGCCTTTTATCTAGAAGAAAAATCATCATACTGGGGTTTTAAATTATGCTATGTTCCTTTTTGAATTGCTCTCATTTTCTCTGAAATGAATGTGTATAATTACTACAAAAAATAACAAGCATCTTTTTGTAGGGAAGAAATACCTAGAGTCTCATTTCAATCCATGTTATCCAAGAGGAGTTTTATGTAACCAAAACCAGCCTCCACAAATGGCTCCCTAGCAACTGTTTCGTTCATGTGATTGTAGACAATCCCTAACCACACAAAGCAAGGAAAGTCCTGCCTGCTTGGGCAGTCCTTCATAATAGTTATTCTTTGCAAACAAAGCTGAGGCTGGTACCTTCAAAACCTTAGGCTGGGAGGATGCAGGAGTGCCAGCTCCAGCAACCACTGAGTTCATCTCAGCTTTGGTCTCTTACTAGAGCAACAGCCAGTTTCAACGCCTCACTCCCTGCCTGCTCCAAACATCCTAGATGCCCTCATGTGAGATATCCCCAGTTCCCTATGTGCAGTGTCATACTCGCTCAAACAGCCCTGCCCAGCAAAATGCCGAAACACTGGGGGCAGGGGTGGGGAGAAGGGGAAGGATGCATGACAGCTGTCTCCTCCCCTTATTTTTCTCTGGCTCCTGTGCCGCATCTGCTCATCAGCTACAGCCGACAGGCCGCTCGGCCCATAAATATGACAGTGCCACATCCTACAGGTGTTCAGCCACAGGACAGGGACCGTCATCCATGCCACCTGACTTCCTGGGTCTTCTCACTTCTCAGTGTTCAAAGGAGAGGAGAGAAACAGCTATCAAGGGTCAGATGTGCATGTGCAAAATGACCTCGCAGCATCCAGTGCTAGGGCAATTGCATGGTTCTGTTCTCATATGACCTTGGGGACAAGGACTTCCCACAGAGAACTAGATTCTCTGCAGGCCTGCCCTACTTCCCCACCCTCCTCGCTCTTCCTGGAGAGTTGTGGGACATTTTCCCATCTTCTCTCCCCTCCCATCGCTACTTTTAGATTTGGCTGAGTTGGTTTAATGTTTCAACATGAAGGTACACCTGCAGTTTCCTTAGCCTTGCATCTTCTCTTCCCAGGATACAAACTGTCTTTCCAAGTTCTTTTCTTTACCTTCCCTTCCCTGAGGTCTCTGGTCTCTGCTTGTGGATAGTTTTTCATCAACGTTTGGTTTCTTGCATCGAGGTTCATAGAGACACGATTACTAAGTGCTGCATGGCTCCGTTCATGTTTTCCCTATGGTCTGCTGAATGATAAGCTGCCTGGTGCCACATCGTTGGTGGCAGGCCAGTCCCCTTAGCAGCCCACAAATGTGATTCCAGCACCTTCTGGCCTCCGGAGTCACGGGCAAGAACTTGGAGAAGAGTCTGTCTGCTACCAGGCTAATTGACCTTCCTTTGTAAACAGTTTGTTTGCTATGGCCTGAAAACACTATGAGTTCAGGAATTTGCCAGCAGGCACTTTATGTTTATCTTCCTCGAGTCTGACCTGAAACTCAGAGAGCAGTTCTCAGGGGCAGATTTGGGTCAGTAATTGGCTCAGAGAAGTTTTCTTCTACTACGTGTTCAGTTACTGCCTCTCCTCAGTGTCTTCGTTTTTCTCCTTCTGGAAGCCCCATTATTTACAAATTGGATCTGTCCTCCAGGTCTACTATTTTTAATGCATGATTTCTATATCTTTCTGCTTCTAATCTCTAATTTAAAGGAGTCGGTCGGCTTGATCTTTCAAATCACTAATCTGAGTCATAATCATAAGCATTCTCAAGCTTCTACTTCAAGCTGTGAGGGTATCAGACCAAACTGCCCACCAACAACACTTATAACGGATGGACAAAAAAAAAATTTAAAAAAAAAGTGTTGGGTTTTTTTTAGGTACTAGAGCATAATCCAAGCAGCCAACACTTAATCCTGAGTAGACAGACCAAGAGGCAGAAAAGTCATGT
Organism: Pteropus alecto; assembly: GCF_000325575.1. Lineage (NCBI taxonomy): Eukaryota > Metazoa > Chordata > Mammalia > Chiroptera > Pteropodidae > Pteropus > Pteropus alecto. Next base: position 3,175,848 of record NW_006434441.1, read on the forward strand.
AAAGGTAATAGCCATGCCTGACTCCAGAAGTTTCATGGTGCTGAGAAAACAAGAATTAGGGTCTAGGTCTTATCAATGTGGATGCCACCTAATGATCACCCCAGGATTTCAGCTGGGACCCCAAGAGGCTACACCTTAGGAGTGAGAACAAACAGGTAAGTGGATCTGTGTGGCTCATGAGAGCAAGGATGCTCACTGCTGGAGAAAGAAACTGCAGACGAGGAGAAGGCGACAAGAAAGAATCTGTGGTGTTAGATCAACATGGAAGAGGTCGGTGTGGTGACACACACACGTGAGCATCTACATGGGAGTGTGTTTTCACATGCATAAGTGATACGCACATGAGCGTCCACACGGGAGTGTGTGTTCACATGCATAGGTGGCGCGTACATGTGAGCATCCACATGAGAGTGAGTGTTCGCATGCATAGGTGATGCACACATATGAATATCCACACAGGAGTGCATGTTCATGTGCAAAGGAATGTTGATGAGTATGCAGCGTGGATTAGCGTGTGTACTGTAAACACTCTTAGCTCTGCTTCTAAGAGGCCATGGAGCAGTGGTACCCAGCAGCCATGAGTGTATTTAGAGCCCAGATCTGGCTTTCTAAATATCATTTGTCAACAAAAGAAACCAGGGTTCTTTGGGGAAGAGGTTGAGTCCAGGGCTCTCACTGGAAAAATACAGGATGATCCTGGAAAAGAAGAAAGTGCTTTAAAGAAACGGAGATATGACAGAAGAATACAGGAGCTAATGGCAGAAGCTGGAAGGAACTGAACAATAAAATAAACATTGACAGCATCGAATTAAAACCCACAAAATGAAATAAATACCACGAGTCGATAACGTACAAATAATTGAATAAATGAACAATGGGAAAAAAGGATAACATTTCTGTACGGAATTCCAATTAATAAATATAGAAGGGATGAAGGAAATAAAAAACTATCATGAGACAACCATCCTAGTAACAATTCTTGCAGACAAAATACAGTGATTGATGCTGGAATCAATGGACGAAAGTTTGAAGAGAAACAGAACAGGTTGCAGAAGTTTCTCCAAGACACTTATCAATTACAAAAAGAAAAATAGTGGAGAAATTAATTAGCACCTTAACCAACTGACAAAGTTTAAAATCACTAGTAATAAGACATATCAACATCATAATGGAAAGCATAATGAAGAACACATCACTTCTTGCCACAAATACAAACTCTCAATCTAATCATGAAAAATCTGGCATACCCAACTGATAGATATTCTACAAAATAACTGACCAATATTTAATATCAGAGGGCCAGGGGCATGAAAGACAAAGAATGAGGAACTCTTAAAGACTAGAAAAGCTTATACAGAGACAAGTAAATGCTACCATGAAGAGAGATTTTTTTTTTATCACACTTCTCTCAGTTAAAAAAAAAAAAGATCTGAACATATGAATTAGACCTGAGATGCACACAGCACACAGCACCTAATAATAGAACACATGTCTATTTGTGCGCTCATGGCACATTTATAAATATGGACCAAATGCTGGCTCACAAAACATGGCTCAAAGTCATACGGAAGACTTACTGGGCCATGGTGCAATCACGCTGGAAATCGGAACAAAAAGGTAACTAGAAAACCTCCAACTGCTTGGTCCAGGACAGACTGAAGTTTGAGGTGGAGGGGTGGTGAGTTTAGCACCGTCTTTCTCAGGGCTGCTCCCCAAATGCCCTGCTCACTCAGACTCTGTAAATAGTACCTCCAGGGAGAGGCAACGCAGGGGCCTGCCCTGTTTGCCAGTTGACATGATTGATTTTATACATGCATGTCCCTGTGTGTGCATGTGTATGTATATGTATATATATGAGGCCCACTTATACATGCATATCCATGCATACATATGTGTATGTGTGTATATATATACACATGAGATCCATTTGTACATATCCAAGCATGTTCATGTGTATATGTATGAGACTCACTTACACATGCAGATCCATGCATACATATGTGTATGTGTGTATATATATACACACGAGATCCATTTGTACATATCCAAGCATGTTCATGTATATGTGTATGAGACTCACTTATACATGCATATCCATGCATACATATGTGTATGTGTGTATATATATACACACGAGATCCATTTGTACATATCCAAGCATGTTCATGTGTATGTGTATGAGACTCACTTATACATGCAGATCCATGCATACACATGTGTATGTATATATGAGACCCATTTGTGTAGACATGTCCATGTGCGTGCATGTGTATGAGACCCACTTACACATGCAGATCCATGTATACACATGTAGATCCATGTATACACATGTGTATGTATATTAAACCCATTTGTACATACATGTCCATGTGTGTGCATGTGTATGTGTATGAGACCCACTTATATATAGCATATCCATGCATATGCATGCGTATGTAGGTATATGGGTAGTCATATACACAGCTCACTTCATATGAATTTTTTTAAAGGAAAAGGGAGAAGGAAAAAAAGGTGGGAAGAGGGCGTGGGAAGGATGGGGTGCACGTCTGGAATAGAAACCTCAGCGCTCACCACAGTTATTTCCAGGGAACAGGCTGATGGGTCATCCTTTTCTTCCTCTCTCACTCGTGTTTTCTAAATGTTCATGGTCAGGTTCATTCTCAGTGGAAGAAACATACACTCAAGCCGGCCTCCTCCCACAGGGTCTTCCTGAAGCCCTGCCCGTGGCCAGCACTCTTCTGCTGATGCAGTGGCTTCTTCCCGCTCCTGAGAGCTGCCCCAGCAGACAGCAATACTGGGCCTGCCAGCTAGGCACTCAGCACACTCCGTGCCGACCGCCTCCTTCCGGCCTTTCCTGAATTCTGTCCAGGAGCTCCCCTAAACGCCGACAGCCAAACCAGGTCAGAATAGGAGTTACTTGCAGTGTTGCCCGACTGATGGGCTCGATCATTGCCCATGATCAAGAGCACGGGTAATTCTCTTTATCAATAATTTATTTGCCCGGAACAGACAATACAGCAAAGGCATTTATATTGAAACAAACAAAAAAGATGTTGGATGTATCTCAAAATTCGCCATGCCTTTTTTTTTAAATTAATAATTGCATTGTGTTAGAAGACTTAGAATGTGCAAAAGAGTATTAGTATAAAATCAATCTATCCTCAAACTCCTAAGTAAATTATTATAAATATTTTGGAAAGTTTATTTCCATACATTTTTTTATTTCATAATTGGGGCCATACTATGTACAGTTTCCCAACTCCATATCTTTTGTGTGTGTTCAAATACACGTGACAGAACATTTGCCATCTTACCCATTTTTAACTGTACAGTCCAGCGGCACGAAGTATATTCACAATGTGCAACCATCCACCTCTACAGTTTTTTTCATCTTCCCAGACTGAAACTCTGTACCAACTAAAGAACTTTCCATCTCTCCATGGGCAAACCCACCCCAACCCCTGGCTCCCACCATCTGCTTTCTGTCTCTATGAATCTGACACTCTAGGTACCTCACGTAAGTGGAGTCATACAGTAATGTGCCCTTTTGTGACTGGCTTATTTCACTCAGCATCATGTCTTTAAGGTTCATCCAAGTTGTAGCCTGTGTCAGAATTTCCTTCTTTTTTAAGGCTGAGTAATATTCCATTGAATGTGTGTACACATTCTGTTTGTCCATTCAGCCATCAGTGGACACTTGGGTTGCTTCCACTTTTTGGTTGTGGTGAATGATACTGCTCCGAACATGGGGGTATCTGTCTGAGTCCTTCCTTTCATTTTTTGGAGTATACACCTACAGGGGAATTGCTGGATCACATGGTCATTCTATTTTTAATTTTTTTGAGGACTCACTTAACTTTTAAGTGTGAGCTTTCTTCAACAATATTTTTGTAACTTTTTACTTTTATAAAATTTCAAACTTCCCAAAAAGTTGCAAAAATACAACAAACTCCAGTAACAACCAGATTCACCAATTGTCCTCATTTTTGCCACATTTGCTTTATAATTTCTCTCTTTCTCTCTCTACCTGTGTGTGCATAAGTGCAAACAGGTCAGATTCTTGGAAATAGTTACCTTTTGGCAACTTGCACAAACTCATCACTAGCCCGAGCCAGCTCCTCTGCCGTCTTCCCCAAAGAGGTGAACGCGTCACCCCCCAGGTCACTCCTCCCCATGGTGATGATCAGGTGGCAAAGCTGCACCATCATCGGTGAGATGAGCCTTTCGATGGCATCGTTCTGAATCATGGGGCTGATGTCATCCAGTGGGGAAGGCTCTCTCTCTTCCAGCCTATGAATAGGAGAGTGACAGGGTCATGGCCCATGCTGAATGGCATGCCGCAGTATTTGTCTCTGAGCTGACATCCATTTAATTCTCTTACTGTGGGAAAGAAGTCTGCAGAACATTTGGGGGTTAAATAAGGGGAGCTGTCGGGATCCCTCAAGTGTAGAGTAGGTTGTGACTCAGTAGCACCAGGTGAAAAGTGGGATTCAGACACAACAGTGGTTCAGAGAAACTGGATAGAAAATGCAAACAAGCTGTACGAAATGAGACAGTTCGAGAAATGGTTTTCTGGAAACCACTAATAACACAACACTGTACACAGAGGGGGATGTATTTTGCATAACTCTCACTCTCTGGAGCCCCTCAGAATGAGGGTGAAGCCATGTGCTGGAGGAGCCCTGCCCCGGCCTGAGTAGGTGACTCAAAGCCAAAGTCTCCGAGATCCTAGCAGCACATCACTCGAGATTCATAAACCTCCTTCCCCAGGCAGCATGCAAAGCTGAATGACAACCCAAGGATGTCACACAGGAATTCCCAGTATCATGTCAGTGGACGAACAAAATTCCAATGCTGAAATTCTAAGATTTGTTCGATTCTGTTCTCTCATCCAAAATTTCCCTCAAACAGAAATGAAAAGAGGAACCTCGGACTTCTAGTCTGGATGAAATAGGTTCCTGCCAGTTGAGTTCCTGCCATGACATCTACAACAATCGGGTAGATGGCACACAGTGCAGAACGCATCTAAGCATTGTGGAAGTGGCATCGCGACATGACCTGGAATTCCAGAAAGGAGACTCTTCCAGCGATGAGTTAGTATAAATGACTGTTTATTTTCAGGGACATTTATTAGTTCTGGGCGCAGGCTGAGGAACAGGGCCTGGGCTAGTCAGAAAAGTCTAGTTCTGGAGGAAACAAAACAAAACAAAAAAACCCTTTTATGATAAAAATAACCCCACACCTAGAGACATTACATAGTCCAACCGCTGAAAACCAAACACCAGGAAAAAAATTGTAAAGTGTCCAGAGGAAAAAGGCTTGCTACCTACAATGGAGCAGCATCAGACTGTCCACATATTTCTGTATCGCATAGCCCAGGTCAAAACCTCAGGGGAATGCAGGGCCGGAGCCATATTCAGTCATACAAAGTTCTTTTAAAGCAATGAAGACCCTCCTGAACCCTCTGAGTGAAACAGCAAGGACTCTGGGAGGCTCGAGGCTCATCCCACGCCTCTTGGCAGGACCTCGGACAGTGCCCCTCATCTCAGAGGTAGCAAGTCTCAGGATTAAGTCTCCTGCTTCTTCCCTGTGGGGAGCCCAGCTGCAGGGGGGAGGGGGGGTTACATCCCACGGGAGGCCCTTGGCTTGATTTGAGACATGACTGCTCTGAAACAGTCACTTTCTTTCTTCGGAGGATCAATGACATTCAATAGCATCAAACAAGTCTGCTGTCCTTGAACCACCCTGTCTCCTGCACCTCTAAAGACAGCCGTGTCATCCGAGGAGAGCCCCACTCTGGCTGTTCTTATCTTGATTTCACCACATTCGAGGAAAGTTTTAGCAGTTGCTCTGCTAAATGATGAGTTTTATGTGGTGTCAGTGGGCACTAGACTTATGTAAGATACATAAATGTCTAACCACTATGCTGTACACCTGAGACTAATATAATACTGCATGTCAACTGTAGTTGAAAATTTTTTAATTAAAAAATATCTGATGCTTTTATCAGCACCCCACTTACGGTAAGGACAGGGCACTCATCACTGGCTGGCTTGTGATTCCTCCAACTCCACAGTCCTGTCCTCAGTGTCTGCTCCCCGGGATCTTTCCTGCAGTCAACCTTCAGGATGAACTCCCTGAAACAGCCGACAGGGGGTCTAGGTGACACAGGTCCCCAAGAGAGAGAAGCACAACAGTGCCATGGTCTGAATGTTGTATCCCCCAAACTCATATGCTGAAACCCAACCCTTGGTGCAGCAGTAACTGAAGGTGGGACACTTGGGAGGTGCTCGGGTCACGAGAGTGGGGCCCTTGTTATTGGGACTCCTGTCCTTATAAAGGGTCCTGAGAGCCCCCCTGGCCCTCCCACCACATGGGGACACAGAGAGGGGAAAGCAGCGTTCAGGACCCAGGAGCTTGGCCCTCACCGACGCTGAGTCCAGTGCCTAGACCTTGGACTTTGCAGCCTCTAGAGAGAGAAACTCCTGTTGTTTATTGTGTTCCATTAGAGCAGCCAGAAGGGATCAAGATGGTAGGGACCAGACAGAGACAAGCTGTGCGTCAGTCTGGCCACGGGCAGCATAAACCGTCCAGCACAGTTGCTCCCTGTGAGGCCAGGGACCAGCGGTTTGTGCCCACATCTCGGTTCCCTCACGCTGCTGTAGCAGAATGCCGTGGACTCGAGGCTTAAACAACAGACATTTACTTCTCACATTCTGGAGGCGGGATGTTCAGGGCAGGGGTACCGGCAGATTCGCAGATTTGGTGTCTGGTACACGCCTCTTCCTGGTTTGTGGCCTGCCTCCATGCTGTGCCCTCATGTGGTAGAGAGATTGATCCTGTGTTTCCTCTTACAAGGGTACAGATCCCACTGGGGCCCACTCTCATGATCGACCCCCTCCAACACTGATCAGCTCCCCAAGGCTCCATCTCCACACTTTCATACTGGAGATCAGGGCTCCCACCTGCGAGTGTGGGCACTAGTGTCATTCAGTTATTTGCTGCGGGCTGCCTCCCAGGTCCCTTCCCTGTGCCCAGGCACAGGTAGAGGGCATGTTTCCAGATAAGGTGGTTCCTGCATCAAGGGCCATTCTTTGGAGGGACACACACAGACGATTGTGTGTGGAATAGTCTCACAGCAGTTGGGGATGGGTGCATGAACCTGGTGATGGGGGCAGATAGGGAGACAGAGCCAGCCTCAGGGAGGGGGCACAGTCCACGTACCCACCTCTATACCTGGTGCTGGGACTCAAAGTGGGGGATGATGGGTCACTTGGAAAGTCAGGGCCCTGTGCTCAGAGGAAGGGTTCTGAGCAGAAAAAGCCACCATAGCACTGCCATTTCATTTTGGGTGCCAAAGAATTTGACATAGTGTGTTTGAGATGACACATAGAGCACGCGACCCACTAGAGTAATTTTATAACTCTCTAATCATATTACTTACCCAGGACAAATCAATCAAGAATCCTTTAATTAAGCAACATCATCAATGACTTCATGTCTTAGAAGCATCACAAACAAGGGATCTGCTCTCCAGACCAAAGACAATTAGAAGATGTCATTGGCTGAAGTGAGCACAGACCTGGGGCCACATCTTGGTTGGGTCTGTGCCCAACTCCCAAGGCAAAGGGCCACCCTCCCAAGGTCAGCTTCCAACTCTACAGCTCCAGCCACCTCATCAGCCCAGTGCAAGTCCCCTTCTCATGGGCCATCAACACCCACATGTAAACCCTCTCCCGAGCCATTGACCAGCTCCCCTAACAGGGTGATTTACCACCCTGCTTTGGTACAATGCTGGCCAGTTGGTTCCTTTGGCCTTTGAAGTTCCAATGGTTGGCCTCGATTTTATATATAATACATGATATAAAATAAATATGTACTTTGTATAATGCATTGTATGCAGGTGTATGAATATATCTGCATGTAAATATACACAGCTGTACATGCCTGAAGCAGAGGAGTGGCTTCTTAAAGATGCAACTGAAGCGCCCATCTGGACATGACAGCCTGTGAGAAGACACACTCTTCTTCAAGATGGAGCACACCCCTTGAACGACAGCCATTGTGTATGGGGTGTTCCTGAAAGGCCGACTGACTACCTTGATATCAGAACCTAGTGGTGGAGACAGGAGTGCCTTTCTCGCCATCCACTGAAGGAATGTGCTTACCTTTCTTGTCCACTCTAGACTCTGTGAGGCTGGAAGCCCTGGGTCCCGAAGCATGGATAGGTGCACCCACGGGACATGCAGGCAGAGTGGGGCCCACGCAGGGGCAGACTCCTGCACCAGCCAATGCACCTTGCTGCTGGGGACTCACAGCTGCCCACCAGGGTCACTCTGAGCTGGCAGAGCTGTTTTCCCTAGGGCCAGTTCCTCCCCAGGGCAGACTGTAGCCAGTGACAGGTCCCCTGGCTTCCGGGATCATATCCTGTGTGTCAGACAAGGTCAGATTTGACCTGAGACCACATTCTTCCTTCCCCTCTGCCCTGCAGGCTCTTCTGGAGGGCATGTCCTCCATCACATGCCTCCCAGCCACTGGCCCTGCCATAATGCCTAGGGAAACTGAGCTAAGACCCTTCCCCAGTCTGTCTAGCCAGGGCTGAGTGCTCAAGCCTGTGGAGGGCCAAGCCTTGTGCCTGGAGCTGCAGGTAGCCGTCTTGCACCCATGATGGGGTCCTACCTGTGAACAGAGCAGCACTGAGGGATGGAGACAGTGTGGCCAAGTCCTCAGGATATTGCTTAAGCCTTTGGATTCAAGCAAAATGTTGTCCTCCAACACGTTCTTATTTTGCTTAAGCATTTGGGTTGCACTTGGGATGCCCAACTGGCACACCTGGGAACCCTCAGGCAGTGGGGACCTACCTGCCCGAACGCACAGCTGCTGGTGCTCAGCAGTCACGCTTAGAGACAGGGAGAGGAGCCACAGAATACTGGTCCACTCTCCAAATTATCACACACACACACACACACACACACACACACACGCACGTGGTTGTGTCTACTGTCATTTTTTTGACTTTAGTGGATTTTATATTCTCGTTTTTAAATGGACGACCCATACAATGTATTCATTGTGAATTCTGCCAATGGAACATTTTAACACCGAAACATATAAAATGACCCATTCCAGATAACAAGGAGTTTAACACATAAAAGGGGACGTGGTTATTCTCGCTTCTGAATATGCCAAGAATCAGCCAACACCATCTATGCCGAGGGTGTGAGTTGTAAAAACCCTGTGATCCAACTTTGATCGACAACCACAAGTGTAGCTACCCACAGAGTATCAACAGCGGGAAACGGGACATTTTTGCTTACCTTGATGGGAGGACACTTTCCTTGCTCTAAGCCAAAGAGCAGATGACCGCGTTCACTCTCGATGCAAGAAATCCAGTTTGCTGCTTCTGACCAGCAGCAAGAGTCTGTTTACAGCCACAATGTAGTTTGAGATTGTAGCTTCTCCAGCAACTGTTAGGCGATGCTGCTGTCGACGTAACAGACAGTGCTGCCAACAACTAAACCTCATAACTTATGCATGGAGCTGTGGAGGGTCTGCCGGCTCAGTCACAGGAAGAAGAGCTACATCAGACTTAATCCTTCCAATCGTAAAAATGAGATTCAGTTGCAGGTCTTCAAAGAGTTGCCTTGTGGGGGCTGAAAGGGAATTAGGTGGAGGACCCCTGAAGGCCAGATGAGGAATGGCTAAGCCAGGGGTCCCAACCCCTGGGCCGCAGATGGGTACCAGTTTGTGGCCTGTTAGGAACCGGGCCGCATAGTAGGAGGTGAGCAGCGGGCAAGCAAGCGAAGCTTCAGCTGTATTTGCAGCCACTTCTCAACACTAGCATCACTGCCTCAGCTCCACCTCAGATCATCAGGCGTTAGATTCTCATAGGAGCGCAAGTCACTGGTGCTAGAAAGATTGGGGACCGCTAGGTTAAGTGGTTTAACTGCCTTGGCTTCTTCCCAGTTCCTTTGTGCAGATTTTCACAAGATTTTGGTTTACAAGTGAACGGTCAGGCAACTGTCCCTTGGGAACAATAAAAAGAATGGAGGCTCAACCTGGATGGAAAATAGACATAGAGATGTATTAGGTGTGGGCTGTGTCCCAGGTGCTATGTCATCTCACTTATCCCATAGAGCAATTTAACCAGGTAAGTGCTATTAGCTTCCTTCTACACAAGAGGAAATGGGAGGGGCGGGGGCTTATGAATGGTGCCAAAACTTTGAGGATTATTTTCCCTTCAAATTATCATCCATTCCTTGAGTTGCAGTAAATTCTAAAGTCCACAGTGTTGGAACTGTGTCTGCTCCGGAAAACAGAAGCCATTTTAGGTACTGAAAGCAGAAGGAACAGCTGGGAGGCATGACGTGATCGCGGTGATGTCAGAGGCATAAGGGAGAAACAATTTGGGCTGTTTTGAGCATAGGACACAAAGACCAGAGAAGGGGGTTGAGTGTCCTCAAGCTTGTTTCCTAAGAGCATGACTGTTAGGCCCATGTGACAAAGGTCCTGGCTTTCGAGGCTCTCTGTCTGGCCCTACCCTCACCAAGGCCCTCCCCCGAGCCGAGAACGCTTTCAGGTGCTGGCGGAGCCTGAGGCCCCGCACAAAATGTGCACACACAGTGTCTAGGGGAGGATAGGCAGAAACCCGACGAGAAGAGGGCGCTTTTACACCGAGGGAGGCGGGGACCCGCACACCGGGGCCCAGGATGGCGGGGCATGTCCGGGGTGTTCTTTCTCTTAGAGGGGCGCACGGCCGATGTGGGCGATTTATAAGGAAGGGGCCTTCAAATGCACCAAAAGTTGTTTCCTAAAAGGCAGTTGGAGTGGGCCATCAGGAGAGAAGGGACTTTAAAGACCACTTCCCAACGATGAAAGGGAAATCAAGGTTCGGACGACCCAGCGCCTGCAAGTGGCAGGGCGGGCAGCGGGGTCCAGGGCTCCTGGGGCCCGCGGATCGTCCTCCAGAGAGACCTACAGTCACCCCAGCCATGTGCCACCCAACGGGTCCCAGCAAGCAAAAAGAGCCTCGACTCCAACGAACCGCAGACACTGGGACGCCCGGGGCTCTCCGTGGTCCTTTAGCGAGAAAAGAGTAGGGGCGCGTCTTGGGCACAGGCTAGGGCCTCAGAACTTTTTGGTTTTACCCCAAAATGTCCCTTTAAAATAGAGGTGGCAGAGCCAGAGTGAGCCACGTAAAAACGGATCTTCCGTTGGCACCGTCCCCCGGCTGTGACCCTGGGCTCCGGAGAATGCACCCCAAGCCCTAGGCCCTCTGCAGCTCCGCGCGGGGCGCAGAACCGACAGGCCGCTACCGGACCTGTGGTCGCGCTGGATCACGTGGCGGGGGCGGAGCCGCGCAGGTCCGGGACCCTGGTGACG
>NW_006434441.1:3187263-3217538 GCF_000325575.1 Pteropus alecto
GGACCCGGGCCTGTGCGCCGCGCCCGCAGGTTCCACGCGGAGCCGCTGGTGCCCCCTCCCTGGGCCAGCTGCCTAGCCATGTTCACCTTCGTGGTTCGCGACGAGAACAGCAGCGTCTACGCCGAGGTCTCCCGGCTGCTGGTCGCCTCCGGTCACTGGAAGAGACTGCGGCGGGACAACCCCAGGTTCAATCTGATGCTAGGGGAGCGGAACCGGCTGCCCTTTGGGAGACTGGGTGAGCGCCCCCTTTGCCGTCCGCGCCCCCCACGGCCCTTTGGAGCCAGCGCTTTTGTGTGAAGGCCACACGTCTGCTCTGCCGCTCCTCTGGCAGATAAGCCACGGGCTCCTCTGGTCTTACTGTCTCTCGTCCCCGGAATCGGCTTCGGGCCCAAGTCACGGCGCGGCCACCGACAATGGCCCCTCCTGCAGCCCAGGGGCGTCGGCCGCGCGCCCCCATCCCCGGGCCGACACCCCCCATCCCCAGGCCGACGCCCCCAGTCCCGGGGCCGGACACCCCCTCATCCCCTGGACGACGCCCACGTCTGGGAAGTCGGCTGCAGAGCCGGGTGACATGCAGCTGGGAGGGTCGTGCCCGGCCCAGTGTAGGCACGGGAAGGGCACTTGTGCACTATGGACCCTGAGGACTCAGCTCCCGTAGGGGTCCAATGAACTCTACCAGGGGGTCGAAGAAAGCTAAGCTCAGCCGCAGAGTTTCAGAAGGGAGCCTGGGAAGGGCGGGGGCATCGGATTTCAGACATCCCTCCACTGAAGAACGCCGGTCATTGCGGGGCGTTGAATGTAGATTTGAGGACGCTGGGTTTGCCCTCCGCCTTGCGTTGTTCACGAGCTGGGGCTGGCTTGGCACCGCCGCGCGCGCTAGGCCTCCTGTGGGGGGCCGGACCCCCGCTCTCCCTTGGGCTGACGTAACCCAGAAGTCGTGCGGAGGGTTCACTCATCCCGCTGACCGGAGTGAGTGCAGCTTCGTGGCCCCTCCTCGCTGCACTGTCACCGGAGTTGCGTCCTCGCCCTGGGAGCCATGCTCCCTGCCCAAATTTCCCTGGGGTGGAGACCAAAGATCCAAGGAGAGAATCGATAATGAGGGAAAGCCATCTCTGCCACACAGAGCAGTGTTCCGAGTCTGATGGGGGATCCTGTTGCTAGAAACTGGTGTGGTCAGAGGCGGAGTGGGGTGAAGGGCGAGACAGGAAGCAGGTGGTTTGGACCCCACCTGCGGCTGTGTGCTTCCACCGAGCCTCTGGGAGGGGGCGCGTGCGATCCTGAGGGTTTGGAGGGTGAAGGGTGTGGCAGCTTGGCCTTGCTGGAATTTTTTCTTTGGCAGCATGCCATGGACAACTTTTTATTGTCATACCAGTTTATGATGTGCGACGGGGACTCCATGTGAGGGCTGGTCCCAACCCCTAGAAACCTTGGCACATGGAGACTGTGCTCGTGATCACCTTTTGAGGACTGTCTCCCCAAAAAGCCCTCAGCAAAGGGAACATCATCCCTCAAAGAAGAAAGTCTGCTCACGGAGAGACCGTGTGTGTCCCCCCTGCTCTGTCCACTCCCCACCTACCTGTCTTCCTCTTTCCTCTGGGCAGTGCCTGGCTGGAGACACTGAGCTGGAATCCTAGTATTGAAAATGGGACAGTGGCTCTGCAGGAGCTGGAGCAGGATGCATGGCCTGCTGTGGTGCCCAGGACTGGGGGAAGGAACAGTACCACCCAGCGGTCCCCACCCTACACAGGCCCCTAGTCAGCTGAGAACATCCGGGGTGTGCAGGAAGAAAGGAAACGGCATCCACGAGAAAATGGTTGTTTGCCTTCATGGTAGGGATGTGCTCCTTTTATGTAAAGTGCTCTATGTAAACCCCAATGGGCAGTCGGGTGGGGTCTCGCGGTGGCGGGGGCGGGGGGCAGCCCTGGGGAGAAGGTAGGCAGCCAAGTGGCACCTGAAGCTTTTTACTGGATTGTATACTATTCTCAGATCGGTGATTCTCACCTCTGGCAGCTTCAACTTCCAACTCCTGCTGTTTGATTGTCTTTTTGTTCTTGTTGCTGGAAAGTCCCATATGCATTTTGTTAGGATTTTAAACAACAATCTAGGCTTTAGGTTTTATTTGCATCCTATCCGCACTGATTTTATGGAGGAGGGGCATGCAGTAAAATCTGTGGACCCAAGTTTCCCCGTGGGCGATTCACAGAGCAAGTCCTCAGGCTTCAGATTTCGGAGACCTCACATCCCCCTGCTGTTGCATATGCTGCAGAGGCACCTGCTGGAAATCAGAGGTGTCAGTCCTACCTCCCTCGAGCGTGAGGAGCCAGGCTAGAGGTGTCAGGAACGGGCCTCTGCTGAGGTCCCACTGCACATGGATGACTCACATGTCCCTGTGGCCAAGGAGGGGTGCAGTGGGGTTTGGAGGGGAAACGGGAGGCCAACCCTAGGAAGGAAGGCAAAGGTGAGCGGGCAGTGGGCTCAGGGGCCCTGCGATGGCAACAGTGTAGTCTGTACCTATAGGTAGGGAGGGTGGTGCCAGTAGGGTGCTGAACTGTGCCCTCTCTAACCACCAATCCTGACAGAGAGACGCCAGGCATGACACCCCCGTTCCCTCTCCTGCAGCAAGTGCCCCCTGGCCGTCCCTCCCGAGCCTCCCTTTCCTTCACAGGTCACGAGCCTGGCCTGGTGCAGTTGGTGAACTACTATCGAGGTGCCGACAAGCTATGCCGCAAAGCTTCCCTAGTAAAGTAAGTGATCTTTAAAACCTGTCCTTCGTTTTTTTCATAAATGGTATTAGCTGTCACCTGGAAACACTTAAGAGAAGGGTGGGTCTTTGTCAAGGGCAAACGTTCTTCTATTTAAAAAGCCAGCCTGTGTGGGTTCCAGAGCTCCCTCTAAGCTGCTCTGGTCACAGTCCTGACTCTGCTGTCTGTTCCCCTGTCCCATGCATCTCTGAGGCGAGGCCCCAAAGCAGAACCCCAGGGGCTCAGTGTCAGTGACATGTCCAGGGAGGGCTTCTGCACCCCAGGACCTGCAGCCATTGGTTGTGGGGGGGTTAGACAGGGGACACTTGGGGCAGGGCTGGTCCCTGGAGCAGGGGCCTACGTAAGCCCTTGGCAACCACTGTCACGCAGCCGGCAGGGGTCCCCTTAGGACATCTGGCGGGCATCATGGTATAGGCACACTGCCCCTCTCCTGGAGCTGCACACAGAGTGCGAGGAAGCACCTCGAGGACCTGGGCTCAGCGGCTGAGTTGCAAGCCCAGCTCTTGCTTCCACACTTAGGCACGGACCCCTCATCCCTCTAGGCCCCATGCCCCTCAGCCCTGCTTGTGAGTGCTGAGTAAGGATGCAGGTGACATGGGGCACAGGGGCTCACAGGCAGCATTTGACTCTGTGCCTCAGTTCCCCTCTCTGTAAAACAGGGACAATAAGAGTAATGGTGTCTGGGTTGTCACGAGGACTCTGAGTTAGGTCAAAGCTCTGAAAGTACCCGCCTCACTGCCCACACCCGAGTGAGTGACTGTTACCATTTCCATGGGGACAGCGAGCGTGGCCCCTGAACCAGGCCATGGAAGGTCTCTGGTGACCTTTTCATGGCTAGTGGACACGGGTGTGCAGCCAAACAAATCATTTGGATGGGAAGACAAACAAATCATTTGTATGGCTCTTCCCCCACTCGCATTTCTTTCTGGGCTCTAGACTTTTGCCAGGTGTGGTGTCCTTAGGAATATGCCCGCCTGTTTGTTCAGCTCACCGGCCACAGTCGCTCTGGGTCCCTTCTCTCCCAGCCTGGTTTTCACAAACAGCTAACTACTCATAGAGGGAGCGAGGCTGTCTGAGGTATTATCACACATTCATTACATGTTTAGATACACAAGGGTCTTTCCAGAATTAGGAGTGGAAGTGGGACCTGATCGTTCACCCAGATTATTCATTTAGAAATTTCTAGTGTTTATTCAGTCTTTTTCTACTATGAGTTTTTCTCTAAAGATAAAGGTAGAATTTTGCTTTTATACGTAGGGACAGAGGATGCTGTAAAAAATTAAAATTCTCCATATTTTCATATTTAGCAAATGTAATGAGGTGGAGTGAATACAAGGCTGCAGTCACCACCAGGTCTGAGGGGGTGTCTCATCTCTGGGACCCTGGACAGTGCCACTCTAACCCCAGTGTCCCGTCTATATAGTGGGTGGTGATCACATCTGCCCCTTGGTAGCATGTGACATAGTCTGTAATGGCTTGACTTATGCAATAAGGAGTTGTCCTTATTCTCTCAGGTGTCCTGCGAGGGACTGTGATAATTTCAGGAGGTGACGGTTCCCTTGGTCATCTTGTCTCTGTCTTATAATTTTGTATGGCTCAAAAGGACTCTGGAGAGTTAAAAATGTCACCTTAAAAGGCAGCTCACAGAGGGCAGCTGGATTGCCTGGAACTAGAGCGGTTAGTACTGGGCCAAGATGTTCTCCACATGTAGGGGACCCAGGGGCCGTGTGACTGGGTGTCTCCCTGAGGGACACGGGACCCTATAGGCAGGCACCTTCCTGCTGTCACTTCAGGGAGTATCAGAAATTTGCTGAGGCCTTGAGGCCGCAGACTCGGAGCCCTGAGGGCTCTTCTTCCACCTGGGCTGGAGAGGCTCTCTCTTCCCCTTGTGAGCATCTCCCTTATAGATGTGAATAAGCCTCCACTTGCAATTCCTTTCCCAGTGGGCTTATGAGGAAACGAGACAGACGCAGAGCACTTCCTGTAGAAACTGGTTTTGGTTTTGTAGAGGAAGCGAGGGCATCCAAGTGAGGTCCTCCTGCAGACCAGCGCTGTCCGCCAGAAATAGAATGCGAGCCACATGCACTTTGCAAATTCCCAGTGGCCGCATTGAAATTAGTACACACTGGTGCAATTTATTTTAATAATCTGTTTTATGTAACCAGATAATCCAAAATATCATTTTGACATGTAATTATGTAAAAAAACAACTAACGACATATTGCATATATTTTTTACATTGTGAGTCTTCAAAATCTGGTATGTATTTTATATTTATAGCATATCTTAAATCAGACACCAAATTTTCATTGCAAACCCTCGTTCTGTATTTAGAGTTCATAAATGTTTATGGTTGAAAAGTAGATTTGTATACCCGAGTTATTCCCACATATATAAAAGTTTTCCAGTAACTGAATTGAATACCAAAAAAAATTTTTTCCTTTAATATTCACATGTACATTGACAAAACAAATTCATTTTATTAGAAGAACTAAAGTGATTTTGAAGCAAAAGCATATTATTTTCAAAATTATGTCCAAGTTAATTCACCAACTCTTGTATCAACTCAGCAGTATTAATATCGAATTCAAAACAATATTGAATAAATTGAAAAGAAACTAAATTAATCAGTGTCAACTAAATGTTCATCGAATTTTTTCTTCATTTTGCAGCCAATTTGCTGCCTATTACAATTAGAATCTTCTGCATATTAAGTCGTGTTATAAAAATATATAAAATCATTATGAGTGACTTATAAGGTTGGAACATAAATTTTCATACCTGCCTAACTAGGTCATAAATAAGGTCTTCTTTCCCCTTCCTCAGGCTTTAAAATTAGCCTGTTTATAGCAGCGTGGATGTAGGTGAGAAAATGTAAATTACACTGCCATTTTTAACCTTTGATTATTGAGTGAAATAATGAATTAATGAATGAAAATAACGATTTGGCAAGCATTCCTTTTATTTCAAGAAAACCTAAATTGGAGTTAACCATACACGAAGTCTTTGTAAAACTCTTCCATCTGACTACCCTTAGCCAAGAACACAGTGTCATTAAATTCCTTTTCTGTTTCTTGCAGCGGTTCTGCACTGGCAAATCATTGTAGCGTTTGCAAGTGGGTACTGAGCCATTTTAACAATTGTATCCATGACACTCCATAGAGTGGGCTTCAGAAAACAGTGCAAATGTTTCCAACATGTATCAGACAGTAGAATGAAGCAATAAAGGAAACATCAGTCTTTTAAAATCCCAGTAAGTCCAATTTTTAACCCAGCCTCGCTGGAGTACTGTCTGTCATGACCACAGACACTGATTTTTCGCTTGCAGGTGAAAATCTTCTGTGACGGATGTAAAAGATTAAAAAGTATCTGCAGTGCGAGCTTGGTGTGTTTTAGGCTGCAGTTTGGCAATATTTTTTTCATATATTTAGAAATCCTTTGAGGCAAAAAATACCCAAAGTGTTAACTGGGCAGCATCTCTTATGTCACACGAATCATGTAAAACTAAAGAAAAGTATTTAAATTTTTCAAATTTTGAATCAGCCTTTAATATTGTTAGAAATTTCATACTCTATGAGCAATTACTTAGAGAAACTAAACTAAAGATTGTTCATTTTTTGTAAAATACCTTTTTTAGTTTCTTCCTCAAAATAATTTCTTTTACCACATTTCCATCTAAAACGGTTTTCTTTCTTGTGTAAGAATTCAAGCCATTTTATAGCTGACTGAATTTATGAGCTCAGATCCTATTAAAAATCTGTTTAACCATTTTTTGCTGGATATTTATTTTAGATTTCAGCCACTAATATTATTGATACTTTTTCACTGTTGAGAGGAAACTGCTTATCAAATTCATTATGTATTCACTGAAAATGTCTCCTTTACACAGCAAACTTTGTTTTACTCTGCCACAGCAAACTGCAATTGTCATTCGTTGTAAATTTGTGACATACCTTCTTCTGGTGCTTTTTTGCCTTTCACTATTCTTGTGTAGTTCTGTCTTCTGCATCTCTATTCAATTCTGCATTAGTAGTATGTCTTTGTTTTACATTTTAAAATGGGTCCATACTCATTTTTTTAATTCCATTTCACTTTAGTCACTGGTTGTGATTTTCCAGGCTATCACTATAACTTGTGCTCTGTGCCTAATAAACACATTATAATGTTTCATCGGGGCATGGGAAAAAATCTCATGGACTGAATCAGTCTGTGGTCCTCCAGTAGAATAGTGATGTGTTTATATGCCATACTGGACACAACACGTGCCCCTGACATGTACGCTGCAATGCAGCAAAATGTCTTAGGTCATGCAGGGGACAGAGCAAAATGTCCTCCCACTGCGACAACAAAGCTGTGCTTAACGGGAGACTATGTAACACTGCTTCAGTTTTAAAAGTTAAAGCGAAACTAGGTTTTAAATTCCATTCTGGAGTCACTTCGGCCATATTTCAAGCACTCAGAAGCCACATGTGGCTAGTGGCCACCCTGTTGGACGGTGCACATCAAGTTTAATATTCAGCGAGTCAGAAATGTAAGTTTTTTGTCTGAGTTCAAGCCACTCAACTTCTGTTGTCTTGAACTTTAAAATAGCTTCATTTTAAATCTCACTTTAAAATTTCTTCTTTATTGTTGCTACCGTTTGCTCACAGACTGGGTTTAGTGGGTGGACCTTTACCCGGGCTTAGTGCTAAGAGTTCTGGAGAAGCGAGAGCTCAGCTTAGAGAAGACCACATGTCTTTGCTTCCTCCCAGGCTCTGACTCCCGGGGCTGAGGGGACTTGGGAGCTGGGGACTGACATCCTGCCTGTGTCTCACTGCTGCGTGACCTTGGGCAGTGCCAGTGCATTCTTCTGTGACCCAGGGCCTGGTCTGCGAAATGTGATGCTGGTGCCTGCCCTTGGGGGTCTGAAGGGAGAGCAGATGCGGTAGGAAGCCCTTCGTGAGACCTCCTGTTCAAGTGCCTTGCCCAGGGCCTGACGTACTTCCATTGTGTTCTGTTATTTTGGGGGTAGGAGGTATGATTGGTTATGGCCACTGGAGTCCTGTGTCTTTATTCTGTCACTGAAGCCAGGCTCAGATAAAAGCAAGAAATGAACTAAAATAAGTCTTCAGACTACTCAGATTCCTAAGTCGCAGCCTTTTCTCTCCAGAGAGTTAGGCCAAGATCGTGTTTTTGCTAGAGATCCAAACCCCTTCCTTCAATCTCCACTGTCTTCAGCCACAACAGACCTGTTAAAAGGTGTTGGCTCAGGATTCTTTCAAATTATGTTTCCTTGGAGATGCAAGGAAAGAGCTGAGGACCTGGACAATGAGTCCCTTTTGAGCCAGCTGGGCCGTTCCTTTAAAGGCGCAGGTGTAGGCAGCTGGAGAGGGATGAGGAAGCCAGCCTTGGTCACACATGCTCTGGGGAAGCAGTGCTTTTCTGAACTGAGTGACAGTACTAAGGAGGGATGCTGACCCTTTGTCCTCCGCCAGGCTAATCAAGACAAGCCCAGAACTGGCCGAGTCTTGCACGTGGTTCCCCGAGTCCTATGTGATCTACCCCACCAATGTCAAGACCCCCACTGACCCCACACGGAATGGAGTCCACCCCCCGATCAATAACCCAAGGACGGACGAAAGGGAAGTCTTCCTGGCATCTTACAACAAAAAGAAAGAGGATGGAGAGGGCAACATTTGGATCGCAAAGTCATCTGCCGGTGCCAAAGGTAGGTTGGCATCGCTGTCCCCCTGGCCTACCCTGTAGGTTGTGCTTTGTACAGTCATACACTGGATGTTATATTGAGTGACTCTTCCAATCTGAGTCATCCAAGGCAGATGGTGTGTCTGGTGACCTAGTCCCAAAAATTTGTCTAGGCGCCCATGCCGTCTGTGTCCCCAGCCGGGATCGTTCCCTGTGAGCCCCGGATCTAGCAGCGGACACTTGGAATGTGCAGCCTCTGGCTGAGGAAGCTCCTTTTCCCTCCACAGTCCCCACCCTGCCTTTAGGTCTCCCTACTTTTCACCCTGTCCCCAGTCTCAGGGCCCAAGCCAGCATCAGCTCTTTCCTTTATGTCTATACCACACACACCACTGAGCCTTGCTAGCTCTACCTGCAAATGCCTTCTGAGTGAAGCCTCATCCTGCCCTGCCCACTGCATCCACGAGAGCCGGAGTTGGTGCTCTCACTATTCTGACACTGCCGGGCCCACTCCAGCCAGCCCTCCTCTGAGACAAAGCCATGTTGTAAAAGCATGACTCTGACGTCCCAGTCCCCGCTAGCTGAGCCTGGGCTCCGGACCCCTGCCTGCTGCAGCCCATGCCATTCCACGTGCCCCTGTCCCTGATCTCACCTCTTGTTCTTGTCCTCGCTCACCTCTCCATAGCCGCCTGCCTCGTGTCCTGCAAATCCTCCCATTTGTCTCTGTTCCTGGGATGCACTTACGTGGGTCACCTTCTGAGTCTCTCGGCTCACCTGTCTCCCTGTTGGAGAAGTCTTTTGGACCCAACCTGGCCTCTCTGCCATCGCCCTCTGTCCACACGCCGCTTTATTTCCCCCCTTGCACCAACCTCTTCCTCGCCCTATATACATATTTGTTTGTCTGCCCATCTCCCCACCCTACTGTGAGCCTCCATCTCGTTCATCCCTGCACGCTCCCATGGGCTCTCAATAAATGTGTGTGGAATGAACGCACAGAAGACATGAGATTTATAATATCAACTCGGCCTTAAAATGTGGGCAGCTCCCAATGCAGTAAATGAATTGAGCTGATAAACACAGTTCCTCTCTGCAACTGCCATTTGCTCTTCTTAAAATCATTCCACTTTGAATTTACATCTGCTTCTGTTGCCTGGGAAGACCATCGGGCTGTCGGCGCTCACCCATCTCCCCGGTCCAGTGGACTGCACCTTCTTTATCACCAGCCATGAGATAGGGCATGACCTGGAACCTCCTGACACTGGGGGAGGTGGACTCTTGCTACGAGCCAGGTACCTCACCATCTTCTCTCTCCCCACTGTGACGCCTTCTCAACTGCTGTCCCCCAGCTTGGTTCTAATGGTAAATGGAGGGGATTGGAAGAGGAAGTAGATATCTGCAGTGTTACAGATTCTTCCTGTGGATTTGGGCTGGAGTCGGGATGGCTGCGATAAAGATACCTTGTGGCGTGGAGCCTTGACTAGAGTCAGACTCAGCAGTGAGACAGGGCCCTTGACAGAGGGCCCATCAAATCATGGCAGTGATCCCCCTGGGTGATCCCTGGACCCCTACCATGACAAGACACAGAATGGTGCTCATCAGCAAAGAGAGGTAATGAGAAAATAAAATGCCAAGCAAAGAAGAAATTTTCCATTAGGAGTTAAGGACATAAATGGAATACATTTGTCTTGTTGGGAGCCACAGAGTAAAACCAATAAAATGAATGAACAGCTTAAACAAATATTTAGTACGTACTATGTGCTAGGTATAGTTGGCCCAACCTTGAAACTGTCTCCAGTTTTGAGCCTGTTCAACCTTCACCCGTCACCTGGAGAATTGCTCCCTGTCCTTGTGTCCTGGGTCATTCTGTAGAGACCGCACAATTTCATTGAATGGGCCATACAGATAGAAAATAAGAAAATGAAAAGATTTTCAGTATCATTAACCATTAGGGAAATGCAAACCAAAACCACAATGAGCTATCACTATACTCCTGTTAAACCGGCTACAATGAGTCATGGTAATAACAGCAAACACCATAAGGGTTGGAAGACACTGGATCACTCCCACAGCACTGGGGGAGGGGCCTGTAAAATGGTGCAACCGCTCTGAAAAATGTTTACCAGTTTCTTATAAAACTAAACCTGTAGCCTCCACACAACCCAGCAGTCACACACTCTTGGGCATTTGTCTCAGAGTTTTATGTCCACATGAAACCTGTACATGTGTATTCACAACAGCTTTATTTATCATGGCCCCAGACTGGAAACAAGTCAAATTCCTTCAAAAGGTAAATGATTCAGCAAACTGGTGAACTGACACCACGGAATACTACCCGGCAATAAAAGGGAATGAACTGTCGATAAATGCAGCAACTTGGATGAATCTGTAGGGAATTGTGCCAAGAAAACCAATCCTCAGAGATCACACGCTGTATAATTCTATTTGTATGACCTTTCTGAAGTGACAAAATTATAGAGGTGGAGGACAGAGTGGTGATTGTCGGGAGGGTGGTGTGGGGATGGAGGAGTTGGGGCTTTAAGAGTGACATGGGGCTGGGGTGGGGGTCCACACAATAATGGAACCGCTTAGAACAGAAGACACTAGCAAGTCATATCTCTTATATGGCACCTGCATCTGGAATGCATAAAGAATTCTTGTAACTGAATTAGAAAAGGACAAATAAGAATTGAGCGAAGAATCTGAATAGACATCTCTTCAAGGAAGTTATACATGTAGTCGATAAGCACATGAAAACACATTCAACATAGTCATTAAGGAAATGCAAATCCTAGCCACAAGGAGGCATCACATCACACCCACTATAATCAAGAAGCAGATGACAGCGAGTGCTGGCAGAGATGTGAACAAATTGGAACTCCTCTATCGCCCATGGGAATGTAAAATGGCACATCCGCTTTGGAAAACAGTTTGGTGGTTCCTTAAAGTTAAATGTAGAGTTACCATATTACTTGGCAATGCCACTCCTAGGTATATTCCCGAAAAAAATGAAAATATACATCCACACAAGAACTTCTGTGCAAATCTTCACAGCAGCATATTCATAAGAGCCAAACGACAGCGGAAACAACCAGTTGGTGAATGGATGAGTGAAATGTGGTATAGCATACAATGGAATGTGTTTCGGCCATAAAAAGGAACAAGGCGATGATACACGCTACACCATGCTCAGACCTTGAGAACATAATGCTCAATGAAGGAAGCCAGACACTTAGGTCACAGAGTATACTGTCCCATTTGTACGGGATATCGGGAACAGGCAAATCTGTAGTAGATTACTGGTTTTCAGGGGTCAGGGTGAGGAAGGAATGGGGAGTGATCACCAACAGAGTTGGGGTTTGGGGAAGATGACGAACATGTTCTAGAATGAGGTTGTAGTGATGGTTGCTTAAATATACTAAAAAGCGTTGATTTGCACACTTTGAATGGACAAAATTTATGGTATGTAAAATACCCCATGGGAAAGCTGTTAAAAAAATCGTATCCTTTATTTAAATACGGACAGTCTGGAGGTAGCCCATTTTTTTCTGTTACAACCCTGTGAGGACTGCCCTGGTTCACCTGCTCCTGTGCCGTAACCTTCCTGGCCCTTCCCTAAGACGCAGTGTTAAGTGCGAGGCCGTGGGGGCCTCCTTTCGGCATTTGCCTGCCCTCGGCGCCTCGTGCTTGGCATGGCGGATGGAGAGCGTTTCCCCTGGGCTGAGCGGACTAACTTCTGTTTTGATTCCCACAGGTGAGGGCATCCTCATCTCCTCTGAGGCGGCTGAGCTCCTGGACTTCATAGACCAGCAAGGCCAGGTGCACGTGATCCAGAAGTACCTCGAGCGCCCTCTGCTGCTGGAGCCTGGGCACCGCAAGTTCGACATCCGGTAATGCGTCAGTGTCCCTTTGGACCACTAATATGAAAAAAAAAAAAAAGCGCCGTTGTGTGTGATGAGGGGCGTGGTGACAGGAACATGAGGAAAGTCAGAGCATTTGACGTGTCACCAGTGGAACTGAGCTTGCTTCTGTACCTGGTTCTCTAATTTTCTTTCAACATGTTTTCTTTCTAGAAAACATGCTAAGATTAATGTTCTCTTTAATGAAAATGACTTGTGGATCCAGAGAGAAAAGTGTAAGTATATGGGGCTTGCTGATGAGAGAAGCCCAGAGATGCCCACAGGACACACAATTCAGATACTGGCAAGGGATATGTCCTGACAGCCTTATTTGTGTCCCACTTTTTAAAGATTCCGGGAATGCACCTCAGGTTCTGGGATTTTTAACTCTGTGAGCAAAGGGCCTGGCAAGAGGAGGAGGTCATGTGGTGTTTGCTCAGCCCAGCCCACCCTTGGCCTTGGTCTGCTCCTCAGAGGACAATGCCTCCACTGACTTCACAAGGACTTGCTGGTGTCCAATGTTCAGGGTGGACAGTCCTCTTAAAACTCCTAAGAGAGCAGGTGTGGCCAGTGGAGGTTCTGTAGATAAGCCTTAAAAGCCAGCCCACTGGGTCTCTTCGATGCATCTTCTAATGGATCAAAGCCTCCCTGTCACTGGAGACCTGGGTCATTACAGGCGTAGCTCCCAACTTAGCTAATCGTTGTGCCTGGCCTCCAATCTTTTAGAACCCACCTCCTTCCTCTACTTCCCACTGAAAAGGTCCCAGATGGGGCTGATCTGTCAGGTTATGATAAACTGTGGCAGGAGTGAGTAAAACAGTGTTTTCCTTAACCTACAGAAGTTGGGTCTTGGTGGACCACCTGTACAACATCTACCTCTACCGCGAGGGTGTGCTGCGCACTGCGTCAGAACCCTATCATGTTGACAATTTCCAAGATAAAACCTGCCATTTGACCAATCACTGCATTCAGAAAGAATACTCAAAGAACTATGGGAAGTATGAGGAAGGGAACGAGATGTTCTTCGCCGAGTTCAGCCAGTACTTGACCAGTGCTCTGAACACCAGCCTGGAAAGTAGCGTCTTGCTGCAAATCAAACAGATCATAAGGTAACTCACTTCTGTCTGCTTTGCTCGTGTGTGTCTTGAAGATGCTCTGGTAGTTTCTGCTTTTCCAGGAATTATTCCATCGAAGTTGTCTAATTTAAGGACAGAAATTATATGTTCTTTTCCTTTATTATCCTTTTCATAGCTATAAGATCTTTAATGATGTCACTGTTTTCCTTCCTTATACTGGTAATTTATATGTTCTCTATTTTTCTTGGACACGTTGCTGGAGATTTATCAATTTTATTAATATACTTTTAAAAAGTCAGCTTCTGGCTTTATTGATTTTGTCTGTTGTTTTTGTTGTTTCTTGATTTGCATTCTTCATTTATTTTCTGCTTTTGGGAGAGGTCTAATTTGATTGTCAAGCTACCTTGTGAAAAGCTATATCATTTATTTGAGAGATTTCATTTTTTAAAAATATAAGCATTCACTGCTATCACTAGCCCTCTAAGTACTCATTAGCTGCACCCCAGATTTTGTATGTTTTGTTTTCATTTTCATTTTATTAAAGTATTTTCTAGTTTCTCTTGCAGCTTCATATTTGACTCATGTCTTATTAGAAACTTTAGCTGTATTTCTAAATAGTTGGGGATTTTCCAGATATCTTTCTGTTACTGGTTCCTACTTTAATTCTGTGATGGTCAGAGAACATGATTTACATGGTTTGATGTCTTTAAAATTTGTTAAAGTTTGTTCCATGGCCCAGAGTGTGTTCTGTGTTCCTGAAAGTTTCAAGTGCAGTAGAAATAATATTTGCTCTGCTCTAGTTGGGCAGAGCTCTAGAAATGTGGATTAGGCGAAGGCTGGTGTTGTTCAAGTCTCTTACATCCTTGCTGGTTTTCTCTTCTGCTTGTTCACGCTTAAGAGGGAAAACACCCAAGCCTCCGAGGGTAATTGTGGCTTTATCTGTGTCTCCTC
The DNA here is from genome assembly GCF_000325575.1 of Pteropus alecto. Lineage (NCBI taxonomy): Eukaryota > Metazoa > Chordata > Mammalia > Chiroptera > Pteropodidae > Pteropus > Pteropus alecto. Next base: position 3,201,628 of record NW_006434441.1, read on the forward strand.
TCAGTTTTATCAGTTTTGTTTTGTGTATTTTGAAGATCTGTTGTTCGGTGCATATACATTTAGAATTGTTATCTCTTTTGCAGCCATTGACCACTTAATCATTGTATAATTTCTGTCTTTATCTCTGCTAATATTTCTTATTTTGAAATTGATTTTGCCTGATATTAATATAGCCCCTCCTGGTTTCTTTTGATGAGTTGTCGCTTTCCATCCCCTGTATTCTGTTCTATATTCTATATTTAAAGTGGGCTCTGGTAGACAACATAGAGTCGAGTTTTGTTTTTGCTTTGTTTTGAATCCAATATCATAACTTCTGTCTTTTTTTCTTTTTCCCCTCTTTAATTCTGCCTCCCACTTCCGTCCCTGACCTATGGATGTTGCCATTTCCCTTTAAGAACTAGATCTCTGAAGGCTGGGTGTCTCTTCCCACACACTCACGGCATGCACCCAAGGCCTGGAGCACCGGGGGCCTGGCGCACCCGGGGTATGGTTCATGTCTCCACCTGGGGCACAAACCCAGGACCTTCTGTGTGTAAAGCAGACGTGCTAACCACTACACTGTGGAGCCACCCCCATGACCTCTGTCTTTAAATTGGTGTTTATACCATTTAAATTTAATGTACTTCTTGGTTTGATTTGATTTACTTCTACCATTTTATTTTTTGGTCTGTTCTCTCTTTGGTTTTGTTTGCTTTTCATTTCTCCCTTTGAAATGACTTCTTTTGAATTATTTGAAATTTTTTAGAGTTTCATTTTAATTTTCCTGTTGAGTATTTGGCTATATCCATCTATCTATGTATAGATAAGTGTATATATAGAGAGATATATATTTTTTAGTGGTGACTCTAGAGATTACAATATACTTACCTAATATTTCACAGCCTCCTTAGAGTTAGTAATTTCCTACTTCAAATAAAATGCAGAAACTTTATAACCTGATAGTTCACTTGACTCTCCCTGTCTGTTATAGCTGTCATGTGTATTATATCCACATACATCAACATCTCCACCACATAATGTTATCATTTTTTGCCATTAACAGTTACATACTTTTTTTATATATATAGATCGTCAGGTTGAATTAAAAAAAAAAATACAAGGACAAACTGTATGCTGTCTTCAAGAAGCCCATTTAAATATAAAAGGAAAAAAATCCTTTTATTTACCCAGATATTTGCCATTTCTTCTGCTCATCCTTCAGTCCTGAAGTGGCCGGTTCCCCTCTGCTATCATGTCCCTTCAGACTCCGTCGTTTCTCTTAGAGCATTTCTCCTGGTGATGAGTCCTCTTGATTTTCCATCATCTGAGAATGTCTTTATTTCACCTTCTTCCTGAAGGGTGTTTTTACTAGAGTCACACAAATATATTGTAAGCAAAATAAATAAACACAAGCTGTATACAAGATACAGACTGAACCTGTTCATATTAATTGAAAAACAAGGAAAACAGTGATACGTTACTTAGAGGAAGGTACTACATGGTTAAAATAAAGAAGCAAAAGAGTGATAAACACGAAATTCAGAATATTGGGTATCGCCGGAGAGGTAGTAGGAAGGACCCGAGGAGGGGGCCTGAAGGCACTGGATCATGGACACTTGGATAGCCACTAATGCTCCATGCATTTTAAACACACGAGACATTATTTTTATTATTATGTACAGTTAACAGTCACTTAGGTTTCCCCACACATTTTATTTATTTATTTATTTAATCCGCCCCGCCCAAAACATTTTAATCTTTCATGCTGCTTCTCTTTCTTTCATGTATAGAGATAGGATAGGGAAAAAACATGATATGTGACCTGCCAGTTCAGGGTAAAGATGAATGGGGGAAGAAATTCTTATTTCAATTGGTTCTTAAATGGCTCAAAAAGGTTAAAACACTGACTGAGATTCTGGCTTGGCAGCCTGACCTCTGACTTCTGACCTCTGACCTCTGACTTTAGGAACTTACCATATTTCTGAGATTCACTTTCAACTTTTTTTCAGCATTTTCAATTTTGTGTTTTTTTCCCCAATTTTTTCAAACCCCAGTTGATGTGAATAATAATTGTTTCAACATTTAGTTTCAATACCCGTCAGTCTTTAATCTCCTAATTAGTAACTGTTTGGCATTTGGACTGGGGCTAGCAAAAGAAATAAAGGAGCCCAAGCTCTTTGTGCAAATTCTGCTCTTCACCGAATGGTGGTCATTCCTTTCATACGGAAAAAATACACGGCAGCGTTTTATTTATTACAAACAGATGGGGCCGCAGCAGCAGCCCCAAGGAAAAAGCCATCTTCACAGGGGCCATGGGGATAACGCTAAGCTGGGAGGGGCCCCTGCTTGTGCAGGCATGTGAGGCCGCAGAGTCCCTAAAAGCTGCTCTGTGAGTAGCATTGTCCTGAATTATCTCTCAATAACTTGGCAGTAACTTGAAAAAAGAGGGTTAAGTCAGAGCCCAGCAGTTGGCACACATGGTGCCCAGTCCCCACGGCTCAGCCCCTGACCGGTGTGCCCTCTGCCACAGGAGCTGCCTCACAAGCGTGGAGCCTGCCATCAGCACGCGGCACCTCCCATACCACAGCTTCCAGCTCTTTGGCTTCGACTTCATGGTGGATGAGCAGCTGAAGGTCTGGCTCATTGAGGTCAACGGTGCCCCTGCCTGCGCTCAGTAAGCTTGATGCCACAGGGCTGGGACGTGGGAGGCTGGATGGCCAGTCTCAGCAAGGTGGCCACTGCCAGGGAGGGTGTGACAGGAGTCCCTGGGGAGGACCCTACTGACTGGGCAGTGCTGAGGCTTGCCCTGTCCCCAACCCCCATTTATGATGAGCAGCTAGCTGTGCTCAGGTGGGTGGCAGTTGCTGTGAGTTCCAGAGGAGACCCTCCTGTGTGACAGGAGAGAGCAAGTTCCCGGAGCAGGGCAGTGATAACCAGGGAGGTCAGGGCTCCCTGGGCAGGTCTGAGAGGCATGGGAGCAGGGGAGCTGGAGCTGGGAGTGTGACATGAGCCCAGCAGGGCAGGGGAGGGCCTTCAAGGAGAGGGCACAGTGTCCAGCAGGACCTTGCTCAGGGCCAGGCTCTGTGAGATAGGACAGATGAACAGAACCTGTGTCCTCTCCCTGGGGAGCTTCTGTGCCTTCCAGAGAAGGCTGGCTAGAGCATGGTGTCAGGGTCTTGGAGTAAGGGACAAGGAAGGGGACGAGTGGGCCGGGACGGCACCAGGAAAGGCCCTACATGTGTGGGAAAGTTGTTTGGACTTGATCCCGAAAGGCAGTTGGTCCTTCTGAGACCTATGCTCATTGTGCTCCCCATGGAGCCTTCTGGGGAACCCGAGGTGCTCTCTCACAGGGTTGGGGGTCACGTGAAGGGGGTGTCCTCAAGGAGGCCCCCTGGAGGGCACAGACACTGCCCAATGAATCGCTGTGTGAGTCATACTGTGCTATAGTCCATGGCAGAAAATGAACCCAGGCTCTCTTTTAGGGGCATGATTTTGAGGAGGGAGGGCTTCTGGAGGCGGGGCACTTACTGTGAGGTGGCCTGGAAAGCCATGAGGGACCTGAACCACACTGAGAGGCAGGTGGGTCTTGTTCTTGTGTTGAAGGACGTGAACTTTCTATTTGTGTGCTCAAAGAGGGGCAGGGGGAGGGTTGGTAGATTTGGCGACATGATGGCAGTTGAAAACAGTATATTCACGGAGCTGTTTTCATTATTCTGCACATTAAAATACAGCTCACTCATTTTGTTGTAGGAAAATGAGCAAAGTACATGGTGGCCTCCTGTACCAGAAACGCCTAAGATACGAGCTGACTCGCCTGTGTTAAGGCACGCCCTTTGTTAAAAGCCTTCCCAAGTGTTTACTGATGAGCATCATGAAACACTGAACATGGCATGTTGGACAGGTGTGACTCTTGGTGATGTGCCGAGTCCCAACCACTATCACTGCCTCACAGGCCTGCCGTCACTGTTCCTTAGAATGGAGGTTGAGTGGTTGGGCCACATCAAACTGTTGACAATGGGACTTGTTCCTTAGACAGAAGAGGCAGGGCTGCAGAGTTGATGGGGGGAGGGCTTATGTCCAGCAGGGAGACAAAGACCTACTGGACTTAGGACTTCTGAGTCACATAGTATAGGCATGGTTTCCATGCACTTTCCTCCCAGAGTGCCTTGCAGGAGGCTAGAACACAGGACCACCTTCCTCGGGGCAGAAAAAAGGGACCAGGGCTAGGGGGACGGTCCTGTGATGGGAGGGCGACAGCAGGGAGTTGCCATGGCATTGGGAGACAGGAACCAGGTTGCGAGGGTCCTGCACTTGGTGGAGATTGAAAGCAGGACAGTTAAGAGCTCTGTTTGTCTGGGTCAGGGAAGCTGGGTGCCTGTCCTTAGCTCTTGGCACCTGGGTGCCAAATGTGTCTGGAGCAAGTTGGGTGGGCGAGCACATCTGACCCAGAGCATCACCTCATTTCTGTCTGGACCAGTCCCTGGTTTTCCCTGCCTTAAGTCAGTCCTGAGGAAGCAGGCTTGGCCTTGTGAGCTGCCCACAAAACCGGCAGGAAGCTACAGGGACAGTTGCCATGGGAAATGGGCCTCATTGCTCCTCAGAGGACACATTGTGGGAGGTTGTCCTCCTCAGTTAGCTTCTCCGCTTTGGCGCTTCCATGGCCCCTGATGAAGTCCCAACCCTTGGACATGGCACCGGGCCCCTGCCTCTGCAGCCTTGCGCTATACTCATCCACATCCTCAGCCCAGCCTGCCCCCATTGTCCGGTGTCTGTCTCCCTTCCCCTTCATCCTCCTTCTACCCTGTGCTCCACTGTCTCACTTCACTTATTCCCCAGGTCTCAGCCTAGCTTTCCCCTCGAGGAGTCTTTCCTACTGTCCCCTCAACCCCACGGAGCCTATGCTTTCCATGGGGAGGCCTGCCCCTATGCATGTCCCCACCCAAGGCAGCAGAATGGCTCCTACATTCCTCCCTGCAGTTCACGGCAGAGCAGGAGTGGTCTGTTCACCACCAGGGCTTCCAGAAACACATGCTAAGGGGATGCTTCGTCTTCCTGCAGTGCCTCCTGCAGTACCTGGGCAGACAGTGAAAGCAGATATATAGATGTGACCGTGAGGTGGCCTTTCTAGGGCAGGTCCTGGTAGTAGAAACTTCAGTTTTTCCCTTGCACTTGGATAAGTGTCCTCAACCGTATGTTTTTAAACATGTTTCAGGAAGCTGTACCCCGAGCTGTGCCAGGGCATCGTGGACTTAGCCATTTCCAGTGTCTTCCCACCCCCCGACGCCACGGAGCAGCAGCAGAGCCTGCCCACTGCGTTCATCAGGCTGTGACGGAGTGACAAGCGTGGGGTCCTGCTCCAGGGGAAGGAGAGGTGTACGACTGCTCAAGGTCAAGCCAAAATGGGAAGCAGGCAGCTGGCAAAGTGTGATGGAGGAGAGCATGAGAGCAAAGGGATGTCCCCAGTGGCTGCTTGGGGCTCCCAGTGGAGCATGTGTGGCTGTTGAGATGTGAAAACGGCAGCAAATGTCCCCAAGGGGAGAGCAGAGTGCTCCTCTAAGGGGAAAACGTGGGTGTTTGGCAGTGTTATGTTCTCACCCTTCGAAGACTCAGATTCCTCCCCTTAGGTGGCCTGGTGAGCGGCCTCTCCTCCTAGGCCCCAGGGAACCTTTGGTTGGCATCTCCACCTGCTGCAGCCTTCGTGCCTTAGTGCTGTGCCCAGCTGCCTTCCATCTGTATGGGGTTGGATGCTAAAGTGTTGGGAGGTTGCTAATGTGTACCTGCATATCTCCCCCAACACGCTGTCCGTGCCGATGTGGACAGATACACAGCGGCAGCCCTAGGTTTCGTGCGGGCACCGTTCCTGACGTCGTCGAGTCAGTCACCTGTCAGGGTTAGCGTGAGCTGGGCGCCCACACAGCACACGCTACTCCCGTCTGCTCTCTGCATGTTTTAGAGACCCAACAGCACGTTTGCCGCAAGCCGTATGCATCAGATAAGCATGAGAGAGGAAGCACGATGTCTTGCTTTACTTAATAGCTGGGTATCCTTGAAATATGATGATTCTCAGTTACCTCTGTTTTAACCAGAAGCTATATGCCCTTCTGCAGAGTTCACTGTTGTTCACTTTTTAAATTTTCACTTGTGTGAAAAGCCCTCTGGGTTTTAGAAGGTAGAATTCCCCACTCCCCAGGTGGCACTGCCCAGGCACAGGGAGCTCCTACCATCTCATTGTCTTTGCACCTTCTGCAGGAGCTGGAGGGGTGGGCTCTGCTCCAATGAGCAGTCTCTGTCTCTGGGAGAGGCTGTCTCCAGACGGGAAAGACGTGGTTTCAGAGCTCCACACAGCATCTTGTAGGGCAGCAGATGGTTCCGTTGGGTGTGGTTTCCACTTACTGGGTCGACGGGTGTGCTGCAGGCTTTCCAGGCCACGTCACTAGCAGTGGGAAGAACAAGGTGCCGCTTGTGCTTGCTGAGCTGAGAACAGCCTATATGACAGTGCTGGGCATCACAGCAGATCCATGGACAGGTGTCTCCCCTGGAAAACAGTGTGGGCTCCTTCTTGTGTGTGTGCTCCATTATCCACTCTACTTGCACAAAAGGGCAGTTCTGCTTGGGGGGAGATGTTTTTAAAAAGGAAGAAACCAGTGGCAGCTACTCAAACATGATGAGATGTGGGAGTTTACAGTGAAAAAGGGAATTATGATAAAAATAGGATCATTGCAGCAATGGCTGTAGGATGTGAGGGCGTGACATCAGGGTGACATGAAGAAAGGCCCAGCTGGGTTGGCTCACATGGGGATCTAGGATTACAAACTAAAGTCTGGGTGGTGACCCAGGGTATAGACCTGAAGTCCGTATGCAGAGCAGATGGAACAGTCGGTGGCGAAGGTCACTCCTGAGGCCCAGTGCAGCTGCTGGGCTGGTATCTGGGGACTTAGTAGAGCAGGGCAAGGTGCACCCCCATGTAGAGTGGGATCCTGGGTCCTACATCTGTGTGGGCAGGCAGAAGGGAGACATGGAGGTTTTCGCAGCACTATTGCACGTGAATGCAGACACCTAACCATCTTTTGACCTGAATTACGGGAACATTTGTGAGTTTTCCAGCTGATATGGCGGCAGAGCTGAGCATTCAGATGTCAGGAAGCTTGAACCCAGATGGATCCCCTCAGGCACCTGAGCGTGCAATTGAGGGAAGTGAGGCCCTAAAAGGAAAGTGGCACACCGTTCCCCACGTGGTTTCACGTAGCACCTATTTTATGAGTCTGTTTCTGATCGGGGAGTGGGTGGCTCAGAACTGTTCCTTCTGGGCAGTCCTTGCACAGACCGCCCAGTCAGTTGTCACGCGTGTCTGAGTTCGTGTCGCCCGTTGCTGGGGACGGGGGGCGGGCATCATTCTCTGGAGGTGTTTGCTCCAGTCTTGGTTCTCAGTGTCAGATAAGCTGTACCTCTCTGTGCCTTAGTTTCTTGTCCCATGGAAAGGACTGTTCCTGACCTGGGACTACCTCACAGGCTTCAGTGAGGACAGCGAGATGGAGAAGACTCAAGAACCCTTGTTACCAAGGGTCCCGGTGCTGACCATGCGCTGACATCACTTGGGAAGCGTCTCAGTGTTGGTGTCCACACCATCCCTCCCCTGGCCTGACCATTAAATCAGAACCTCAGGCATCAGTGTGCTTTGAGGTACCTTGAACCGCTGCTTGACAAGGAAGGACAAACACATTATTATTACCTTGGAAGAATCAAATAAGGCCTAGGGCTTTTGAAAAAACTCCTTTTGGAAGGGCAGGCATTTCTCTGAGAATGACCAGATGTTGGCATGTGTACTCGTGCTACAAGCAAGTGCCGTCTAAGCAGGTTTTCTCTTTGCTTCCTGTCAAACATGCCTTCTTCTGCTTATACAATTCGTGAAGCCTTGGCAACAAATGTAAACAGATAGGAATTTATGGATCTGCTAAGTATGCGTTAAGGTTATTAACTCATTATTGAGAGGAGAGCCCTTCCTCACACGTAACTCCTGCGGTGACGATGAACTCCATCCTGCGCAGGACATCCAAGTGCCTCAGTGTCTGACTGATGTGGTGGGGCATGTGCTGGCATCCTGAGCAGCTGGCACCACGTTCCCTCACGCCGTGGGCAACTGTCACAGACTAGGACTCTGTGGTGGTGCCAGGAGGGCCAAGGACCCACAGAACCTGCAGTGCAGTGAAGCGACGAAGTGTGTTTCTTTGACAGTTGAGGTTGTGCCAAGTGGGTAGATCCATCCCTACTGTGGGTGGTGGGGACTCCAACAGGAAGACAGGGCACCAGGGCAGTCCCCACAGCATGTTGTGCTGTGAAGGAAGTCCAGTGATACGCTTGCCCTGATCCTGGACACAGACTCTGTACCTAAGAGGAAATGACTTTGGAAATAAGGTGATTGTATGAATGTTTAAATGCTTAGAGCATTAAAGTAGTAATATTTTAAGTGCTTTTGTCCCATTTGGTTCTGTCATCTTAGTGTAGGTGTTGACTGTCCTAGGATATCAATGGTGGTCCAAATCCGTGATTCTGTTACCCAGCTATAGGCAGACTTTCTGAGAAGGGCCGAGTGGTAAATATTCTAGGCTTTGCAAGCCATACAGGGTCTCTGTTGCATTTTCTTCGTCTCTTCCCCAACTTTTAAGAAATATGCAAAAATTCTTAGCTCATAGGCGATACAAAAATAGGCCAGATGCAGCCATCAGTGGCTGAACCCAGCATGTTACCCAACACATAAGCCAACGGATTGTCCCTCATTAACTGAGATGTCTATAGGAAGTTCTAAAAAGCTTCGATGCATTCCTAAGAACATAGAAGGCCACACACGTGCATAAGGCTGTGTGCCTACCGGGGGCAATCTGAGTCCCCTCAGCTTTCACCTCTGACAAGCAGGAAGTACAGACTAAGGCAGAGCTGTCAGCTGCCTTCCTGCGCATGAAGGTGTGTCCTCCAAACATGCGTATGTACGCGCATGTGCGCGCGTGCACACGCACACACACACACATATCAGCAAAGATGGGGTGACTTGCTGGTTCCAGGCATTTAGGGAAATCTGTTCAATCACAAGCTGACCACTAAACTAACCAAGCAGAGGCTTCCATGAACACACACAACAAAAAAAATACAGGCTTTACAGGATTAGTTCAGGAAAGTCACTACATAAACAGAGCTGCAACAATAAATGCCAGAGAGGGGAGAGCATCTGGTTCCCAAAGTTACCCAATTACATAAAATTTCCAATTTTCAACACAAATTATGGGACATGCAAAGAAAAAAAAAAAGTATGGCCCCTAGAAGGAAAAGGCAGTCAACAGAAATTCCCCGAGGAATTTAATTCAGCTATGAAAAATATGTTTAAAGAGCTAATTGAGGTTGAGAATGATGTGTCATTAGAGAATCATTAAAGAGACAGAAATTGTGTTTTAAATGGAACCAAGTAGAAATTTTAGCATTGAAAAGTAAAACAATGCAAATAAAAAACCCAGTAGAGGTGTTCAAAATCGGGTTTGAGCTGGCAAAAATAGGAATCACAAATCTGAAGTCGACTGAGATGTCCCATCTGAGGAACAGAAAGAAAAAGGAATGAAAGAACAGGAACAGTGCTCCAGAGCTCTGTCCCGAGGCGTACATGAATGTGTTCAACATACACGTTAATAGGAGCCCTAGAAAAAGAGGAGAGAGGAGAACAGACAGGAAACACTGGAAGGCATAGTGGCCAAAAACTTTCCCACTCTGATGAAAAGCATTAAAATGCATGTAAGAAATTCAACAATCTCTAAGTAGGACAGACTGAAAGAGATCCTCACCAGGACACATCAACCACTAAGAAAATAACTTTAAATATAATACACACACACACACACACAGAAATTAAAAATCACAGTCCTAAATAAACAATGGATCAAAGAAAAATCACAAGGGAAATTAGTACTTTGAGATAAATGAAAACACAACATAACAAAACTTATGGAATGCTGTGGCTAAATGTAAATTTATATCTTTAAATGCCTACAGTAAAAAAGATCTCAAGTCAATAACCATTAGGTTTCTTCCACTTTATGAAACTAGAAAAAGAACAATCCAAAAAAAAAAAAAAGTAGAAATAAATAACAGGGTGGATAGATGAGGGAATAGGAAAATAGAGCAAATCAAAAAGGCCAAAAGTTGGTGCCTTGAAAAGATCAACAAAATAGAAAAAACTTTAGCTAGAATAACCAAGAAAAAAAAAATTGAGAACTCAAATTACTAAAATTAGGAATGAAAGAGGGGACATTACTACCACACAAAGGAAAAGGATTATAGGGAATCCGATGAACCATCGTATACCAACAAATTAGATAAGCTATATGAAATGCACACATTCCTAGAAAGAACAAAATTAATGAAACTGACTCAAGAAGATAAAGAAAATCTGAATAGACCTAGTAAGAAAATGAATTAATTATAAAAAATTTTCCCTAATGGAAAAGCCCAGGACCAGGTAGCTTCACTGGCGAACATTATTACCAGGTGTTTGAAGAGGAATTAACACCAATCCAAGAAATGCAAAAGGAGAGAACAGTCCCAAATCATTCTATGAGGCCACTGATGCTACTCTGATGCCAAAACCAGAGACATCACCAAGAAAGCAAACAGACCAGTCTCTTAGGAACGTAGATGAAACCGCTGGGAGGGAGGGATTCCCAAGGGCCGCGAGGCTGGTGGATTAATTCATCTGAGTCCTGGCAATGGCGCCACGGGCGTGCATACAGCTGACACTGCCGATGGGTACAGCTTCGGTGCGTGTCTGCTGTCTGTCCACTCCCCGGACAAACCCGGTGCGCCCCGTTACGGACACACGACAGATGCAGCTGAGGCGTCTGCAGGTAGGTAAGCCCTCTCGTGGGGAGGCGGCGATTCCTAGGACTCAGCTACGAAGGATCTTTCGGCTGGAGACTCCCTGGAGGCCACCCGGCCCACAAGACGTGGGGAGGGGCCTTCGCGACTCGCGTCGGGTGGAGAGCAGCCAGCCAGCTCTCTGGCGACGCCATGACGCGGCTGGGGTCTACCCGGGGGGAAGGGGACCTCAGCTATGATCAGAAAGCGGTCACAGGGAGCGCGGGGCCCTTGGAAGGCCGCCGTCCCCCTGTCTGGCTACGCAGCGGACAACAACCCGAGGGCAACACTGATTGGGGCGGGGCGGCTCCGCCTCGGTACAGTCTTACTCCGGCCCTTTTACTCCACCGTTTCGCTTCCCAGTCGACCCTATAAAGCGGACGGGCCGAGATCCGGCAGAAGCTGTGGAGCAGCATTTCCCAGCAGGCCGTGGGCGTCGCGCCTCCTTCCGGTGTTGTGGAGTTTCGCTGGCGTCCGGCGTGCGAGTGCTACATGGATTCCTGCGGCCGGTGGCGGGACCTGCCCCCCGGGCCCAGCCTCAAGCACTTGACTGACCCCTGTTATGGGGTCCCGCGGGCGCAACAGAAGCCTGCGCTGCAAAAGCTGACGCAGGCGCACGTTGAGTCCTTCAACTACGCGGTGCGCGAGGGGCTCGGCCACGCGGTGCAGGTTAGTGCGGCACCTCCAGGCTCGGACTGGCGGAAGAGAGGGGCCCCGCGGGCTGGAGGCGGGCGGCCGGGAAAACTCAGGAGGCAAAGTGAGTGGGGCACAGGCTGGGGACAGGGTCCCAGTGGGATGACTGGGAGGTCACAATATAATCTCAAATGGTGCTTGTGCTCCGTGATCGTGCCAGGCTCGAGTCGAGCAGGGGAGGATGTATATGTGATTCCCAAATTCATATAGGACTTGCAACCGTAGGGTTTTGTAGGACAGTTCCTGAGTGCTGTGAGGGCGAGGAAATGGCCCGTGTGCACTGTGCTTCCCAACGAGAGTAGGCTGTCCATGGTTAGTATGTAGGAGAGCTCACTGGTGCCCCCTCCTCCGTGCAACAACAGGCGCTGTGCGAGGGAGAAAACCGCTGTGGCCACCACCTTCCTTTTTGCATGGCTTTTGCCACCGTGAAATGAAATGTACAAATATCAGACTAAAGAGTGGCGTTAGAGGATGTGAGGGCAATCTGGCTGCGACATCTATCATCCCACTGATCGCCAGGATTGATTCGGCTGATCTGGCTGACTAGGCCCGGTGTCCCCTTCCTTACCGCTCCATGTGCGTCCCTCCCGAAGCTGCGCGCTGGGTGGAAGAGGACGACCTGATAGAGGAGAGGACCGTTCTTCAGTCAGGGGTATACAAGTAGCTGCGCTCCCCTGCTAGAACCTCCAAACAAGCTCTCGAGGTCCATTTGTAGGAGAACTTAGGTTAGTCAAGCTTCCAAGACTCCAGATACATTCAAATGAGGCACTGCATGTAGCAGCCTGCCTTTCTGTAAGAAAAAAGAATAATAATAATTAAAAAAATAAAAATAAGGGGTGGCGTTAGAGTGTCCAATCCTGAACCAGGAGATGCTTCCATATCCCTGCTTTGTTAGCAACTGTCTTGTTAGTGTTGCTATGCATGTGGAGGGCACAGGGTAGGAATAGAGAAGGCTGGTGGTTGGTTCAGAGGACAGCTTTGTTCTGTACACACTCGTTTCCCTAGAGCTGTCTAAGAATCTGACACGTGGCAGACACTCAGGTATGGGAATTAATGCCTTATAGTTTTAGGTATGTAGCGAGGGTGTGAGAAGACTGGGCGTAGCTTTAAATCTCTTTAGGTGTGGCACGTTAGCATTATGGGCAACAAAGTTTGTAGAAAACTCATGGGATATGGAAGGATCTTAGTGAAAAGTGCCTTGGACATGCACGCAATTATTTAATAGTGTGAATTGTATTTCAGGCCATACCTCCCTTTGAATTTGCCTTCAAAGATGAGCGTATCTCTCTTACTATTGTGGATGCTGTCATCAGTCCCCCAACAGTTCCCAAAGGGAGCATCTGCAAAGAGCTCAGCGTGTATCCAGCCGAATGCCGGGGCCGCAGGAGCACCTACCGGGGAAAGTTGACAGTGAGTGCAGGTGACAGTGTGTGACTCACACACTGTACATGTCTGAGAATAAGGCTGGTACCTAATAGAGTGTAACCAGAATTGGTCTTCTACCTCTTTTAAAACACTCATTTGTTCTTGTAGCTCCAGGTATTTTCTTTTTTCTTAAGGAATTTTTTTCATTTAGGCCGACATCAGCTGGGCAGTGAATGGAGTCTCAAAAGGAGTCATTAAGCAGTTTCTCGGTTATGTGCCCATCATGGTGAAGTCCACGCTGTGCAACTTACATGGCCTTCCTCCCAAAGCCCTCATTGAGCACCATGAGGAGCCAGAGGTAACTGTGGGGGTCTTGGGCCTCCACAGCTGGGTGGCGTTTGAAAGGGCCTGAGTTGGGAAGATGAGGCTTATCACTGGGAGTCAGTTTTTCTCTGCTCCAATTTCTGTGAGGGTGAAATGGGGTGTTTAGCCCTTGTCTGCATGTTATGTACGGCTCTTAAGGAATCTCAAGTGAGACCACATATGAAACAGTGAATGCACAGTTTGAGAATTTCATTATGGGGGAAGAATTGGTGGGTTTTCCCCTAATTTTCTGAATAGGGTATATTTAGAGTATATTTGTTTATTTTAAGCCATCTTTACCCACAAAACGATTATCTAAAATGTTTGCTTTATCAACAGTAAGACTTAGCATATTAAATGCTTCATGTGCCTTCCCTTTGGCATTTCTTTTAGCTGTGCTAGGTGGCTTTGCAGTATTGAGTTGAAGTAACTAAGACACACAGACTCTGCCTACAATGGGGAAGCTATGTTATCTGGTGGGAAGAAGCTTTGGTGTCAGACCTGGGTTTGACACTCCGAGGCTGCACTTACCAGTTGTGCAGCTTGGGAAAGTTTAGTCTCCCTGAGCCTTTGTCCTCTGCTGAAAATGGGCACAGCAGCCATCCAACCCCGTGGTATGAGGCTTAGATGTTGTGATCACAGAGTGCCTCACCTGGTGTGCCTGCTTCATCACAGGCTCTCAGCCTACTATATCAGAAATGTGATATTGACTTGAGCGATCGAAAATACTTTCCTGTTAATCCAAATTTCTGGTTTCCAGAGCTTTCATACACTCAACAGTTTTTTTACCTTATTTGGGAAATGATACTCACCAAGAAACAAAATGGTTATCGTTTTCACTTTTAGAATTTCTTTGGAGTAAGTTTGGTTGGTTGGTTTTAATGTCATCTGAAGACGAAGTCATTTTAGGGGACAGAGAGGCAAGTTACTTCAAGCCTGTCTAGTAGAGAAAGTACCTTGATTCCCTTCCATACTTTTCTCCCAGGCCCTAACCTATTTTGTGTGCTTAAGAAGACTTAATTCACACTCTGACAGTTCTCCAGGGACCCATGGCCCCTGTCACCTGCATGCACCTCTCCTGCACATCGCGTCACATCTGTTGTCAGTGAGGTGGATGTGTACAGTTAGTTTGTTCACATTCACAACAGCTTGTGTTTCTTTGTTAAACAGATTATAATTCCTCTCTTCGACAGGAAATGGGAGGCTATTTTATAATCAATGGCATTGAAAAGGTCATTCGACTGTTGATTATGCCTCGGAGAAATTTCCCCATTGCCATGATAAGACCAAAGTGGAAAGCCAGGGGGCCTGGCTATACTCAGTATGGTAAGTGGTAGTGGGTTTTCGAACGTTCTTTTAGAAGTTTTAAGCCTTTTTTTTATAAGGAGATGCATCTAGTCTTTAACGTTTTTTCTCTTGTTTATGTACATTTTTGTTTGTTTTTCTATTAAGCATTTCTGTGTTAAGATTTCACAGTAGGAAACCTACTTTATGTTATCTTCCATTTCTTTCAAACTGAAAGAACGTGTGTGCTACTGCATCTGAGGCTGAAGGCAGCTTGATGTGCCAGAGACCGTGTGGGCCCCAGAGCCTTCTGGCTCAGCTACCACCATGCTCCCTTTGGCGTCTCTGCTAACGGCTACCTGGCCTCTGTTTGAGGGAGATGTTGCTTCCCAGGGGACGTTGGCAAGATCTAGAGACATTTTTGGTTGCCAGTCTTGGCTAAACTTAGTGATTTGGCTCTAATTATGTCTTAGAGGGTAAAAATAATTATGGGAAAAATAATGATTGAAGCAGTTACAGGATCACTGAATTGTGGATGTGTCGCTATGTCAACAGGAGTGTCCATGCACTGTGTGAGAGGGGAGCACTCCGCCACCAATATGAACCTCCACTACTTAGAGAACGGCACAGTCATGCTGAACTTCATCTACCGGAAAGAGCTGTTTTTCCTGCCTTTGGGATTTGCACTTAAGGTGTGACTTGAGTGTGTTTCTCTGGTGACATGGCCATTTGTGGTACAGAACGGACAGGGCTCTCGTCGGAGTGCGTGCTGTACTGGCTGCTTGCTGCTCCATAATGTGCTTCCTTGGAAGTCAGCGGCTTAAAACACACCGGTGAACATCAATCCAGTTGTCTGTGGTTAGGAGTTTAGGCCATCTGGCCGGGTCTCAAGAGGTCACAGTGGGTGTCAGGAGGGGCTGCGGTTGTGTAGAAGGCCCAACCAGGGCTGGAGGACCCTCTTCCAGGTGGCTTCCAAGTCAGCGCAGGCTGTGGCTGGGGGACTTGGTTCCTCTCCCTGGGGTTCTGTCTTCTCCAGAGAGTCAGCAAGCAGAATGGCCAGCCCTGGTCCTGTGGCGGGGACACTGCACAAGCTGTGAATTCCAAGAAGCAAGGACCATTAGGGGGTCATTGTGGCATCTGCGTGACAAGCACTGCCCTAGTTTGCAGGTTTCATTTCACCTGAACAATAGTGAAAAACTTGTTCTTGGGTTTTAAAAAAGTAGGAGAGAATTGTTACTGAATTAGATGGTTTAGTTATTACTGGTGATTTAAAAGGAAACCTTTTTTCTCTTCTAGGCACTTGTCAGCTTTTCCGATTATCAGATTTTTCAGGA
>NW_006434441.1:3217839-3220061 GCF_000325575.1 Pteropus alecto
GGAAAGGGGGACTCCTTTTTTAGGAATGCTGTCTCTCAGATGTTGAGGGTTGTGATGGACGAGGGCTGTTCCACACAGAAGCAGGTCCTCGGGTACCTCGGCGAACGCTTCAGAGTGAAACTCAGTCTTCCTGACTGGTACCCTAGCGAGCAGGCTGCGGAGTTTCTGTTTAAGTATGTGTGCACTGGCCTTGACCATCTCCTGGGGCCGAAGGGTGCACCCGTGGTTGAGCTGGTAGCCATCCAGGGAACAGAATGACCTTGGGGAAGAGTCTGGTCTGGAGAAGCAGAGGCCGCTGTTTGGCGGCCCTCCTCACCATCCTCTTGTTTGTGGTGGCATCATTTTATTCTATTGGATTTTTCTACCTTTTATTTTGAAATAACTTTAGACATTGAAAATTGCTAGAAGAGTACAATGGGCACAAGTTAACACTTTCACTACATTTGTTCACAAGTTAACACTTGCACTGCATTTGCTTTACTCTCTGCACTTAAGAGTATTTTTCCTTCTGACATTTGAGAGTTGCTGACATTATGTCTTTGTCCCCTGAGGCAGAGGCTCTGTCTCATGTGACTTGTGTCACTACTGAAGGAGCCCTGGTCTAGACCAGCACGTCTCATACGCAGCCATGAGCCATGCTGAGCCCCTGCATAGCCAGTGTGACTGAGAAACTGAATTCCGAACTTCATTTCACTTTAATTACAGCCAACCCTTGAACAGCACGGGTTTGAGCTGCATGGATTCTCTTATGCGTGGGTTTTTTCCGTAACCGTGCAGTTGGCTGTCCATTTCCTGGGTTCACATATGTGGATTCAGCCAGCTGTGGATGGAAAACAGGATTTTTGGTCCTGGGCTGGGAGTCCATGGGTGCCCGAGGCCACCTAGGTGCCTTTCTGTGCCCTTATGTCAGAGACCTGAGAGCCTGTGGACTTTGATGTTCACAGGGTCCTGGAGCCGATCCCCCAGGATACCAAGGGGCAATGGAAGTTAAGTTTTGGGGGAGTGAAAAGCTGCACGCGGGTTTGTGACTGCAGGTATCAGTGCCCCTTGCCCTGCATTGCTCAGGGCTAACTCAGAAATCTGAATAGCGCGTGTGGCTTGTCACTGTCAGGTTGCCCAGCTCAGCTCTGGGCCTTGTGACAATATCCTGTTCTTTGCTGATCTTGCTATAAAGTATAAAGCGATTTTTTGAAAATGAGCAAAGACTTAAGTAAACATGAACCGGGGGCCTTGGTGAATAGGGCGGCAAGGAATGGCAGTGGAATCATGTTAAGCTTTTTCTGTCTCTCTTGACAGCCAGTGCATCTGTATCCACTTGAAATCCAATACTGAGAAGTTTTATGTGCTTTGCTTTATGACCCGGAAGCTCTTCGCTTTGGCCAGAGGAGAGTGCATGGAAGAGAATCCTGATAGCTTAGTGAACCAGGAAGTGCTCACTCCCGGGCAGCTCTTCCTCATGTTTCTGAAGGTGAGTGCCTGCTGTCCTCATCTGGGCCCTTATAACTGTGCATGGGGCGGTGACACCTGCAGCATTGTTTTCTGCACAGTTACAACCTCTAGTTTGGTTGGTTTATTGTTTGTTTACTCAGTGATAAGGGACTTAACCAAACACTTGCTTGTACCAAGTCAAAAACGTCTGATATTCTATGTAGGCTGCATAAAGACAGTACCACGTCTTGGCCATGATGCGGATGATCACACATGAGTGGCCTGTACACACACAGTGCACTGCCAGTTACTTCGTTGACACCTCGGGGCCCTGGTGTCAGCACTGCCACACTTTTGTGGGCCTTCACTGACATTCATGGAGCACTACAAACCGGGGTCTCCCGATGCCCCTGTTCTCTGCCGAATCTGGGAGGTGATGCTCAGCTTTCTTGTCCCAGCTCAAGCTCTGAATGGGAGTCCGTTGGATGCTGTGTTTCTCACATTTTTGTGTTCTAGATGGACGATTTCACTCTTAAAAGTGGCCCTAAGCACGGTGCTGAGTTGCTGGGTGAGGTTCCTAAGAGCACGCAGGCCAGGATGTGCCTTCCGAAGAAATGTAATGTTAGGTGGCTTTGTTCAGGCATGAGTTATGGTGCTGCTGGCCGAGTTCAATGGTGATGCTTCAGCAGCATAAAATAAGGTGTCTTTCAACAGACACACATAGAACAAGCTTGTGTATTGGTCAATTGATGAGAATGGGTGACCTGAGAATTGGAGGACCTGATCACCGGTGG
>NW_006434441.1:3220165-3243157 GCF_000325575.1 Pteropus alecto
TTAGATGAAAATGATCCAGTAGATAGTGAAAAATTAATGACATGAAAGAAAGAAAGAATTACTGGCTCGGTGTCCTTGAGCAAGCAAGATAGGATGGGACCTAGTTCATAATGGAAAGGAACTTGTTGGAGAAATTTTAACATATTTTGGTATCGTATAATGATATGGTCATTATAAATAGTTAAAGGAATGCAAGATTCAGAGTGTAGGTTGACGGCGTGTGGATAGGTATCTTGGATTATTGTCATTTCTTTCTAGGTTTTTATTTTTATTTTTTTAATTTTTAATTTTTTTTTTTATTTATTTTTTTTAGGCAAGGCAACCCTTGGTTGACCTCACAGATTGCAAGGACCTTGTCATTTTACAATCCTTATTTTGTTTTTTTAGTTTTTATGCCTACAGCACCTGGTCTTGTAAACATGTAATTTAAATTTTTTCTTATTTCAGGAAAAAATGGAAGCTTGGTTAGTATCTATTAAACTAGCCATAGACAAGAAGGCTCAGAAGACCAATGTGTCCCTGAACACTGAGAGTTTGATGAAGGTTTTTAACCTGGGGACAGACCTGACGAAACCATTCGAATACCTTCTTGCTACTGGGAATCTGCGTTCTAAGACAGGTGAGGCCAGGCGACAGGTTCCATGCAGTCGGAGGGCTCCGGAGAAGGGGCCTGTACAGCTCACACCCAGCTCTGGTGGTCACACACACATCCTCTGCTTCCTTTCAGAAAACTAAAGACAGCTCAGCTCCCTCAGGGAAGGTCACCTGTGCAGGTGGTCAGTGGGGTCCTTACACCTCCCATCCTTCAACTGCTTGTGTCAGAGTGGCCCGGAGAAGTTTTACTAGTGGCAGTTGATGGTCCAGAAATCTGCCACTCATCAGAGCTAGTAAACTTGATAATAACCCACTCTGTGATTTATTGTGTGCGCTGGGGTTTTTCCATCAGAGCTGCAAATAAAAAGACTATTTATTTTTAAGCATAGCCTAATTTTGAATGACTGTTTTATCTAGGTCTTGGCTTCCTGCAAGACTCAGGACTCTGCGTTGTGGCAGACAAGCTGAACTTCATCCGCTATCTGTCCCACTTCCGCTGTGTGCACAGAGGGGCTGACTTTGCCAAGATGAGGACGACTACGGTGCGCAGGCTGCTGCCTGAGTCCTGGGGTTTCCTGTGCCCTGTGCATACACCAGACGGGGAGCCCTGCGGTCTGATGAACCACCTGACTGCTGTCTGCGAGGTCGTCACGCAGTTTGTGTACACAGCATCCATCCCAGCTCTGCTCTGCAGCCTGGGTACGCGGGGCATGCTTCCTGGGGCCAACTGAGTTCCCAGAGGGTTGGCCTGCCCTTGCATGCAGGGGGCTGGGGTGGGGCTTCCTCATAGAAGCTCAGGTGTGTTCTTTGCAAATGGAGAGAAGGGAAATTCCTGTTGTTGCAGTTTTGTTCCTGAAAAAAGAGGTCAAAGCATTGATGTGGGCAGGAAGGTCTGGGTTGCTGTACCTGCACCTGTTGGGCTGACCGCTGCGTCACCCAGTGGGAAAGTGTCAAAGTGCAGGTAGATGGTTAAAAAGGAGGTTGTCCAGTGTGTACCCTAAGGTCTTTGGAGCCAGAGCCTCTGTTCCCAGGGGCCTGGCAGCAGCTCTCTCTGCCTTCGCTGGCAGGCTGTCTTATGTGCTGTCCCTCAGCTTTGGTGCTGGGTCTGGATTTATTGTCAGACATCACAACGTCTCTTTCAGTCTTCTGGTCCTGGGGGTCTCCCGTTGTGATCTGGAGACAGTGTGTTCTGTGTCCGGGGGGTCTGTGGGTGGGGTTCCCAGGGGGTTCATAGCCATACACTGAAATGTCAGGATTCAAGTCGTAGCATTCTCAAGCAGCCAGTAAGCCATTGAGTCAAGAGCTGAGAAATTTCTTCTTGAAAGTATTTCTGCCAAGAAGAGCATACGTGGTCTTGGTGAAGGGAGCCCCAGAGGAAGTCACTCGGAATTACTCAAGATTCACAGGATATGGTCATGTAATGTGTAGGTTCTTGCTCTGCAAGGAAAAGAATTGTTTTGTTTGCCACTAGCGATTAAAATGTCAAAGCGCAGGACACACTAGAAAGGAGGGGAAAATGTGGAGAGTCGGAGAGTCCCTGCAGGAGAGATGGGAAGAGCTCTGACACAGGGGAGGGGACACAGTGGGAATGTGACTTCCCACAGAGGTTCCGAGGTAATGGGTGACATGGGAAATGCCACACTATGTGGCCATTCTGCTTCAGACACAGGACCACTGGACATCTGGGGTGGTGACATGGCCATGGGCCTGTCTGGAGGGAGTCCCGTTGTTGGAAAGGTGTCCTGACATGCTAGCCCTCTCCGTTCTCCCTTCCCCAGGGGTCACGCCAGTTGATGGAGCGCCACACCGGCTGTACACCGAGTGCTACCCTGTCCTGTTGGATGGCATCATGGTGGGCTGGGTGGACAAGGACCTTGCTCCCAGTGTTGCAGCTTCTCTCCGACGTTTTAAGGTGACCTTGGGTCTTTGTGGGTTGTTTTGTCCCCTCATGTTGGGTTTCCATCGTACTCTAGTTATGAGGTGTAGCCCAGGGCAGTCCAGAGTGCTTGGGGCCTGGGGCCGAGGAGGCAGAAGCTGATTTACACCCCCTGGTACTGACCTCATTTGCTGGGGCCAGTGACAGGTGTTTGACTTGTGCAACTTTTTTAGTAGTTTCATTGAGGCCCTAGTCTGTTAACCCAACAAATTTTAGCTTTTCTTTGTAAATACTAGTGGCATGTAGGGGCCTCAAAATACAGATTTCACATTTCAAGTACTAGTAAAGATATGCAAGATAGAAGTCAGACCCTCTTGCCTTCTGGGTCTCTAAATATGTTTTTAAAATGTCAAGTAGAATGACACTCTTTGGTGTCCTCTCCTCACAGCAGCCGTGGTGTCAGAGGCTCTTCTTTGGCAGAGGGATGGACTGTTCTCGTGCTCTGTTCTTATTTGTTTAGTTTTGAGTTTTTTTTAGTTTTTAAAATTGTTGTACTTTGATATAATTTCACACTTAAAAGATGTTTGGACAGCACAGAGAACTCTATTTCCCTGACACCCAATTGTTGTCATTTGTATGCACTTTATAAATACATACATGTTTTTTTTTTCCTGAGCCATTTGAGGGGACTGTGCAGACATGTCCCCTTTTCATTAAGATTTCAGTGTATTTTCTTTAACAAGGACTTTTTCTCTTTAGCAACTGCAGTGCACTTACCAACTAAGGCAACAGGTTAGCCGGGACCATGGCCGGACCCAGAGCACAGCCACTGTCTCAGTGGTGGCCTTTACAGTTGTGCCTTTTTTCTGGGTCTGGGACCCAGTCCAGGATCCCATGTTCCTTGTAGTTGTGTCACACAGCCTCCCTGAATCTGGAACGGTCCCTCCACCTTCCATATCTTGGCTTCTCTTAGTTACTGTGTAATAAGACTGTCCCTTAATTTGTGTGTCACTTCCTCACAGTGAGATTCAGGGCCATGTGATGTTGGCTTGTCCTGTGGCTGGTGATGTCAGCATTGATCACCTCGAGACTGTATTCTTTAGTTTAGTCTACTGAACTGTTTGTTACAAATTCTCTCTAATAAGTGATTTCTGGAGTGACATTTGGAAGCTAAGAGAAAGCCTTTTTCCTCATCAAACTGTCACCCCTAGTGGATGAATGCTCTGGGGGATGATGACTCTTGCATTGATGGTCTTTGCTGATTGATTATTGCTGTGACGGCTGCCAGATAGCTGTTTCCTGGCCGTCAGTTGTTCTGTGTGTGTTGGTTGTGCTGTGTAGGGAGCGTTTCCCTTTTATTTACTTGCTTGTTTATTCACATTGGCAGAGATTACCGACTGATGCTAGTTTTATTTTGTGAGGATTCGACTATAAGTGTTGGTTCTGATGCTCCTCTTGCGTCAGAAATTGACCCTCCGGACTGGTCCCTGTGGGGTTTGTTTTGTTTTTGTAAATATATGTAATATAATCTACCATTTTAATCGTGCCCGGGTACACAGTTCAGTGCTTTAGGTGCATTCACATTGTTGTGCAGCCATCGCCCATCTATCCTTCGAACTCCCTGTTTTCCCAAACTGAAGCCCTGTGCCTATTCACAGCAAGTCCCCGTCTGCCCTCCCCAGCTCCCAGCAACCTCGTCCTACTTTTATTGTGCGTGAACTTGACTTTACAAGGTGCCTCATAAGTGGAACCATACCATGTTTGTCTTCATGTGTCTGTCTTATTTTACTCAGCAGAGTGTTGTCAAGGTTCATCCATGTCGTGTCTTGTGTCAGGGCTTCATTCCTTTGTACAGCCGAATAATGTTCCATCATGTGTGTGTATATAAATATAGACAGACCATATTGTGTTCATTCATCATCCTTCGGTGGACACGTGGGCTGCTGCCACCTTTTGGCTGCTGTGACTCACACTGTTGTGAACGTGGGTGTGCAGGTATCTGTCAGTGTCCCTGCTTTCAGTTCTTTGGGGCGTCCACCTGGAAGTGTGATTGTGGTCGTACAGTGATTCTGTGTTTAATTTATTGCTGTCTTTGGGAAAAATTATATGATTTTTCCCCTAGACATTAGGCATAGTAATTCCCTAATAATGACCATTCTTGAATAATAGTGATGAACAAGTCTTAAATTCCTGGAATAAACCCCACTTGGTCAGTGTGTTATTTTCTTTAAGAAATACTGATACTTTCTTAAATATCAATAATTAGGACTTTAAAAATCAACACATAAGTCTTCATTTTATAAAAAAGAACAAGTTTCCTTAGTTTTCCATGCTCTGGTGCAGTTTGGACAGCAGTGGTCTGTCTGGTGGCAGGTCTGTAAGAATTCCCATGACATTATCTGGCTCTGGGCCTTGACACCCCTATTTCTAATGTGGAAATCGGTTGTCTCTAAGCTTTCTACCTCTGCTGAGGTCTGTTGGGTGACCTCCATTTTATATATTTCATCTTGGTTTCGTTGAGATATACAAAACAGACCCATCATGGTTTTTAAATTTTGTTTCGTTGGGGTTTTTTCCCCTTTTTCATTTCTTAGTATATTTGTGGGCCTCCCCCCACTGCTTTTTTTCCCCTCTTGATTAGGTTAAGTATTGGTTTGTTGGAGTTTTTTTTTTAAGAGCCAAGAATTTTGGTTTATTTATTTGAACCTCTTTTTGTACTGTATCTCATTAATTTCAGGTTTTATCTTCATCATAACTTCTTTACCTGTGCTTTTTG
The DNA here is from genome assembly GCF_000325575.1 of Pteropus alecto. Taxonomy (NCBI): domain Eukaryota; kingdom Metazoa; phylum Chordata; class Mammalia; order Chiroptera; family Pteropodidae; genus Pteropus; species Pteropus alecto. The sequence continues at coordinate 3,225,412 of NW_006434441.1, forward strand.
GAGGTGTTATTTTGTTTTTTTAACTTTTGATTTAAGCATTTAGGTCACTTATTTGCATTGTTTCATTTCTATTGATAATGTGTTTGTGAATCCTTGTAAGGTTTGGCATGAGGTTTCGTTACTTTCTTTAAATTTCCGTGGTGTTGGTTTTATTTTTTCTATCACCCAGGAGTTAATGAAGTTTTTGTTTGTTTGGTTTGGTTTTTAATTCCCAGGTAGAAGACGACCTATTCATTAAATACACTTTAGCATAAGACCAGTAATCCAGCATGTTTTAGACAGAATTTCCCATCCTGTCTCCAGACACAGGTTTGGTTACCTTTTTCTGTCCTCATAGCCCTTACTGGTCTGTGACGGGGTCAGAGACCCCAAGAAAGTAAGGGTTGGCCAGCTCTTGTTCCGGGCGACTGGTATCCATGAGAGACAGACCGGCAGGGCACTGGGTTTGTCCTGGTAAATGATCCAGTTTCCTAAAATGCTACTGTGCCTGTTTGACCCCCTTGTCCACAGCCGCCTCCCGCGCAGGGCGGGTGTGAAGCGTCTCTGTCTGGTTTGACCACTCTCTTTTTTGGAAACAGGTGTTGCGAGAGAAAAGAATCCCTCCATGGATGGAGGTGGTCCTCATCCCCATGACAGGGAAGCCGAGCCTGTACCCGGGGCTGTTCCTCTTCACCAACCCCTGCAGGCTGGTGCGGCCGGTGCAGAATGTGGAGTTAGGCCACGAGGAGCTGGTCGGAACCATGGAGCAGGTGTGGCTATGGGACGGCCTCTCGCGTCTGCGCCAGTCTGCACGTTGGCTATCAGTGTCCGCACGGTTTTGGCACAGCTCGGTGTTCGACAGAAGCCAAGACTCACTGCTCCCCTGGCTGAGGGCAGTTTGTCCCCACCCACTGCGCTGCCAGAGGAGTCGGGGTGACCTCCCTGCCCCAGGCTCCTGTGCCATCACCCCCCACCCACTCACTGCCCTCGAAGTTGCAGACTGGGCCTTGTGCAACACGGACGCCCCTGCCTCTGTCCGGGTCACACTCTGGCCCGGGTAGGCGGGGGTGGAATGTGGGGGTGGAGGTCGCCAGCCGCAGACTTCCAGTGGCTTTCTGCAAGTCGCACTGAACCCCAAGAGCATGTAACGCCTCACCCCCACAGGTCTTCCTGAACATTGCTGTGTTCGAGGCTGAGGTGGTGGTGGGGGTGACCACGCACCAGGAGCTGTTCCCTCACAGCCTGCTCAGCGTGATCGCCAACTTCATCCCCTTCTCGGACCACAACCAGAGCCCGCGGAACATGTACCAGTGCCAGATGGGTGAGCATGGGGCACCGCCCGTAACCCTAGTGCTGCTGGCTTGTCTGTCTGTGGGTCCTTCCCAACTCAGAGAAGTCGCAGGACCGGGCAGAGAACTCCCATAAACCCTTGACCTGGTTCTGTTCATGTTTTGCCCTATTGTACTGTCTTCCATTGGAAGGTCAGGTGTAGGCCTGTACCCCGTTTTCCCTTAGGGAGTTCACTGTGTGTTTCCTGACAGGTCTGGTCACCTGGGTAACCAGAGACAGTTGTTATTAAAATCAGGAAGTTTAACATGAATATTATCAGACCATTTTATAGTCCTTATTCAAATGTTGACCGTCTGTACCGAAAATATGTTAATGGCAGTTTTTGTCTGTGCAGCACCTAGTCCAGGGTTACACACACTATATTTAGTTGTTGTGTCTCTTTCGTCTCCTTTGTTAGAACAAATTCTTAGCCTTTCTCTGTCTTGACATTTTTGAAGAAACAGGTAATTTATGTTGTAGAACTCTCAGTGACTTGGGTTTGTCTGCAGTCTTGTGGTTCCATTCGTGATGACTATAAGCATCCATGACATTGTCACCAGTGCTGTTCACTCCTGCTTGATGCTTCAGTTTTCAGGGAGCTTATTTCCGTTCAGCCTGAAAACTTTCTTCAGCATTTGTTACAGTTGCAGATTGGTGGCTACAATTCTCTGAGTTTTTATTTCTCTGAAATATCTTTTATTTTCTCTTCACTTGAACTGGGTATATAATTCTAATTTACCAGGGTTTTTTTCCTGCCCTTGAAAGATATTAGCTGTATCCTCTTGGGCTCTTGTTTCTCATTAGAAGTTAGTGGTTACCAGATTGTTTCCTTGTATGCAGTGTTACCTTTCCTCTGTCCTTAAGATTTTTTTCTTTATTCTTGGTTAGCAGCAGGTTGACTGGTGTGTCCAAATGTGATGTCGTGTTTATCTTGCTTGGAGTTTACTGGTCTTCTTAAATCTGTTTTTAAAAATAGTTTTTAATAAAACGTGTATGAAGTTTTCTGCCATTTCTAAAAATAACACTTCTGCCCCATTTCCTCTCCTAAGATTTCAGTTGTGTCTCACATAGGTTAGGCCTTCGATGCCTCGTGGGCCACTGGGCTTTTCTCTCTTTTCCATCTTTTTCTCTTTAGATTGGATCATTTTACTTGATCCATCATCATGTTCAGCCTTTTTGTTCTATTTCAGATATTTCATTTTTCAGCCTAGAATTTCCAGTTGTTTCTTTTTTATCATCTTTATTATCTTTGAGATTCCTGTCTTCACCGTGAACATATTTTCCTTTACATTTTTGAGCACAGTTCTACAAGGGATGTTGTCTGCAAATTCCATCGTCCGGGACATCTTAGGATGGCTCATCGATTGAGTGTGGGTCATGGTCTCTGTGTCTGTATGTCTAATGATAATGGATAACGTCATAGACATTGGGGAGGATATGCCTTAAGGACCGTGGGTTATGGTCCTCTGAAGCGGATTGGTTTTTGGATTTAACTGGTAGACAACTTAGCTGGACACAGCAGCTGAAGCACGGTCTCTGGGATTGTGGGGAGTGACGCTGCATGTGTTGTTTGGGGTCCACCAAAGACCTGGACTGGGTTTGTGTACAGAGTCGAAGGCTCTCTGCTCCAAATCTCCTTATCTCTCAGTTGCTGTTATGCTAAACTCTGTGCCTGCTTCTTCAGGCCAGTGAGACTGCGTTTCTAAGTTGTAGCCACCACACTGACTGGGCCATCAGACCAAGAATCAAAACTGAACTGGAGATTCACCCAGTGCAGTTCTTTTGCCTTAGTGAAAATGCCTCCGGCTTCTGATTTCTGTTCAGTACTCTTAGGGGTGTGTGTCCATGTGATGGGTGTGTGCATGGGTGTGTGAGTGTGTGTGGTGGTTTGGTTTTGTTTTTTTTCGGGTCTTATGTGTTGAGGACGGTTGTGTAGGAGGAGCTATTATTGAGAGTTGGAAGTCTTCTGTATTTTAAAAAATTCCACTGTGCATATATACCTGTTTTAGTTTTTAAAATCTTCTTTTTCTTTTTTAATATTATTTATGCCTACAGCATCTGGTCTTCCTAGGTGGTCTCCCATCCAAGTACTAACCAGGCCCTACCCTCCTTAGCTTCCGAGATCAGACATAGGGCTTGTTCAGGGTGGCATGGCTGTAGACCATGGACTGTGGCTTCACTGGGGTGCAAACCCAGGACCTTCTGTGTGTAAAGCAGATGTGCTAACTGCTACACTACAGAACCATGTCCTAGAATCATTTTTCTTGAAGTGATTCTCTGTAAATGGTAGAGTCCTGCCTACCATTTGTGTCCAGGGTTAACAAATGCTGATCTTTTGCCCTGTGTGCCTGTGAGAAAGCGATCAGATATGGTTACTGGCCCCGCTACCCCTCTCTCCCAGCAGTGATATCCTATACCCTTTCTTTACGTCCCCTTTTCTTTTTGCATCTGGGTACTGCCGACCTGGGCAGGCCCGCTTTGTTGTCACGCTGCAGGCAGCCCAGGACGGGTCTCTGCCTCCCCTGTGGCGCGTACATATCTAGTAGTTTCCAGTCGTGCCTCTCACCTCCACCTTCACGCTGAAGACATGCTGAGGCGCTTTCCCCGTTGTAGGCAAGCAGACCATGGGCTTCCCTCTCCTCACGTACCGGGACCGGTCAGATAACAAGCTGTACCGCCTGCAGACCCCGCAGAGCCCCCTGGTGAGGCCACGTATGTACGATCACTACGACATGGACAACTACCCGATTGGTACCAACGCCATCGTCGCTGTGATTTCCTACACCGGCTACGACATGGAAGATGCCATGGTGAGCTCTGCACCGAGAGCAGCTTTCCCTGCAGGTCACCACGCGGCCAAATGTCACATGGCCCTTCCACGTCCCAGTCACAGCCGCGGCGCTGCGCATGGGCGCTAGATGTTGGGGCATGCATGTGCCCTGCGCATTTCCAGGCGGGGCTGAGACGCATCCGCGCAGGGCTCCTGGGTATTTCCGCCTTCAGCGTGCGTGCATAGTCAGAGTTTAAGGCGTTTGGAGGTGGGTTTCGGTAGTCAACCCGGGTGGTGAGGAGTGCGGGCCCTGAATCGAAAGCTGATCGGTCATCCAACGCCCAGCGTACTGATGACCCATCTGCTCTGATGACCCATCTGCTCTGAAAGCTCTCCCTTGGCACCCGGCCTGTAGATTAATGGCCCTGTGACCCCACAGGTTGTGAACAAGGCTTCTTGGGAGCGGGGCTTTGCCCATGGCAGTGTCTACAAGTCCGAGTTCATAGACCTCACAGAAAAAGTCAAGCAGGGGGATGACAGCCTGGTGTTTGGAGTCAAGCCCGGGGACCCGCGCACGGCACAGAAGCTGGACAGTGACGGGCTGCCGTTTGTGGGCGCGTGGCTCCGCTATGGTGACCCGTACTTCAGCTACGTGAGCCTGCACAGTGGGGACGGCGCCGTGGTCCTCTACACGTGAGTCGCAGGAGTCTGGCAGGCATTTAGGGGGACAAGTGGCACTTGTTAGTGACTCTGTGGTGATTGAGTGTGCTTTTCCCGGGTGAGACCACGTGTTGTCTGTCATCCCACCTTTGATTTTCTACTTGTCACTCTTACAGCTAATGGAAGGCCCAGTTTATTTTAAAACTGTTAGTCAAACTTGGTCTTCCCCGTAGCAGTGGTGTGGGAAGGTTTCCTAGACAACACGTTGGCTTCATCAGGCCTCTTATTGAAAATACTATTTTAGTTCTGTGGTGAACGGAGCCAGCGCTGTCACTTCTGGGCATTGTCAGGGATGCTAGCTCTGTTCAGACTGGAAAACAGAGCTCAGCCCGTCTTGCACACACCCATGTGAGGAACTGACCATCCGAATGTCACTCCCATGTTTTCTAGGAGCAAGGAGAGCTGCATCGTGGACAACATCAAAGTGTGCAGTAATGACGCCGGCACGGGGAAATTCAAGTGTGTCTGTATCACAGTGAGGGTACCCCGGAACCCGACCATCGGAGACAAGTTCGCCAGCCGCCATGGGCAGAAGGGCATCCTGAGCAGACTGTGGCCGGCAGAGGACATGCCCTTTACTGAGAGTGGGATGGTCCCCGACATCCTGTTCAACCCTCACGGGTTCCCGTCGCGCATGACCATTGGCATGCTGATTGAGAGCATGGCCGGCAAGTCGGCAGCCCTGCATGGGCTCTGCCAGGATGCCACACCCTTCACTTTCTCAGAGGAGAACTCAGCCCTGGGGCACTTCGGCGACATGCTGAAGGCTGCCGGCTATGCCTTCTACGGCACTGAGAGGCTGTACAGCGGCATCAGCGGGTTGGAGCTGGAGGCAGACATCTTCATAGGTGTGGTTTACTACCAGCGCTTACGCCACATGGTCTCTGACAAGTTCCAGGTCAGAACCACCGGGGCCAGGGACAGGGCCACCAACCAGCCTGTCGGGGGCCGGAATGTGCAGGGCGGGATCCGCTTCGGGGAGATGGAGCGAGATGCCCTTTTGGCCCACGGGACGTCCTTCTTGCTCCACGACCGCCTCTTCAACTGCTCCGACCGCTCGGTGGCCCACGTGTGTGTCAGGTGTGGCAGTCTGCTGTCTCCGCTACTGGAGAAGCCACCCCCCGCCTGGTCAGCCATGCGAAACAGGAAGTACAGCTGCACTGTGTGTCAGCGCAGTGACACCATCGACACTGTGTCTGTGCCCTATGTCTTCCGATACTTTGTAGCGGAACTGGCGGCTATGAACATCAAAGTGAAGCTGGATGTTGTCTGACCAAGTGTGCCTTTTGGTCAGCGAGCTGCCAGGTCAGAATGAAAGGGAACCCCCCGGATGCATATCTAGGTTGCTGCAAAGTCCTCAGGTGGTTTGTGCTCTGACCAGGCCTGGCCTCTGGAGTAGGGACTGCCAAGGCTGAGTTCCATTCGTAAGGTTCCTATGTCCCATAGGGACCCTTCTAGAACAAGGAAGGTGTATGGGAAATAGTCCGACCCTGGGTGTTTGTCGCTTTCAGCAGGCTGTGGCTGTCACCGTCATCGAGAGCAGAGCGGTCCAGTACAAACGTCACACAAGCCATGTGTGATTTTGTGTTTTCTTACATCTACCTTAAAGTAAAAGTAAGACAATATTTTCAACAGCTTTATTGAAGTAATTGGTACAAAACGCTGCACATGTTTAATGCACATAATTCCCGCCATTGGGAGAGTAAACACCACCTCCAAAAACCTGTGTCCCTGCCCCTTTGGCGAATGTGTGTGAAACTGACGTCTCCTCTCTTAGGGAACTCATAGGTGGACAGAGCAGCGCTGTCACAGGTACCACGCTGCAAGCAGATCTGTGCACACTTGCCCTGTATGAGAACTTCACACCCATGAACAGCAGGTCACTGTGCTCCCGTCCCCAGCCCCTGGCTGCCACCCTTCCATTCTGCTGAGTTTGACTATTTTAGATGCTGATGTGACTGGCTTGTTACAGCATAGTGTCCTCAAGGCTTATCCATGTGGGTCTCATTTTTTAGGCTGAATAATCCATCATACGTATGTAATACATTTTTTATCCATTCCCCTCTTGAGGGACATTTAGGTGGTTTATCTGAGAAATAATGTTAATTATTTCTAAGGAACCAATTAATATAGCTACTATAATGTAGGTATTATAGCTATTTAATATAGCTATTATAAATATAAAATACCATTTGAGCATGTAGTAAATATTAAAACGTATTGAGATATTTTACATTATTTTTTCACACAGTCTCTCAAAACCAGTGGCTGTTTCTTCTGTGTTCCGCTGCACCTTGCAGTCCAGTGGGATGTCTGGGCTGTTCCATTCTTAGCTCTCACAGCATTGCATATACTTGTGTGAGTATCAGATGCTCTTTGTTGTGAAGAACTTTCCTAAGATTACTCTTTTCTTAGTTTGGGTTTAGGTGTCTGTCACTAAGTATAGGCAGATAAGGCTAGATAGAAAAAGTATCCCAGGTGTATCCTGGCTTTGTTTCTTGAAACTCTTGAAAAAAACAAGGAAAAACACCTTGACTCTCTCGGCTGATATCCCCGTCAGAACCCAATCTGGACTGCCCCATCCCACCCCAGTCCTCACGCTTCAGCCCCACAGCTGTCTGTCCAGGTTCTCCCACTATTTTTCAGCAGCACTAAAAATAGTAAAAACAAAATTTTTTAGCTTTTATTTTAAATTACAGGTTCACAACAGAGACTGATATTGGGACAGGTTACAGAGCTGACTCCTCATCAGTTTCACATGTTCTCAAGTAGGGGAATCTGTTCACTGTTGTCACCAACACAAGACAGCTGTTCCGTCTCCATGGGCTGCCATGTGCTGGTGACCCCTTATATCTATCTGCACCCAATCTTTAACCCATGAGTCTGCCCTCCATTGCTGTAATTTTGTCATTCCAAGAGTATTATATAAATAGAATCACAGTTTGTAACCTTTGAGATGCCTTGTCCATGTGACATAATTCCCTGCAGTGCATCCAGGCCATTGTGTATATCAGGCATTGGTTCCTTTTTGCAGCTGCTTGTCCTCCATGTGTGGGTGTAGCAGTGTTCAACCAGCCACCTGCAGAAGCACATTGTGGTTCCCTGTTTTGGTGGCTACAAATAGAGCTGCTCTGAACATTCATGAACAATTTTTCTGTGAAAGGACATTATCATTTCTCTGGGACAAATGGCCAGGAATAAACTTGCCGAGTTTAGTTTTAAAAGAAACCAGCAAACCTTTCCCAGTGGCCGTGCCATTGTCCACCCCACTATCCTGACCTGCACTTGATAGTGGTATTTCCCTGATGGCTGATGATGTTGGATGTCTCATGGGCTATCAGCATCTGGGCAGTGACTGACTCTTTTGCTTATCTTCTAAGTGGCTTGTCTGCCTTCTTCCTGGACACACAGGACCCTCAACCCCACATCACCTAGACATCTGACCTCCAGAGTGTAAAGGCCAAAAGGCAACCAGAAGTCGGGCTCGCATGTCATCCTTCCCAAGGGCAGTGTTCCCATGCTAGGGACTTCATGGTGCCTACTTACAAGCCCAGCCCTGTGAGCCACTTCCTGTGGGAACCCATGTGATGTACCTGGACTTGGGGATGCAATTCGGGGACAGGGCCTGGGGCAGGTTGACTTCCTTGTCCCAGGAGAGGGACGGCTGAAGACTCGGTCTACATTCGATGCCACGAAGTCCCATGTCCCTTATCCCTTCCTCCCACCCAAAAGACACTTGAAAGGTTTTGCAAGAAGGAGAAGGCAGGGGCCTTGGGTGAAAGGACTTCCGTGCATGTGTCTCCAAACCTATCTCCGCGGCCGGTTCAGGTGTTGCGCTCAGGGACAGCTGCACAGACCCGGCTCTGTGCCCCAGGGAAAAGTGTCATTGTCACACCCATGTCACAGACAGGCACGCAGAGGCTCCAGGTGTCAGTGGCCCTCAAGCAGCTCTGTCTGGAACGCTGAGACAACTGCACGTGGGTTAGTTTGGCCAGGGTTTTTGCATGCTCGCTGCGGTACCGGTGCCCGCTCGGACCCGGAACACTCATGCCCCGCCTCCCACCGCGGGGCAGCCTGGACCCAGCCTTACCGCAGATTAATACCACACCAGGAGGCTACGCAGAGGAGCCTGGATGAAAATTCCCGTCCCCGGTTTCTAGGCTCCCGCTAGGGGGCGTGCCCGGGTAACGCAAACCAGGACACGGCTCTGGGGTGACGCCCCTTCCGGCTGGCTCCGCGCACGCGCAAGAGCCAGCGTCCGCCGCAAGGACGGCGAGCGCATTCGTACAGCAGACGGCAGCAGGGCCCCCAGCCAAGACTTGAGAGGCAAATGCTGAGGGGCCGCAGCAAAGGATAGGCGCGCGCCACTAGCTACAGTCGGGTGATGGAGCGTGTGTTACTGTGCCCGCGCTCGCCTTCGTGTCGAGGCACTGCCGTACTTCCCATTATTTCCTGTGAAGTGTGGGGATCGCCACGAGCAAGCCGGAAATAGAAAAAGGCTACCGAGCCAGACGGGCCGGATGTTCCTGTCCAGGCACCGCCATTGCAGGCTACGGTTGGAAGTGGCTAGCGGGGCGCAGCCGTTGCAAGTAGGGGCCGGAAGTACAGCATGGCGTCGCCATTGCAGATCGGGGCGGAAGGAGATTCAGGACGCCGCCATGATGGTTTGGTCGTTTGTCCGCTGTGCGACTGACGGGAAAAAACGAGGTAGGAGGGCTGGGCGGCTCCATGACAATCTAACACCGGAAAAGGCGGGCGCACCTCCCTGACGGACTCCTCGGCAACGGCCTCATCATGTGAGTAGCGGGGGCGCATGCCCAGCGCTTGCCGCGCACGCCTTCTCTCCGGTGACCCGGACCTAGGCCGGGACCCAGGAGGAGGGGTCGCATCTGTTCTTGTTGATCCCCATCCCCGCATGTCCAGACCCGCTCCCCCGTGGGAACTGAAAACTTTAAGGTCCACTGACACCCAAGCCGCCCCCAGGATTCCAGGCCCAGCCTTGGAACTCCACGTTCCGCCCCCCGGGTCACTCCACCTTCCCTTCGGGATGTGTCCCGGACCCCAGGCCTTAGGGACAAGCCCATGGACTCATTCCAGATCTGTCCCCAAAACTCAGCTGTAGGGCCACTCACTCTTCCACATCGTGACCCACCAGGGCCTCATTCTCAGATCTCCGCTCTAAGACTGGTCAGGAGATCCTCCCTGGGACCCGAGACCCCACCTCTTGGATTCCTACACGCACCTGCGGCTCCTGCCCCCGCCCCGTCCACCCCTTCATCCACCCCCTCCTCTCAACTCTGGGTCCTGCTTCTAAGACCCTGCGGGAGGTGGGGTGGGTGAGGATGACCGCGCTCCATAGCCCTCTGCCAGGACCCCAGATTTTCGTATACCTGTTTAAGGATCCCCCTACTTCCCTCATCCCACCCGGTCATAACTTCCTTCTCCTCCGTGCTCTGCAGGCAGGCAGCCCTGGAGGTCACTGCCCGCCACTGCAGCCGGGAGCTGGACCAGTATGGCCAGTGTGTGGCGGCCAAGCCTGAGTCCTGGCAACGGGACTGTCACCACCTCAAGATGAGCATTGCTCGGTGCACGTCCTCCCAGTGAGTGCAGAACAGTGCGGGGGAGGGCATGGCTGAGGGCCATGTCTCCCAGGTCTCCCTACAAGGCGGGTGGGCCTGGCTGCGGCACCTGCTCAATGCACTGCAGGTAGTGGGCAATATAGGAGACAGTGCGGGGTGGGCAGTGCGGGGGTGTGGGAGGACTGTAGGGAGCGGATAGGGTGGGTGCGAGCTGCTCAGCAGAGCCTAGATGCCCGTGGTGCTCTCTCTTTAGCCCCATCATCCGTCGGATCCGCCAGGCCTGTGCAGAGCCGTTCGAGGCCTTCGAGGAGTGTCTCCGACAGAACGAGGCAGCCACCAACAACTGTGTAGAGCAGGTGCGCCGCTTTCTTCAGTGTGCGGAGCAGGTGCCACCACCAGGCCCACCCACTGTGCAGGTAGAGACCTGGGGTCACTCTCAAGCCCACCTCCCCACCCGCGGCCTCCTGAGTCCCTGTGCTAAAGCCTCCTACTTACAGTGGTGGGTGAGCATTAAGGACTGAGACTAATGATACCACTTCTTTGCTTGGCACTCAGTGGTTTCCCGTCCACTCTGAACAAAACCCCAGGCTTGGCAATGGTGCTTGGTTCTCCCCAGGCGACCTGTCAGCCCCTCCCTCATTGTCACCTGTCCTCTGGGGTTGCCCCTTAGCCTGGTGGCAGAGGGTGACCATGAGTTAAGGGTCTCAGTTTTTCGTGGATATGGCTGTAAAGGCAAAGGTCGGCTCTACATCAGCCCCTGTGGCACCCTGTCGTCAGCCTTGCCTGTTCCTATAGCCCCATCTTCTCTTGGGCCTCCCTGCTTCTCTTGCCCCTTCCAACCCATTGGTTCTCTGTGACGGTCCCTGAGAGTCTCCAAGGAAATCTGACGTGTTCCACAGGCCCAGTCTCAGCTCCTACGGCCCCCTCTCCCCTCCTCGCCTCAAGTCCCAAGTCCCCAGCTGCCAGGCTTTTATCCAACTGTTTCTTTTCACATGGACTGGTCCTTCTGGCTGACTCCTTGTCCAGCTTAGCTGTCATCTTTCTCAGAAAACCTCCCCGATGGCCCTGCGCTGCCCAGGCTTCACAGTCCCTGAGCTCTCTCACCATGGCTTATGTGTCACCGCCCTGTAACCGCTGCCCTCCCATTGCTTGCTTCAGAGGTCCTGTCGCCAGGACCTGTAGTCATGTGTCATGAGGCAGGGATAAGTGAAGGCTCAGACCCGAGAGCCACCAGTGGTAAAGACTCTCCATCCTCCCCAGGAAACATTCAGCAGTGACCATGTGCTAGTCACACTGGTTCCCCATCGTGCTGGTAATGTTTCTTTCCTTTAAGGCCTTTGGCATCTGAACAGCAAAGACCCCACCTTCCCACCTTAGGGCCAGTTGCTCCTCCCCGTGTTCCCATCTCACAACATGATATGCTGACACCTCCTGGTCACGTAGCGACAAAGTATCACCAAGACACTCACATCTCTCTCTGACAGCTTTCTTCATAGATGTCGTCAGGTGACATATTTTTGTTTGTGTATTGCCCACCCTTCCCTAGAGGCGGAGGTGTGCTTTTTGCATCCGTCGCTGGTTCCTGGTACCTGTGCAGTGGCCGGCACACAGCAAGTTCTCAGTACACAGCAGAGCTGCTGGTGACAGTCCACTGTGTCCCATGTTTACATGACAAATGGCCAAGGCTGTCACCGGACACTGTTTCTCTAGAGGGTGTGCATTAAGGGCAGCCTCTGCTGAGTCCACAGCCCCCTGGTGGTCCTGGGCACAGAACAGGCTGGTAGGTGTCGATGTGCTTTTCCCACAGACAGAGCCACTTCCTGGCATCTGAGGATACTTCGGACTATAGCATACTGGGCAGGAGTGACTGGCGCTTGATGCTCCCAACCCTCAGGAGTGGCCAGATGCCATCCTGAGGGCCCCAGACGTGGGCTTGGCTTCTGGATGTCAGAACTCACAATAAATAAAGACGTGGAATCCCAGGCATTGAGTCCTGCCTTTGGCCTCGAGGGTCCTGGGAGCTGGCCTGGACAGAAGCCTCTCCTCTGTGCCCCAGAATCACCAAATATTCTAAGGAAGTGCCCGTCTCCAGTGCTAAGACCATCCTTCTATCCTGTTAACTCTGTCAACAGCCATCTCCTATCCCCTTGCTGCGTGGGCATGGGATAAGCCCTTCTTCCTTGCCATGCCAGGACTTGCGAAGTCTGCAGGTGTTTCCTTGAGGCTTTGGGAACAATAAAACAGACCGCTTTTCTTCCCGAATTCAGAGCCAATTGAGCAATATATGGGGCAATTGGGGCCCAGTCCCACTGGGACTTCTGGGAGCCTACACAGGACACCCCTCAGTCAGCCTTCCGGGGGGCAGCTTTTAATCTGTCACTGAGGGCTGTTTTCGTGGGTGCTGTCTAGCACTCTACCTGCTCAGGGGTCCAATGTCTCCTGCCCTGAGCAGAGAGGTTGGATGCGCTGTGCTCAGCATACAGAAGTGTGCAGTCAGCCCGGGCAGTGGCTTCTTCCTGTCCCTCGGCAGGTGACGGGTTCTGTATCCCAGCTGGTGTGTACAGGCTCCAGCAGGGGCAGGTCTGCGGGAGGTCCACCGTTTAGACCAGCCACTCCCCCAGAAGAAACTCCAAACCTCTGAAAGTTGGAAGTGACCGGTCAGTCCTGACTGGACTGGCCATCTGAGCTGGAGTCTGCCCTGGGGCGGGGTGGGGGGTGGACTTCGAGACTAAGACAGCAGTCAGACACATGGCAGTAAGGTGGAAGTCCAAATGTCAGCTGGGGACAGCGCGGGTCAGGCCTGTGGTTCCTAGAAGGCTGGGGGTCTTGGCGGCTCTTGTCCCCGGCCGGGTTCCCTGGTCTGCGCAGTGTGCCCTCGGGCTTCTGTGTCTTCAGTCAGCCCTACCTTGCCCGGCAGGTTCTGAAGTGTGATGAGAAAACACCGGGCCCAGGCCCCACTTGATGGCTGGGCTAGCTCCCTGTGTGAGGTTTGGTGCCTGAGAGTACACTGCTGGTGGAGGCAAGTCCAAACCAGGGACAGCACCTCACGACAGCATTTGGCCATGAGGAATTTTCACTCAATTTTATCACAAAGACTTCCTAATGTCCATTCCTGTGTCTGTGTTGGTAAGTTGTATTTTCCTAAGAGTTTTTCCCATGATCTGAATTTTCACATTTTCATAAATTTGTTGAGAATACCACGATTGAGATCTGTAGAATCTAGAGAAAGCCCCTTCTGCGTTCCTGGTGTTGCTTGCTTGTACCCTCTTCCTTTGTCCTTCCTCAGTTTCAACAGGGCCTTATCGACTTTATTACTTATTGCAGCATCTGCTCTGGTTTTGTTGGCGCTCTGTGTTGTGGGTGTTTTTATCTTAGTTCTCTGATTCGTTACTGTTTTTCTTCAGATTTCATTTTGTTTTCTGCCTCTTTGACATGAACGTTTAGCTCACTGTTTTAGCTTTTTTAAATATTTGCACCCACATGTCCCACAGAGCATGGCTTGCTATTTTTCTTTTTTCACTGATTCCCAGATTAGAGGGTTGAAATTGTATTTCTTAATTTCTAAACATGACGATTTTTTTAGCTATCTTGTCTAGTTGTAATTGGTTGGAAACATGTTTTATATGATTCCAATCTTTTGAAATACGGTGAGACTTCATGGCATCTGGTCAGTATTGTTAATGTGCTCAAATGAATCCTTGGTTTGTGGTGCACTGTCTTCGCTTAGGGTCCCCAGAAACAGACTATACACAAGGATTTGGGAGATACTCCCAAGTGATATTAGAGGATGGTGGGCAATGACATAGGGCATGGAAAGCATCACGGGAGGCATGTGTTGTCAGGCATTCATCACTGTAGGTAATAGTGTGGTTCTCTGGGGACAGAAGGCTTGCTTTGCACTCAAGGGGTAGGGGGCTATTCATACACTGCCCTCCCAACAGCCAAAACGTCAGTGTCATGAAACGCGAAAGAAGCACAGGGGACAGTATGAATTGGGAAAACGCCTCAGCAAGAAAAATATCAATAACTTTAACCCAGCAATTCACCATCTAGAAGTCCATAATAAGGAAATAATTCTAAAAATCAGCAAAAGATTCAACTACAAGGGTTTCACCACATTGTGGTTTGTAACCACGGCAAAGGAAGGGACGTAATTATTTTAAATATAGGGCTGGGTCCATACACTTGGGAGCACCTGTGGAGTAGAACACAATGCAGTCATCCCAGGAAGAGACATTAACAGTGTTTGGTGACGTGCCCCACCCATTCTCAGTTTCGTTCAGGTGAAAAAAAATGTGTGCAAGAGCAGCCAAAACATTTTTGACAAAGAAAAACAGTGAAGGGGGCATGTGTCATTCTGACATCAGAACGTGGCACAGTGATCGGTGTGGGGAGGGGTGCAAGTACCTGTCCACAGGTGACGGAGAAAGCTCATATGTAAAAGAGACCTGAGCAAGTTAGAGCCAGAGGCTGCTCTGGCCATCATAACTCGTGACCCAGCTACCTGAATGGTCACTCAGGCCTGAGACTGAGCCAGGAGCCATCTCAGGAGGAAGGTTAGAATGTCCTTTTAGAAGGAGTCGGGTGGCTCTGGGGACCTCCCGTGTCTGCTGGGCTCACGTGTCTGCCAAGGGCAGCTGAAAGGTAGCCCAGGCTGGGGCTAAGGGGCTGAGGGTCAGGACTCCTGGGACACTGGCTGTGGGGGAGGGGACGAGGAAGAGGCTGGAGGTCCCCTCAGTTTTAGGTAGGAGGGAGCAGACTTCCCCTGCAGTGACCAGGATCGGGACAGTGGGTTCTAGTTAAATAAAGATGCTGAGGGTGGGTAGGCCTGGGCTGGGTGGATGGTGTTTTGGGCTGAGGCTCACAGAAGTACCCTTCCTGTGTCTTCCAGGTCTCCTGCTTGGTCTGTCCGGGGTGGGAGGTGGGGAGTATCAGAGGTGAACAGTAGTCCCCAGGGTGCAGGACAGGGCAGATTCTTGAGTGGGGGGAGACAATCCCTGTGCCAAGGGAAGAGGGTCCTTTGGTGGAGAGTGCAGAATTCAACACATGCGCCAACATTAGAGGCAAACGGGGAGTTTATTAGAAAAGGGGTGACACTCCACAGACAGCGTGGTCTCCTCTCAGGCAGGGAGTGAGAAAGCCTAAGACGAAGACAGTGAGAGGGACCCTCAGTTTCAACAGGGCTTTATCGACTTTATTACTCTTATTGCAGCATCTGCTCTGGTTTTGTTGGCGCTCTGTGTTGTGGGTGTTTTTATCTTAGTTCTCTGATTCGTTACTGTTTTTCTTCAGATTTCATTTTGTTTTCTGCCTCTTTGACATGAACGTTTAGCTCACTGTTTTAGCTTTTTTAAATATTTGCACCCACATGTCCCACAGAGCATGGCTTGCTATTTTTCTTTTTTCACTGATTCCCAGATTAGAGGGTTGAAATTGTATTTCTTAATTTCTAAACATGACGATTTTTTTAGCTATCTTGTCGAGTTGTAATTGGTTGGAAACATGTTTTATATGATTCCAATCTTTTGAAATACGGTGAGACTTCATGGCATCTGGTCAGTATTGTTAATGTGCTCAAATGAATCCTTGGTTTGTGGTGCACTGTCTTCGCTTAGGGTCCCCAGAAACAGACTATACACAAGGATTTGGGAGATACTCCCAAGTGATATTAGAGGATGGTGGGCAATGACATAGGGCATGGAAAGCATCACGGGAGGCATGTGTTGTCAGGCATTCATCACTGTGGGTAATAGTGTGGTTCTCTGGGGACAGAAGGCTTGCTTTGCACTCAAGGGGTGGGGGGCTATTCATGCACTGCCCTCCCAACAGCCAAAACGTCAGTGTCATGAAACGCGAAAGAAGCACAGGGGACAGTATGAATTGGAAAACGCCTCAGCAAGAAAAATATCAATAACTTTAACCCAGCAATTCACCATCTAGAAGTCCATAATAAGGAAATAATTCTAAAAATCAGCAAAAGATTCAACTACAAGGGTTTCACCACATTGTGGTTTGTAACCACGGCAAAGGAAGGGACGTAATTATTTTAAATATAGGGCTGGGTCCGTACACTTGGGAGCACCTGTGGAGTAGAACACAATGCAGTCATCCCAGGAAGAGACATTAACAGTGTTTGGTGACGTGCCCCACCCATTCTCAGTTTCGTTCAGGTGAAAAAAAATGTGTGCAAGAGCAGCCAAAACATTTTTGACAAAGAAAAACAATGAAGGGGGCATGTGTCATTCTGACATCAGAACGTGGCACAGTGATCGGTGTGGGGAGGGGTGCAAGTACCTGTCCACAGGTGACGGAGAAAGCTCATATGTAAAAGAGACCTGAGCAAGTTAGAGCCAGAGGCTGCTCTGGCCATCATAACTCGTGACCCAGCTACCTGAATGGTCACTCAGGCCTGAGACTGAGCCAGGAGCCATCTCAGGAGGAAGGTTAGAATGTCCTTTTAGAAGGAGTCGGGTGGCTCTGGGGACCTCCCGTGTCTGCTGGGCTCACGTGTCTGCCAAGGGCAGCTGAAAGGTAGCCCAGGCTGGGGCTAAGGGGCTGAGGGTCAGGACTCCTGGGACACTGGCTGTGGGGGAGGGTACGAGGAAGAGGCTGGAGGTCCCCTCAGTTTTATGTAGGAGGGAGCAGACTTCCCCTGCAGTGACCAGGATCGGGACAGTGGGTTCTAGTTAAATAAAGATGCTGAGGGTGGGTAGGCTTGGGCTGGGTGGGGTATGGGAGGATGGTGTTTTGGGCTGAGGCTCACAGAAGTACCCTTCCTGTGTCTTCCAGGTCTCCTGCTTGGTCTGTCCGGGGTGGGAGGTGGGGAGCGTCAGAGGTGAACAGTAGTCCCCAGGGTGCAGGACAGGGCAGATTCTTGAGTGGGGGGAGACAATCCCTGTGCCAAGGGAAGAGGGTCCTTTGGTGGAGAGTGCAGAATTCAACACATGCGCCAACATTAGAGGCAAACGGGGAGTTTATTAGAAAAGGGGTGACACTCCACAGACAGCGTGGTCTCCTCTCAGGCAGGGAGTGAGAAAGCCTAAGACGACAGTGAGAGGGACCGAGTGTTGGGGAATTCAGTGTATATGTCATTCTTAGTTTTCGTGAGCTACATTTAAAGACTTTGCTTAAAAAAGAAAAAAACTTTGCTTACCCATCTTTGATGTGGACACACAGTAGGAAGGGGAGGGGGAGAGTGTATAGCGGGAAAAGGTAAGAATGCCTAGCGTGAACTGCCTCCTGGCAGTTCCTAGCCTTTAATCCTTAGGTTCTCCATGGTTTTAGCTGAAGGGATGAATGATTTTATTTTGTGCAGGGCGCCACTTAAGGATTCCGTTTCCCCTTCCCTGGTGTGGGGAATGGCTTGTTA
>NW_006434441.1:3243174-3258449 GCF_000325575.1 Pteropus alecto
TTCCGCAGGTGTCCTCCCTGGCAGCTGCAGGGCTGACCAGCACAATGCAGTCTCTGAGTGTAGCTGAGATGACATTTTAGTTTTCTGGCTACCTCCCTACATCACCCAGACCTTACGTCCTAAGTGGAGGTGGCATCACTGTGTGGCATCTGAATGCAGTTCTGTACCCTTGGTTGGTCTACTGCCGAGGATCCTCTGAGATTTTTCTCCCTTACCCAGACTTGCTCTCGGGGCCCTCTTTCTGCACCCCTCTCCTTGGCCATAACTGGAGGGAGAGAGAGTTCCACCCAGGCCAGGGCTGCAAAGTCCAGGCCACTGATGACTGCTGCTGGTGCCAGGGGGAAGCCGTCCCATGCAGCTCGGGCAAGGCCACTATCATGCCTGGGGCTGCTCTTGGTGGCATTTACAGTTGCCCAGTGTCTTCTGCTAGGATAGTGGTTGCCCCTTGTCCAAAGACCCCTCGTGGACGCCTGAGACTGGGCAGTACTGAAACCTACGTATACTTTGCTTTCTCCTACACATGCATACCTGTGATCAAGGTTATCGTAGAACTCAGCACACAGTAGGAGAGTAACAGGAATAACTGGTGCTCAAAGAGGATGATTGTGACAGTCTGCTGTAGTAGGGTATGCGGGTGCTGTCTCTCAGTATCATCCTGTCCTGCACATAGGCATGGACACCCTGGACAACGGGTCAGCCACGTTCTGGGCGGGAGGTTTCCCTCACACTACTCAGAATGGCACACATTTAAAAATGCATTAATTTTTTATTTCTGGAATTTTCCGTTTAATGATTTCTGACCATAGTCGACTGCAGGTAACTGAAACCATGAGTGGTGAGACCCAGAAAAGGAAGAATGCAGGATCCCGTGCTTCCATTGTGCAGCAGCCAGTTGCGGTTTCCGTGGGGCAATGGACATGGCCACCTCTTCACTCTTACCTGTACACTGGTCTGTGCCCCCCATGTGGTGATGTCTTTGGTCTGTTATTTCTGTGAGAGGCAGTTTTAGAGGCTTCTGCTTCACCTGTCCTTACAGGCCAAGGGCCATGTGGGGTCGTCTCACTGCCAAGTGTGTCCTCTCCAGTTAGTCTATGGATGGGAAGTGACCGGTAGGTGGGTCCAGGACGCTCTGTGCCAGGCATGCAGGCCACGCTCTCCCCAGCGCGGTGTCATGGCCATGGGATGGCACCCCTCACACCAATACCCTCCTCTTCAGACCTGCATCTGTCTCCCTCAATGCAGTGCAAAGACAGTCCAGACCCATGTCTGCCCCCAGCACCCGCTGGGCACCCTGACCGCATCCTCCTGTGGTTCTTTGTTGTACATTCCCCCTTGGCTGGCCCAGGACCCTCCTGTCAAGTGGCCGAACCTGCCCTGGACACAGTCACTACAGCTGCCAAGGGTCAAGCACAAGGCAGGGCCTGGAGGGTGTGGAAGCCAGTAAGGAGACAAAGGGTCTTTTCTAGATTAGACAGCTCACCACTTCTGTGGCGAGAGGCAGCGTGAACAGTCAGAGGTGACAAGACATGGGCCACATGACAGCAGCATGGGTGATGGAGGCTGCAGCTGTGCCCTAAGGGGGAGGGCCTGAGAGGTGAACCCCCAGGTGGCCCAAGCCCCCCTTTCAGTGGAGAGGCCCTCCGAAGCTGCAGAAGTACAGTTGGAGGGTGAGCAGGTCCACCCCCGGGTATGTGTTGACTCCCCCACACCCAGCACCGTGCCTTTCACGCTGACCCAGCAGGCAAGGTCGGTCAGAGGTGGAGTCCACCTGTCCTTTCGTCTCTCAGATCGTTAAGGCACCCATTTCTGCAGTGGCCCAGGGGGCACTGGTTTGAGAATTGATTTGAGTTTATTGCTGTGGCTACAGGAGGCCCTTTCAAGGACCTCATTCGGCCACTTGCACCATGACAGACCTCACCCCTTGGTCAGGGGAGGAGACCCTTGGCAGGGTGGGCTCTGGCCCCCTGGCCACTCTGGTTGGTGTCACAGGGCTTCAGGGGTGAGGCTCAGGGGCAGCTCCCACACATGTGGCTGTTGGTGAGATTGCCTGATTGCCCGATTGCCCCTCTCTCGTGCCAGCCATTGATCAGGCAGGATGCTCAAGGCCCTGGGCCTGTTGTCTATTGGTGCAGCCATGGGAAGGTTATGCACTGAGTGCCCTGCCAACCACTCATAGTCCAGCCCAAGGCCACCAATGCCATCCACTTCCTCTTCTGGAAAGCATAACAAGAAACAGAAGTATGGATCACTGTCAGCACCTCAGTTACTCGCTTTGTGCCTTTTAATGATTCCTCTTTTGTTTCCAAGTGCTGCTGTTTTTAATAGCACACGATTTAGAGACAGGAGTTTAGGATGAGGTCAGCCATTGGGGTTGAGTGAACATTCTTCCACCACAGATTGGATAGTCTCAGGCCAGAGGGTCAGTTGGCCGGATACTTATCTTCAGATAATTGAGCTATAAGATTTATTATTTCCTTTGTAATATGTAACCTGCATCCCTGGTTTGGGTTTAATTTGAAAGAGATATTCAGACACCAGCAGGACTATACCAGACCTGGACTGGGACCCCGGCAGGCAGGCTGCGACCTGTGAGTGCATCTGCAGAGCCGGGGCTGAGGTTTGTCAGAGCTTGGGTTCTAGGCTCTGACCATGGACCAGGGTGGGGCCTAAGGCCTGTACTTCCATCCAGCCCACAGGTGCTGCTGGCCACAGGGCGCACTGGCGATTATGGTGGAGTGTTTCAGCATGTTTGAATAAAGCCAGAACAATAGTCACAGACTCCGGCCCAGGGTGGGCGAGGCCTCCCAACACCTGCTTCAGAGGGTCTACAGCTGACCCGCGAGGCCAGCCCGCAGCCCCAGGGACACCGTTCTACAAGAATCCAGAAGAGGCAGAGAAGTAGGGAAGGAGGGGGGCAGGCATACTTTTCACCAACTTTTGCCTTTGAACTTTGCCTCCCAATGGTTAAAAACAAGACAGTAGCCCCAAAATGGAGTCCGTCATGCTAAGCCCCACTTCATAAACCAAGACTTAACTGAGTCTCAGTGTCAGCTTTCCCAGAGATAGAACCTCAAACCCGTCACCGCTGTGTCGCTGGTGAAGCTGCGAGAGCCTGAGCAGCCCAGGAAATGGGCATGTCTGCCGAGGTCCTGGTGTGGCCATGGCAGCCGTGTCCTAGGCCCAAGGCCCCTCCCCAGGCTGACCCAGGGGTCCTACAGGCTCCCGCCCATCCTACCAGCCCCCTCATTTACCAGGGCCAAGTAACAGCAGTTAGTATTTATGGGGGAAGAGAGACCGTCTTGACATCCAGCAACTGAAGGCCAAATGAGAGTCCAGGTGTCCTAAGGGAGACAGAAGACAGGCTCACAAAGAGGGAGAAGCTGTGAACCAGTTCTGACTGATTTGCCAGCATATCTATGGGAGGTATTAGAGAAATTAAGCAGACGCTTCAGCCGGTTGGCCACCGGACAGGCTTGGAGCAAGGGAGCTGGGCAGGATGTGTTTCTAGGGGGACTTCAGGAGAAGGGATGACAGCTGGTCACTGCCGTCCTGAACAAAGCCACAGTCCTTCCTACCACAGTCACTGCTGAGCTGCTTGATCACCAAGTAAATGTGCACCGAGCACATCCTGCCAGCGCCTGTGCCAGAAAAGCCACTTTGCTCCTGGAGGGCATCTTGTCTTGGGGAAGCAAGATCCTTCTGTGTGGCTGAGTAAGTGGCTGCACTTAGGTTCACAGGCACCCCTCTGTCCCCATCACTGCTTGGTGGAGGGCCGCAGAGAGAGGCAGGCCCGGGAAGCTGCCTTGGAGCAAGGTGGCAGGAGCTGCTGGGTAAAGAGTGGTGACGGGTTCAACAAAGCTCAGCCACCTCCTCACGTTGCACAGACACCTCACAATTAAAAACCTAAGACAACAAACCTGGCCTCAGGGTGAACTTGGGCCCTCAGAAGAGGCTCTTAGTACTGGACTCCCTGGGAAACCAGTAAGAATTGCAGGTAACACCCTACCCAGGGCCAGGCACTGGGAGCCCAAATGTGACCTGCATTGCTCCCAGCCACCAACCCTGGGGCCTTGGAGCGCCTACCCACTTGCTGTGCCCCACCCTGAGCACACGGTGAGTGGCACAGCATGTGGAAGGGCGGTCACCCCGTTCTTACAAGTCATTCCAGCAGAGCAGCACTCCAGGTGGGAAACTGTCAGAACCCATGCATTTAAAGAGGGACAGTGAGCATACACCTTGGGTAGAGTACAAAGGGCTGACTGACACTGGCTTGGCCCCACAAGCCCTGTGGTCTTGGGCAATGACTAACTGCTCCCCAGGCTGCAGCAAGGCAGGAACAAGGAGACATGCAGGGAGCAACTTGATATGTAGGAGGAAGTGGGAACCTTCTGGGGTGACCACGCAAGCCCACTGGCTTCAGCACACCCCTTCAGAAGAGGGGTGGTGACAAGCCAGATGGAACAGAGTGCTCTTTCCATTGGGAATTGGTAGAGAATAAAGCTGGTGGACAGAGGAGGCCCTGCTGCGGGGGTCCCTGGACGGACAGCTGCCTGGGTTGTGTCCTGTCAACAACGGTGGCAGGGAGACTTCATGAAAGTGATGGCTTAGATGGGTGTGGCCCCTGTGAGGCTGGTTGGAAGTGGGGTGAAGCTGGGGTGGGGAAGGCCGAGTGCTCGGGGAGTGAGGGCTGAACTAGGGAAGTGGGGCAAGGGCAGGGCATAGGAGGGGTCAGGCTAAGGTTTCCCCTCACCATCCCCCACATTCTTCTGTGTCTTTGCTTTTCTCCTCCATGTTCTCTGTCCCCACCTCCTCACAGCAGCTGGTGTCCTTCTACCACTGGAGTGGTGCCTAAAGGGGCTCTGCAAGTGCTTCAGATGACAGATGCTGCCAGCAGGTGGGGGTGGGGGCAGGCTGGGGAGCTGGGGAGACATGGTTTGACCTGGTCTGGCTGGCTTTGGGGGCGAGAAGAAGGAGGGGCTTTGGGGAGTCAGGAATGGGAGGGGTTTGGGGTGCATCATAAGTGGGTGGATCTTTTGGGGGTCAGGAGCAAGAGGGGCTTTAGGGTGGTTAGGAGAGGAGGGGCTTTGGGGTGCTGTGAGTAGGAGGGACCTTGGGGGGTTAGGAGGGGACTTTGGGGGTCAGGAGTAGGAGAGGCTTGGGGTCAGAAGCGGAAGGGTCCTTGGTGGTCAGGAGCCCTCTCTTTCTTTAGATACAGCGAGAAAAGCTGCTGCAGGTCAGACCTCACAGGAAGCTGGAGCAGGTGGGAGCACCTGACAGCAGAGGCAGCACAGCCACAGGGTGAGAATCAGAAGCGGAAGGGTCCTTGGCGGTCAGGAGCCCTCTCTTTCTTTAGAAACAGCGAGAAAAGCTGCTGCAGGTCAGACCTCACAGGAAGCTGGAGCAGGTGGGAGCACCTGACAGCAGGGGCAGCACAGCCACAGGGTGAGAAGAGGAGATGACACCTATGGGCACTGGGGCCCGCTGCTCCCTTGACTCCAGGCCAAGAAAACTGGGTCACCTGCCCCCACACCACCAGATACTGCCTCTGAAGCAGGTCATAGAATGACTGTGGTGGAGGTGCCGGGCAAGATTCTCAGGGAAGTGGCCCTGTGGGGGGTCTGGTCTGGCTCACACAGCCCCCTATGATGCTACACCCACCCTCCCTTGCTCCCTTTTTACTGCCTGATTTTGCCTAAGCGGGAAGGGGAGCTGAGTGCTTCAGACCCGGTTTGTACAGACTGCAGTCTTGGTGGGGTCTAGATGAGAGACGCTGTCCCCCTTCCACCCATCCACATGAGGGGCCTGGTAAGGTTGGAAATGGAAAGTGGAAAGTGGGGAAGGTGGTGACAGGAGGTGGAATGAGGCACCCATCTGGGAGGGGGCCAGCGCCCCAGGAAGGACAGATGGGCTTTGAGGACGTGATGGTGCCTCTGGTGCCTCAGAGACACGCTGTAGTTGGTGACCCTGAGTCAGGAGAAGGTGCGGCCTGCTAGTGGAGAGAGAGAGGCTGAGGGTCTTCGGTATGAACATGTTCCATGTCCTAGTTGATGAAGTTAGAAGTTAGAACTGTGGACCCAGGGTCCAGGGAGACCTGGGGTTGCGGGTGTGGAGGAAGTCTGCACAGGGAGTCGGGGTGGGGGCGGCGAACACATGTCCCCATGGACAACTCTAAGGCCACGACCAGCACTTTCTATTGCAGAGGCTGCGGGAAGGGTTCACAGGGCCAGGGACAGAAGGAGAGCAAGGAAAGTGATGGATGCCTACGTTATCTCAAGGAGCGTGGGGCACACAGAAGTGACAGTGGGGACAAGAGGAAGCACATGGATTTTGAAGGCAACAGGGATGTAGACAGCAGTGAGAAGTGCTGACTCTGCCGAGAAGACCAGAGAAAATGAGAGGAAGGGCCCCGCGGGAGGCGGTGCAGATGGGCATGCCTGTACCCCTCAGTCTGGGACCAGGCCCTGGCACCCACTGGCCCTGGCCTTAGGTCTGTGGTATCAGCGGAGGGAGGCCAGACTGTCAGCCAGACTGGGCATTGACTGGGACCCAGACCACCAGCAGTGACTCCCCCTCCTTCTGCCCTGGGTCCTGTCTTCTTTCTCCATCAAAGGCCCATCAGAACCTGCAGTTAGGAGTCCTCGGTCTAGGGCTGTGAACCTTGGTGCTGCCCTTTGGCGGCCATTTTAGGAGCCCCAGGCACAAGCAGACAGATGGAAGTGAAAGTGGGTAAGGAGGAAGGGAGGGTGAGGACTGACCTAGTCATCCCAGCTCTTGGCCACAGGCGCTCAGCCAGCCTTCGCTGAGGTGTTGAGCTACCACAGAATTAAAGGTCTGAGTCGCCAAGGCTGGCTCCTCAGGGCCATGTCACCCACGCTGGCCCCACCAGCAACCACCATGCCAACAGGCTTGTGGAGGGAGGACTGGGCACAGCCAGGAGGTGGCTGTGAGGGTGACCTCAATGGAAAAGCAAACATACGCCCTAAGGAAGGAGGTGCTGGCGGCTGGGCAGGGAGGCTCTGGAGACTGGCGGGATGATGGCAGAGTAAGGAAAGAGGATCTGATGCAGCTGGGAAGGACAGTGGGAAGGCAGACATAGGTCCCTGCAGGAGTGGCAAGTACAGAGTTGGAAGGAAAGGCCTTTGCGGCTAAGTGAGGGCTGGCGTTGATACAGAAATGTAGGCAGGCTGTGAGACCCCCACCACGTGTGGCCTGAGGCAGATCTGAGCACCCCAGCCTTGAAACTGCCACTTTCTCTTCTGCACTGGCTGGGTGGGCATTTATGCTGGTGCAGTTTGGTGATGTTACACAAAGTGAAACTTCTGCAGAGTGCCTGGCCCAGCAAGTCCCTCACACTAGAACATGCACAATCTGGGCTGTTGTGCAGATATTAAAAGATGAGAATCAGGGCTCTATGTGCAGAGTTTCTAAGACACACAAGGTCAAGAGAAGGAAGCAAGCCGCATGCCTGTGCACGGCATGATCCCATTTCTAACATAAGAAAAGCAGCATCGACACCTTACATGTTTGCATGTGCCCATTGCAGGAATTTTTTTTAAGCCACTTTATTGAGGCGCGACTGACATGCGACCATTTATGTGTATCTAATGTATATAACATGATAATCTCACAGAAAGGTTAGCGGTGGTTATTTTGAGCATTAAGTTAGAAAGTCGGGGTCCTGAGGAAGGCCACTTTTGACCAGGTACTCCTCTGTGTGGTGTCGTTCACGACGAGCACGGATCATTTCTATGACCATTTTGTGAACTGAATACTCAGAACCCAAGTCTGGTCAATATGAGTTCTTATGGGGTCAGTGGAGCAGAATGTTTGCAGTGAGGCTGCCCTGGTGAGAGGAGTTCTCTCCTCCTTATCTGGCCAGACAGCTCCGCCCCATGAGTCACTCTTGCGGTTTAAATCTGGAGGCAACAGGGGGCAGGAAGGACAGTGGGCTTGGGGTCATTCACTCATCCAGTTCATCCAACACCATTGTGTCTCGATTGTGCCAGGCCCCCAGGCCCACTCCTGCTTACCTAAGACCAGTAAGAGCACTCGAGCATGCGCTTTGTCTAATCCAGTTGTGAAAGTGAAATGGAACAATGTGTTGAAGTGCCTGGAAGAGAGTGAGAGCCCTATACCCAAATTTAAGGTTTTCATGAATCATCGTCAGAGGCTTTATGGAAGGTTACAGTTAAAAATTAAATTTCCTGCAGATGGTGCGTATGGAAAAAATTAAGTGAGCAGTTCTGAAATGGATATATTTTGGGGTCACAGTAAGTTGCCCCCAGGAATAAAGTCTCTTTTGGAAAGTAAATCTAGGAAGGACATGTGGATGAGACCAGCAGTCACGGGAGGATTTCACCCTAAAAGATGGCAGGTGTAGTTTATAGGAAACCCAGAGCTCCCAACCCCAGTTAGTGTCCAAGGTGGTGGGTGCTTGCCAAACGCCAGGTACAGCGCTAACCTCTTTACTTGCTTGGTCCTTGTTGCGGCTCCGCTATCCACAACTACAGAGAAGGGATGAGAGGCTCAGACAGGTTTAGTGACCTGCCCAAGATCATAGCAGTAAATGATAGAGCTAGGGCTCCACCCCCAGCGCCCAAGCCTACATGCCCAGCTGCTCCCAGGCCAAAGTAGTAGCAGCACTTGCTCACGAAAATAGGACTTGATAAGAAAAGGTGCTGATTTTTCAGCATCCAACTGAAAAAAGCACATGTTAATATAGTTTCTAAACTTCCCAGATAACAAGAATCTCTATTGTACAGCCATGAGCTGCACAGCAATGTCACAGCTGTCATGACGTCACCGCCACAGGACGGTGGACCCATAGGGTTATGGAGGAGCTGAAAGAGTCCTATCGCCTGGTAATCTCCACTCATTGCTCACATGTTTGCGGTGATGCTGGTGTGCACTCACCTTCCGTGCTGCCAGTCGTATAAAAGTATGGTGCATATGATTCTGTGCGGTGCGTAGTACTCAATGATCGTAAGTGGTCGTGTTATTGGTTAGTGTATTTACTATAACTTTATCATGATTTAGCATGTGTGCCTTCTATTTATGTATAAAAAAGCGTGCTATGAAAGTGTGCCGTGTTTTGCTGACTGAAGATGGGGCAAGAGAGAAGGAAACTGCAGAACCCCCAAGAAAATGCACAGAATGCACAGCGAAGGGGTTGGCAGAAGCCTTTGCAGACCACAACAAGCTCCTTACAAAGCATGAAAACATGGATCCAACCTGGAAAGGTTTTCATTAATAGAGAAGATTGTTCACCGTGCTTTATCCGCTCACAAGCAAATCTGTGATGAAAACAGAAACAAGTCAAACAACCACCAGGGACATACTTCTGGGAAAAGTGACACCTCCTTGAGAAGAGCCTCAGGCAGGTCCTCAGGAGGCATTCTACAAGGTGGCATTGTTGTTACAGGAGGTGACAGCTCCACCCTTGTTACTGCCCCTGAGACCTTCTCCTGGGACAGGATGTGGAGGTGGGAAGCCCTGATATTGATGACCCAACCCAGTGCAGGCCCAGGCCAATGTGTATGTGTTAGTTTGAAAGTTTCAAAAGCAAAGGAAAAAAAAAAAACTTTTGGTAAAAAAAGCTTTTAGAAGAACATATCTTTTCATTTTTTACAGCCTTACAATGTGTTTGTATTTTAAGCTAAGTGTTATGAGAGTCAAAGAGTTAAAAAATTATGTAGTAAAAAAAGTTATGATAAACCAAGGTTAATTTATAGAAAGAAATTTTATGGACGTAGTGCAGCCTAGGTGTGCAGTGTGTCGAAAGCCTGTAGTCGTGCACAGTCATGTCCTTGGCCATCACTTCATCACCCTCCCCCACTGACTCAGTAGACAACCTCCAGTCCTGCCGGCTCCATCCATGGTGAGTGCCCTTTGCAGGTGTCTGTTATGTTAAACTGTATTTTCACGGTACCTTTTCTGTGTTTAGATGTGTTTAGAAACACAAGTACTCACTTATGTTGTGTCATAGTTGCTGTAGCACTCAGAATGGGAACACATGTACAGGCTGGTAGCCAGGAGTAGCAGGCACCCTACACAGGCTGGATGTGCAGTAGGTCAGACCATCCTGGTTTGTATAGGTCATTCTGATGTTCGCACAAGATCACCTAATGACGCGTTTCTCAGAATGTATCCCCATCATTAAGTGTGGCTGTGATGGTGTCCCCACCTGTAACATGCACATGAGTCGCAGGGGCTCATGTTGACACACGGGTCTGGGCGGGGCCCAAAGGCTTTAGTCGGGCTGCATGCTTCCTGGCTGCTGGCTGGCTGACCACACTGGGAGGAGCAAGGCCCTAGGCAGAGACAAGGGGATCTCCAGCGTTGGAAACAGATTCCCCCACTGAAAACAGAGAAAGTGGGTTCCGCTCAGAACCTCAGTCTCCCATGAAGCAGTCCCCAACAGTGGAAGCCTCACTTTGAGCCCCCAAAGACTTGGATTTCTGGGTCTGCAAAGCTGAGTTGCGGGCCCAGGCACTGGTCACTGCCCCGAGACAGACAGCTCTTCTCAACTTTGCCCATGAGCCCTGACAGGCTTTCTCAAAGAGCTTTCCCATGCTGAGGGCCTAGACGAGTGAGCGGGGGCCCCTGAGCTGGCCGGGGTGGATATCCTGTGGGAGCAGGAGGCTCTGTATTGGGGCTAGGCTGTGCGACGGGTGTCCTGGCACAGAGTCAGGGGCTCTGAGGCTTGCTGGGACAGCTGGTGATGACTAAGGACGTCCTGGAAGGGGGACTGTGTGGCCAGGATGGGAGTTGACTTTGCTCCTCCGTGCTGGTGTTTGTGGCCAGTCTTCTGTGAGATTCTAGTGGAAAGGGGTCTGTTTTTGGAGGGCAGGGCTGGTCAGTCTTACTGACCCACCAGGTCCATGGCAGACCATGTGTTGAGGGAGTGAATGGAAAAGCGGGGAGTGACGGGACACCCGGAGCCACCACCTCCACCCCCCTAGGATGGCTCTGTGGGTGACTCATGTCCTGCTGTCCACTCACTCTCTCAGCCTACAGCCACATGTCCAGGGGTGGTGGCAGGGAGCCAACCCCACCCTCTTCTGCTGCAGTACTGTCATTACACAAGGCTCTTGGGCTTCCAGCAGATTCCCTGTCTTCCCTGCTTTCGTGGTATGAGCCAAAAAGCTGGGCCTTGAAGACGGGGGTCTCGTTTTAAGTCTCCAGAGAGGTCATTCTGAAGAAGTGGCCAAGAACACAGGGCTGGCTCAGAGGGGAACCAGAGACATAGGGACTGTTTTGAGTTCTGAGAGCTGTGCTTCTGACTCCTGCCACCCACACTCTTCAGTTCTGGGTACCATGCCACATTGCTCCCATGTGCGTGACCTCAAAACCAAAGGGAAGAGCCCAGGTGATGAGCTGTCACGGGGAGGCACATAACGTCTGGAGTGGGTTGTGTTGGTGGAGGGACAGACCAGCTTGCCTGGCACAACCGAAATCCAGGTCTTTATTGCTGTGAGATGCTGGCCTGAAACCACTGCAACCACTGAGTCTCTGTGCCGAAGCTGGGTTGTCTGGCTGCTTTAGAGCGCCTTCCTCTTACACTCGCTCCTTCTGGAACTTTCTGTGGACCTTGTTGGGGGAAGAGCCATGGGTACTGGGTGTCCAGTGCTGTTTGATGGGGAGTGAGGGAAAGTTTGAAGACAGAGGCTGGTCATATCCAGAGCAGGTGGGAAAGGGTGGCAGTGATGGTGATATGTAGTCCCTGAGGCATTATTTTGAACCTATTGCCTGTAGGAATCGACCGCAGGTGGGCGCAAGATGGATTTCCTTTCTTAAGAAGTCTCAAGAAAACAGAGTTTTTCCATAAACTTAAGACATAGTTAGGCCACTTGTCAACTTTATTTCTGGAGAGGACATGTGCCCTAGCTTCCCGCCTCTTCTCACCCCGGGGAAACTGGGTACAATCGTGGAGTCAGGTCTCCTGGAAACGCCTTTTTCTATCCCAGCAGGGTTTGAGGATGCTTAAAATACAGGCTGTAAAACCAACCCAAGTTAATAAAAATAAGGAGGAAAGAAGGGGAAGTAAATGTGTTAAATGCAAATGAGAGTTAACACCTAAGGGCATCACACTTGCCTGGCACTTATGACAGCCAGGGAAAAGGCACTCAGATGGCTGAACTTCCCTAGGTCCCTCACTGGTCTAACTGCTGCTTCACTGTCTGTGCCTGTTTCTGCACCTGTAAATTAAGGTGAGAGCACATTATCAGGGGTGCACTGAGAGCGTCATAGGTACAAAGCGCCTTGAAACTGTGCCTGGCAGTCACTACCGCCTTGCTTGTTGGGGCTGTAGCCAGGCGCAGGGCAGGGAAGGT
Source organism: Pteropus alecto (assembly GCF_000325575.1). Lineage (NCBI taxonomy): Eukaryota > Metazoa > Chordata > Mammalia > Chiroptera > Pteropodidae > Pteropus > Pteropus alecto. The sequence goes on from NW_006434441.1 coordinate 3,255,507, forward strand.
AGTGCGGAGGCGGTTCTCCCTGCTCCAAGGCTCCTCCCTGGGTGTTATCCCCCCTGCTCCCACCCAAGTCCTTATGGATGGCCTCTGAAATGGCTTCTGATCCCGGTCTGGCTCCACCGTGTCCCTGTCCCCACCACAGTGCTCCCTCTTCATGGACTATCTTCAGGACGCTGGCCTCATGCTTATCTAGTGCTGACCTCAGATCTGTGGCCTGCAAGTCTCTCTGAGCTCTGCACAGTGATGCTGCCTCCTGTGTTTGGCCACCCCGTGGGCCTGCAGGGGCCAGCCTGTCTTCTTCCCCAGCTCTCAGCAACTCAGCTGCCCCACCGATTTCAGGAGGGATGGCTGTCTCCAGGAAACTCCCAACCAAGGTGCCCACCCAGCTTGTTCAGCTGCACATAGCAGGCTGTCCTGTTCTGTTATGAGGATGGGGGTGGGTGAGGGACTCTTAGACTCATGGGCTCAGTGGCACTGACTCACCAAAGACCCCGTGGGCAGTCATGGTCTGAACCAGTGAGCCGTTCACATGTACTGTGCCACCAACCCCCACAGAGGCAGCAGGCCCGTTTTGTGACCCTCCGGTCTCTACCAGGAATGAGAGAAGCCTGAAAGCTTGGTCCAGACAAGCAGCTCTGACACTGGACACACACTGCATTTTAAACATGGGCTGTGCACAGTACGCCTTCAGCAGTTGCTGGATAAAGAGAGATGGAGCACTGAAATGGCTCCAGTCACGCTGGTCACCCCGTAGGGCTTTATGTACACAGACTGACCGAGCGCTTGCCACAGCCTTGTGAGGTAGGGACTTCACACATTGAGGAAGAGAAGCAGTTTGCCGTGATCACATGACAGGTGTGACAAAGCAGGTGGTCTGGCTTTAAGGTCTCAGTGCTTAACCACTAGAAAACACAGCCTAGCTAGTCTTAGAGGGTGTGCTCACAGAAGTTCTTGGAGAAACACACTCTTAGGGGCTGTGCTCTTCCCCTCATTCAAAGGGAAGGTCACAGCCAGCACCACTGTGTCAACTGGCAGTGGTCCTCACACCTTCTCTTTCTTCCCTTTCAAGGCACTGTAACCTCTCTCAGGTGGAACCCAACTCCCCACCCCGGGGCAGGATGAAGCATCCTGACCAAGGTCAGGCCAGGTCTCTACCGCCCCCCAGGGAGGTGGCCAGGACCCACCCCCAGCCTGGACTTCCCCTTTAGCCTGGTTTAGGCACTCTGAGACATCCAGGAGGAAAGGGACAATCATGCTTGAACCCAAATAATTAATTTGTAACACAAGGGGATTCCCAAGGAATGTCCCAACCCTCCCATCCATGGGCCTGACTGCGCTCACCTGGATATTTGCACAGCTGTCCCACCGCCTTGCACAGGCTGTTCAGCCAGTGCTTACCAGCTCAAAGAACGAGTACCACAGTCAGGCAAGGGTACGCCCTTGGACAGGGTGAGAAAACACACCAGAAAAAGTTCTTGCAATTTCCCTAAAAAAAAAACTTTGAGTCATTTTAAATAGTGGAACTCTTAAGGACATTTAACAAGTTAGCCCTCTTACTCAAGTTTTTCATAACCTCGGAATAAAGTTAGGGTGGAGGAAGGGGTACATTCAAAGGCACCAGAATTACATCCAAATTGCACTCCAGGGTCAGTGCTCTGGGGCACGCATTTCTTCTGACATGACCTTGGGATCCAGAACTTTGTAAATTACCCATAGAACTCCACTGTAGGTAGGTTAGAGGAGGCTCAGTCTCCACAGAAGACTCACATGGCAAGGACTTACAGGTTTACAACACCTTGGTTTCTGCTAGTCCATGCTCCGCAGCTAGAGACAGCTGGGGTGGGGAGGAGCAGGAAGAGGCGGGCTCCAGAACATTCTAAGCATGGTGGGGTTTTGTTTGGAATTCTTTAATCTCACTACAACCCTGACAGGAAACCAGACTGTAATTCCCTGTGGCCTGATCAGTTTGTCTTGATCTCAAGCTGTATAATGAAATGCCCCCAAATGTGCAGAGCAGATTTTATACGGAAATTGCATTACAGACCATGTAGGAACCAGAAAACAATTCACCTTTGGGGATGCAGAGAATACGCCCTTACATCCTCTGCACTCGAAAACAGGAATATTCACGAAAAGAGCTAAACAGGGAGTTAGCATTTACTGAATTGAATACCTTGAGCTCTAGTCTCTCTCTTACACACACACACACACACACACACACACACACACGCGCGCGCGCGCGCGCGCGCGGAATGAATTCCCGCTAACCATTCACTTTCGGGAGAGCGCAGTCGGAGCTCTAGGACTCGCTCGAAGTGACGCACTGCAGAGACCAGGAGCCAGGACGACTCGGAATTGGTGTCCTCCCCCCGCCCCCTCCCCGCGCACCGCCGTGGCGCAGGCATCGCAGGCGTCCGGGGAAGGGGGCGGCGGTGACCTGGAGCGTCCGCGTCCTGGGTCACCACGCCCTCCCGGGAACGGCTTAGTTCTCGTGACTGTCCACTCTACCTCCATCTGGTGCGCGCCTGCGGGAGCGAGGCCGTCGTGTGAGCCCCTCCCCCCGCCGGCTCAGGGTAGCGCCCGTCAGGGTATCGCTGGGGCGACAGCCTGCCGGGCCTGGACCCGCAGCCCCGGGCGCGAGCTCCCCGCAGCGTCACTAGCCGGGTGTGGCCTCCGGACGCTGCGGACTCCAGATGCGCTCCAAGTGTGGCTTAGAGCGCGGCTGGCTCCGTTATCGGGGGCCGTGGGAAGAACCAGGAACGACCGTGATCGCGGGTGCTATGACCTAGCCAACGACTCTCGCGGTCAGCGAGCGGCGCGGCCAGACCTAGAGGAAACGCCCAGGCGCGGTCATCTGTCTCCGGCCCACGTGACCAGCTACCCTGGGGGCGTGGCCGCCAGCGCTCGCCAGGCCAATGAGCGCCGCCATCGGGCTTGTCTGCCAGG
>NW_006434441.1:3258479-3268188 GCF_000325575.1 Pteropus alecto
TCTGCGGGCCCGCGCGCGCGCGCGCGCCGCGTCACGTGGGTCATGCGCCGGCTATAAGGAGAGGCGGGGGCCCATCCCGCCGGGGAGATGGTTGCTGGCCCGTGGTCCTTCTTCCTTATTTTCAGCCTCTGAGGCGCCGCGTTGCTCCCCGGAGGACCCAGCCCTGTGCACCGAGTGCTCACCGCCTGGACCTCCCTGTCCCCTCTCGGTCCTCGTCTCCTGTGGTGAGTGGGGCACAGCGGGGACGGGCATTTTTTCCCCGGGCGGGCGGGGTTCCGGCCTCGTGCTGTCCCCCCAACCTGCGCCCGCTGCCTTTTTGGCGGCCCCGGCGCGCGGGAGCAGGAGAGGTTTGTTCAGGCGCCCGCGGAGGGCGCGCGCGGGCGGGCGGGTGCGGGGAGAGTCCGCCACGTGCGGCCCGCTCGTCCTGCCGGGGGCGATGGGCGCGCGCCATTGTGGTCTCGTGTCCCCTCAGGATGAGTCCGCGTCCCCGCGCGTCCCTGCCATGGCCTTTCGCGCCGCGCCGCTAGCCCTCCGGAGCCCGAGGCGCCCCGGACCGCAGATGCCGATGCGCAGCGTATAGCAGTGACCAGTCGTGTCTGCCGCAGTTTACGTTTACAGTATTTAATATCGTATAGTATACATATTTATTAGAGCATCTGTGATACCTCATACTCTCATCCTGTTTACACGCTTGAAAGCCGCGCAGCAGTGCTTGTTAGTTCAGGTCGCTGCTGTGGGGATGGCGTCCACCGCCGCCACGCTGGTGGCCAGCACCGTGGCCGCGGCCAGCGGCCCGCTGGTGGACTACCTGTGGATGCTGGTCCTGGGCTTCGTCATCGCCTTCGTTCTGGCCTTCTCCGTGGGCGCCAATGACGTTGCGAACTCATTCGGCACGGCTGTGGGCTCGGGGGTGGTGACCCTGAAGCAGGCCTGCGTCCTGGCTAGCATCTTTGAGACGGTGGGCTCCGTGCTGCTAGGGGCCAAAGTGAGCGAGACCATCAGGAAGGGCCTGATCGACGTGGAGATGTACAACACGACGCAGGAGCTACTGATGGCGGGCTCCGTCAGTGCCATGTTCGGTGAGTGGTGGGCTGTTGGGCTGCGGTGGGCCCAGCTCAGGGATGGGCAGCAGTTGCCTGCTCTTCACAGGATTCCTTTAGAATGCACAGTGTAATTTTGCCATTTCCTTCCTAAAACTTGATTGTTTCCTAAAACTTGACTGTTTCAGGCTCTGCTGCGTGGCAGCTGGTGGCCTCGTTTCTGAGGCTCCCTATTTCTGGGACCCACTGTATTGTCGGTGCCACCATTGGCTTCTCCCTTGTGGCGAAGGGTCAGGAGGGTGTCAGGTGGTCTGAGCTGATAAAGATTGGTACGTATACTTCTAAATGGCATCTTAATATATGGCGTCTTAATTTTTCTCCTTGCCGTGTTCGTGGCATCATGTGTGGGAGTGTGTTGTGTGAAAGGGAGGGGCAGACTGCTGAAATTTAAAGTGTTTTGGTACCCAGTTCCTTAGTTGACATTTGTTTTTAATGTGTCTTTTTCCAGTGATGTCTTGGTTCGTCTCTCCGCTGCTTTCTGGCATCATGTCTGGAATTTTATTCTTCCTCGTTCGAGCATTCATCCTCCATAAGGTAATCTTTCTTTCCAGATCCCTTTTATGGCCTTTAATAGGTCATAGTCAATGTCATTGAAATAGCACCCTTACAGTGTGATTGGTGTGTATCTATGTGGTCCTGGAAAGTTAAATAGTTCCTTATATTCTCTGTACACCTTTTTTGTGTGCTAAGTTGAATGAAAGAAGCGAGTTTTCGGTACTCAAGAGGGTGGTCAGGATGGAAAATTGAACATTGTGTTGCGCCTGAGGAATAAAGGAGACTGGGAGTGGAAAATTAGGGAAATTTATTAGGGTGGCTTTGTCTAGCTGTGTGCTATTTTAAACCGCCATCACACAGACTGTTTTGAATTGTAAGCTTGGGGTTCAGCAAGTCACAGTGTCCCCTGTGCCAGTGAAATGGAGTGTCTGGGTCTGCCTAGTTGATTTGGTAGTGCTGGTTAGCGTGACCTGTTTATAAACTTCTGGTGAAGATTCCATCTCTCACAATGATGAGACTGATTTCTCAGAGTAGGAAAAAAGAACCAGCAAAGACACTTTTTGTTTTGTTTTTCTTTGTCAAAATAAAAAATAATCTAGGCAACCATTTAATTTCCTGTCCATTTGAAAATCCCTTTTCAGGGACCTGATAGCATTTCTTTTATCAAGAAGTCTGATACTGGCTCCAGAGTGGTCAACAAGGGATGTTGTCATTGGACTGAGTTACAGCAAGAATAAATGCATTTTTCTCAGGAAACAAAGTTGTTCTTTTTCTGAGGTGAATGGCTCTTAACTGTCCATTGTAAGTTCTTAAAATGCTCCTAAACTATAGAAATCTTGAGTGAAGACTGATGGTAGCTTGATCCCCAGGGATAAGACTGCACAGAGCCACTTCTGGTCTCATTCTGCTGCTTCAGGACAGGACTCTGCCTCTCCTGCATAGACACTGGGTGGAAAACTGGCTTTCGACCCCTTTCCCTGCGCCATGAGTCTGGTAGAGTAAAGCAGGTTAATACTTGGAAAGCTTGATGTATCTGCAGCCTGACATAATGCGACTGAGAGTAAACAGTTAGTTCATGAACCCTGACTGACTCAGAGTTTGGTGATGTTTATTCAGCGAAGGTGTATGATTAGACTGGCCCTCCCACTCCCCAGAGCTGTCATGGGTGACACTGGTGCTTCAGTGGGAGGCTTACTAGTGGCCCAGACCAGGCCTTTCAGCATTCTCAGCAGAGCCACACAGCTTGCTTCATACTGGAGAATTGGGGGACTCGATAGGGTCCTGTTGGGGTCCTGCCCCCAAGGCCTCGTCCTGGGCTTCTGTGCCGTCATTGGGAAGTACTTGGTCCTGGTGCCTTGTGTGTTCCGGTACTAAACAAACTTGTCTTCTTCCCTGGAGGGAGATGGTGCCCTGAGATGCAGAGGGTGATTTTGAGGTGCCCAGACCTCTCATTTGAGGAAGGCCTGCCAGGTACTTTATCCCAGTTACTGAGTGCTTCCTTAGATATGTTAACTTCTGAGCTCCCTTCATTGTGTGGGTGTGAGGGTGGGCAGGACTGAGAATGACTGAAGTAGTGTTTGCCACAATATTGACTGAGGATCTTCTTACTTCAGTCCTTCCACCCCACCCTCTGCCCTGGGGGATGGGAGTGCATGCGCGCGCACGCACACACGCCAACCTTTCAACAGCAGATGAGTTTTCAGCTCACTAGTGTGACTTTTTGGTTAGTTGGGTTTTAAATCTCAAGAAAACATCCTTAGACTAGTAACTTTTGGGGTCCTGGCTGTTAAAATCTTCCAACATAAGTGTCCATTTTTAAAGTTAACATTGGAAATGCTTTTCAAAAGTTTTTATTTTCCGAGTGTTTGTTGTTAGGGCACAGAAAAGGCAGAATGGTGGCGAGGTAGTTCTGTTAGGGACGGGGAATAAGCAGTACACCCAGTCAGAGAAAATGACCTTGGTGGCGCCTTCTGCCAGGAAGCACATCAAATAGACCTAGGACATGTTTTCAAGCTCAGATTCTTTACGACGAAGCTCCCTGGAGCATTGAGTGAGTGGAACATGAACTGCTCTGGTTGAATTCAGATGGGGGCACATAAATGGAGGGTGGGTCCATACGTTATTTCCAGATAAAGTATTCGATGGGTCATATGGTAATAAGTATTTCATTAAATTGTCAGCCCTGGTTACTTCTTGGAAGCGACTGAGGGAGTGAAGGGGAGAGGGACTGCTCATGTTTTCCCTTTTTCCTAGACTCTTGTGAACTGTGACTTATTTATTTTTTTATTTTTATTTGTTTTTAGGCGAGTCAACTCTTGGTTGACCTCACAGATTGCAAGGACCTTGTCAGCTTACAATCCCTTATTTTTTAAATTTGGTTACTCCTATGGCACCTGGTCTTCCTAGGTGGTCCCATCCAAGTACTAATCAGGCCTGACCCTGCTTGGCTTCTGAGATCAGATGAAATTGGGCTGGTTCAGGGTGGCATGGCCGTAGACAAACTAACTTTTTAAAGCCAGGAGCCTGTATTTTATGGTAAACATAGTGTCATTTACTCCCTGCCCTGTTCCTGGCTAATTTATCACTGGATACCTCGGAATACGTAAGGGGGCCGTACAGAAACATTAACACTTGGCTTACTTTCTCTGTACTCTGACCAACCAATTACAATTTGGTCTGGTAACAAAACACCAAATTGTATTTGAAAATCTGTTACAGGAAGTTCCTACTTCTGTCTGTAAAGTCCTACTGGGTTTTGATATTGGGGACTCTAAAGGAGCTCTCAGGTCCCTTGGAGATTTTTCTCAGAAGAAAAATGTATAAGTACCTCAGGTTCATACCGTCGACGGCCTTTCGGGTGCGACCCACATGGCCAAGTGGCTCAGGTGCCTAGGTTCTGTAGGGCATTTACTATTCTTATCATGGCTTGTCTGTCTAGCAGTCTCTCCAACTCAGCTTTTCAAGTGGGCGGGGGCATCTGCTGATTTGGAGTGGCACCTGTACTTTCTTTTCTTTGATGGATCTTAAGCCACTGCCACCGTCTTCCCAGTATACTGGTTGTTCTTGTCAGAACTTTAGAATCACGTTTGGGCCTTTTCCTCTGTCTCTTCCTCCCCTGGACTTTCCATTGGATTGTGATCAAGATAGCAGTAAATGTTAGGCTGTCGTCTTTGCAGTTTAGCCCTCCCCTGTGTTGGGGTCCGGGCTCTCATTCTTTAGGTATTGGACTCTGTTTTCTTGTGCAATCAATACACATTTGTTACAGCTCAGACTCTTTTTGTTTCCAGTCACGCTGGCCTCCTTGCTGTTCCTTAAGCATTTCAAGTTTTTGCCTCAGGGCCTTTGCTCTTGCTGACATCTCTGTCTGGAATGTTATGCTCCCCAGGTAGCCAGGTGGCTGGCTCCTTCTTTACCCCTAGGTGGTGCATGCTTGATGACTTACACATCCGTGTCTCTCCTCCACTGACACTTGCTCCCGAACCCCCTTCCATCACTGCCCCCTTATCCTCCTTTGTTTTTTTCATAGCATTTGCTAGTACTTTATGTTATTCCATATTAGAATGTTAATGTCAGTTTCGAGGGCAGCTCTTGTGTCTCATTCACTCCCTTATTTCAGTGCTCAGAAACGTGCTTGGTGTTCTGTTGAGCGAGGGATGAACCAGTGCACGATTGATTTTTTACCTTAGTGCTTGAGTGAATCGCTGATAACGGCATGTTTATCAGGTATCTAAGCAGGGTGGCTACAGGTATACTCTACTGAACATTGTATTTCTAAGAAATCTTTGCAGGTAGTAAAAGTCAGGAATATTACAACTCTCATGGGCTCTTCTTGACAGCTCTTACAGGTGTCTAGATCATCTTCAGGTGTGTGTTCAGATTTACAACTGGATGGCAGGCACCTCAGAACACTGGGCATTGAAACTCCTTACCCACCAGTCCCTGGTGTAGGTAGTCTTGTTAAAAATTGCAAAAGACAAAAACAAAGCAACCCAAAAAACAAAACAAAACAAAAAGCCAAACACAGACTTAACTTCAAGTAGGTGTAGAAATCCGCTTTGACGGGCAGACTTCCTGGAGGAGGTGTCAGAGATGCCCAGCTAGCCTTGGGAGCTTCAGTGGAGAGGTGGTCACTGGCACTGGGATCCCCAAAGATGCTCTTTCACAAGGATCTAGGTCCCTGGGTGGCTTTCAGAGCTTTTACGGTCTTGGTCTCAATGATATTTTACAGGCGGATCCAGTCCCTAATGGCTTGCGAGCTTTGCCAGTGTTCTATGCCTGCACGGTTGGGATAAACCTGTTTTCCATCATGTATACGGGAGCACCTTGTAAGTACACGTCAGAATATTTAGATGTGAATTTAAAGTTGTTTACAAAACTTGCATTAAATGCCCAATTTACCCCTTTTTGCTTTACAGGGCTGAAATCTCCTAGAAGGTGGCTGGCCTGCACCCATTTCAGAAGGCTGCAGGCTAGTGTGTGCTGAGTTAACCTAGATAGGCTTTCAACCAGAGACCTGCTCAGATTCTAAGTCCCTGCAGGCCTTTACTCTTTAGTCTTCACAGGACCCACGGTACATGGTCTTCTCCCTCCCTCTCTCCTGTCTGTGCTAAAAACACTGCACTCGATCCTAGTCTCCACCGCTGACCACTGAAGAGCCCCTAGTCATGTTTGGTCTTCGGTTGTCAGCCAATTAGGACATCTTCGCTGGATGTTCTTATTTCTCTCTCCCACATGCATGGAATTCCTTTTGTTTCTAAGTGCTAAATTTTGTCCTCTGAATCTGCTTGAATGAGAAGACTTGGGATGTTTAACACCTGGTCTAAGTGCACTTGGAAGAAGAGTGCAGCTAAGAGGAAAATAATTTGTGAGAATGTAAAGATTGAACTATCAATTACTTTATGTTTGGGCTCAGGCAACCGGGAGTTATGATACATGTTTAATTTAGTGACTGTCAAGACTGACACCTTGTAGCTTGTGGGGCATCAGCTCAGCAGTGCTGTCTAGGTTCACAGGCTGGAAGAATGTTGTGTCCGTTGCTGTCCAGATGTCCAGGACACTTGTGCATGTAGCGAAGTGGGGAGGAGAGGGGACTGGGGTAGTACCTGGGGGCTACAGAACCGCACTGCGTGTTCTACACTCACATTTTCAGATACTCTTTTTAGATTTTTATCGTGCTCATCTTGGCCCACTAAATTAATTTCATTTCTGACCTGCTTGAGGCTCACTGAGGCAGCTTCACGAACCAGAAACAGAGTTAGCTCAGTATTTTTAACCTTGTCTTTATTCTTGGGCTAATCAGGAGAGAAAATGGACAACCCTTTGGGAATATTGGTCTTCCTTGGACACACCAGCCTCCTTACCAAATAGTACAGGCAAGGACTAGCTTGCATGCTGCTTTTCCATTCTGTTGTAAATTAGGGTCTTGATGCTAAACCAAGAAGTGTCCTGTGAAGCTCCAAGCACTGGTGTTTTTTGTGGTAGCAGTAAAATTAGAAACTTAAGTTTTCTATGATTTTTGAAAACAGAACTTGGGTATTTTTGCTCTACCCATGTGGGTCATTTACAAGGAAAATCAGTCTCATTTCTCTTTTTTGAATTTTTTGACTTGGCAAATTTAAATTGTGAGAGATAGATTAAAATAGTATTAAAATGAAGATATAGTCATTTAAACTGTTATACGATTTTTAAAGAAGAATCATTTTAGGGAGGGGCAGTAAGGTTTTTATTTTATAAGTGATTTAATATCTAATAAGCAAAACAGCCAGAAGTAATTAAGTTCTTCTGGGATAAACTATAATTTAGAACTTTTTTTAGGCTTAAACAGGATTCTATGGTGTTTTGCTATGTTGATACAGGCTAGAGGCTTGGCATTTAAATAAATGATAAGCAGATGGTGACTAATAGTAATGGTCCCTGAGCCATGTGAGAAGTTGATAAGTCTCTCTAAGATAGGGCTTGTGGATGAAACTACTCGAACTATTTTCCTTTTGTGAAAGATGGCCCTTTGAACTATTCTTATTTTCTGATAAATAATATCTCTGTTTTCTGTATCTTAGTTTGATAATGAATCTAAGATAATCTTGTTAGAGGATTTTGCTGGAGGCTAGTACAGTGGCTGCCAGGGCTCCACAGAAAATCAAATTGGTGTGGCTGATGTGACAAGGAGCACCTTTCCACACTCTGTGTGGCCACCATCTGGAGGCTGGGACGGTTCTGGTTTTTCACAACTAGTTGCAGATTCTCAGGGTATAGTAATTCCATCGTTGTGCAAGGCAAGAAACAGGCCAAGGCTAGTTTGTGAAGCAGCTTGGGGGACGGCAGTCTAGCAGCTGTTGAAGGTGGGCAGGACTGGCATGGGTTTCAAGACTGCTGGGTTTTTTTCCGATATCTGCACGAGCTCAATAGATCCGTGAACCTGAGGCTGGCAACTGCCATGAAGGGTGATGGGCCTGGCTTGGGGAACCCACGTCCCCACAGGCGGATTTACACGTCTTTGCAGGGGCTGTGGCCCTGGGGTTTTCAAGATGCACCATTTTATCTCCTAGTGCTGGGCTTTGACAGACTTCCTCTGTGGGGTACCGTCTTCATCTCGGTGGGCTGTGCGGTTCTCTGTGCCCTTACCGTCTGGTTCTTTGTCTGTCCCAGGATGAAGAGAAAAATTGAACGTAAGTAACATGTAGCAGAAACTTAATTTGTAGTGTTGTGCTTATTTGTTTTTGTTTGGCTACCTATAAACACCCACTGTTGGGGTAGATTGGCAGAGTCAGAAATTTTAAGAGGACATTTGAGGATATGGGTTTATTGTCCAAACTGTCGTCTTACTGACTCAGTGACCTGAGACTGATCAGGAGGGTCATGGCCTGTGCTGCAGGCATGTGCTGGGCACTTGGTCTCTTGTCTCACTGCATCTGAGCGGTTGCCAGTGATGATAGAGACGTTGGGGCCTACCTTAAGTGAGAACTACTTAAGACACTTAAAGAGACCTTAGTGAAAAATAAGGGATGGGCAAACAGTGCTTTTGGGGAGTGAGGAAAACGTGTTCTCTACTTCTGTGTGTAGCTTTGGAGTCAGACATGCGAGGCCATGGCTAACATTTGTCTGACTTGGCAGCTTCCAGAATTACAGCACGAGTTCTAGAGGTGAACATTTGCAAGTGCCATGTGAAGGCATCACTTAGGCATTCTGCACACTGGACACTGGGTGAATGGCAGTGCCATTTTCTGTAGATCCTGTGCCCCTCCCTTACTTATGGCCTCACAGGCCACTGTCCACCCTTCCCATGCGCACAAGGTCCTCGCACGGGAGGCTGCGGGCTGCAGTGGCACTGGGGGCAGTGCTGCATCACGCAGCCGCCCCAAGGCCCTGGGAAGGAAGCTCGGGCCTGCTGACCTGGTTGCCCTCATTCTGGGGAAGATGGGACAGGTCTCACTCATGTTTTTTCCACCAATGCCTGAGTGAGCCTGTGCACACACTGAGCATGGGCATGATGGGCAGCAGACAGTCCTGCCTGGCCTTGCAGTTGAGAACCATAGGCATGCATGTATTATGGAGGCAGAAATTCTTCTTTTTTTTTTTTAATGCATATAGTACTTGGTATTCCTAGAGGGTCTCTCATCTAAGTACTAACCAGGCCTGACCCTGCTTAGCTTCTGAGATCAGACGAGATCTGGCTCGTTGAGGGTGGCATGGCCTTAGCTGGAGGCAGAAATTCAAGTGTCACCTCCAGCTGCCTGCATTAAGCTCTGTTGCTCGGCCTGAACTCATGGAGGGGGGTTGGGCTCCTTTATAAGCATGAACCAGATGTGGCCCACATTTTCAGTCCCCGGCCCATGGGGAGCTAGCTGAGTATGCTGTATGTCTGAAGGGTAAAAGCGGGGGACACAGCAGAGCCCACGTAACCCTGCTCTTGGGCTTTCACTGAGAGAGTGCCGCCCTGATGCAGTGCCATGCGCTGCGGGCTTCTTCCCCGGAAGGATGAGACGTGGCCACACAGCAGATAGGACTGTCCTGCACGTTCACTCACGTCGATGTCCGTCTTATGTTGAAGTGACAGAGGGCAGATGTGGAACAAGTTACTGTGGTCAGGATCTAACAGAAAAAACTTTTTTTTTTTT
>NW_006434441.1:3268704-3284847 GCF_000325575.1 Pteropus alecto
GAAGAATCTAACAAAAAAAACTTTTTTTTTTTTTTTTTTTTAGGAGAAATCAAGTGCAGTCCTTCAGAAAGCCCGTTAATGGAGAAGAAGAAAAACTTGAAGGAAGACCACGAAGAAGCAAAATTGTCTCTTGGTGATGTCGAATCCCAGAGCCCTGCTCCTGAGACGGGGCCTGCCACCGTGCCCTTGCGGGCTGTGGTGGAGGAGAGGACCGTGTCCTTCAAGCTGGGGGACTTAGAGGAGGTGCCGGAGTGCCAGCGGCTCCCTAGCCTGGACCTGAAGGAGGAGACCAGCGTGGATGGCACTGGGAATGGTGAGTGGGACTGCTTGGCACGCGTGCTGCTGGGGCCACCTGGGGACTTGGTGCTGAGTGTCCTCCTGGGTCTTGCCAGGTGCGGTGCAGCTGCCCAGCGGGAACCTGGTCCAGCTCAGCCAGGCTGTCAGCAGCCAGCTGGCCGTCAGTGGCCACTCCCAGTACCACACTGTGCATAAGGACTCGGGCCTGTACAAGGAGCTGCTGCACAAGCTGCATCTCGCCAAGGTGGGCGACTGCATGGGAGACTCCGGGGACAGGCCCCTGAGGCGCAACAACAGCTACACTTCCTACACTATGGCCATCTGCGGCATGCCTCTGGACTCGCTCCGTGGCCGGGATGGCGAGCCAAAGGGTGAGGAGATCGAGAAGCCGACATGGCCAGGTGCAGACAGCAGGAAGCGGGCCCGCATGGATAGCTACACCAGCTACTGCAATGCTGTGGCCGACCTCCACTCGGCCTCTGAGGTGGACGTGGGCACCGATGCCGAGACAGCTCTGGGGATCAGAAAGGGAAGCAGCGGCTCTCTGGAGGAGTGGAACGACCAGGATAAGCCAGAGGTGTCTCTCCTCTTCCAGTTCCTGCAGATCCTCACGGCTTGCTTTGGGTCCTTCGCCCACGGAGGCAATGACGTCAGGTTGGTGACGTGGGCTCTCATGTTGCTCGTTCTGTTCTCATGCCTCTTGCCCTCCATGTGGCTGTGCTTGTGGCCACGGGGCTCCTACATGGGACCCCAAGTGGTCTGGTGGGATGAGAGGGTAGACTTGACAACGGAAGGGGCAGTGAAGTCTTTCTCCCTAGAGCGAGTACAGGCTATGTCTTCCACCTCACAGACCTCTTTCAGAGGGGCCTTTGTCTAGGCAGGACCGGTTCTTCACCCACACCTGCTGGCTGTGGGAGAGGGAGCACAACGTGCCCATGGGAGGGGCTCGTAGGCTGCGGCCTTGGTTGTGTGCTTTGTAAACTCGTGGTCTCCCTGTGGGGACACTGGGGTTGTGCGTATGACGTCCACTGATGAGCGCCTTTGCCTTCTCTTGTGCGTGTGGGACTGTTCATTCCCTGTGATACAGACCTGTTTGCCAGGTGAGCTTTGAGCATCACTGAGATAACTAGCAAGTTGCTTGGCAAACCGGAGCTGACCAGGTTCTAGTCGTGCTGAAACACTATCCTTGCCTTTGTTTTCTTTCAGTAATGCCATCGGCCCTCTGGTTGCTCTGTATCTGGTTTATGACACAGGAGATGTGTCTTCAAAAGTAGCAACCCCAATATGGCTGCTGCTGTATGGCGGTGTGGGCATCTGCGCCGGCCTGTGGGTGTGGGGCCGGAGAGTCATCCAGACCATGGGCAAGGACCTGACACCAATCACGCCCTCCAGGTGAGCCACCTGCACACACAGCCTCAGCTCAGGTTGGGTTATGGGTCCTCACGCTGTCCTTGGTGCTGTGAACTTCAGTTAGTACTTCCTGTCTGGCCCTCAGGCGTTGTCTGTCAGGCATTCACGGATTTAACTCCAGTGGCCTCAGAGCACAGTCACTTATTCTAAGGAAGGGTGTGCCAAGAACGAATTATGTGTACTTGGCCTTTATGTGTTTTACTTGGGAGCTGAGACTGACATTTAAACTTTAGTAAACTCCTGGGCTTCCAGAAACCTTAAACCTCCAATGCTAGAGAAGAGGGAGCAGGGCAGCCGTGGCCTAAATGGAGTGGGCTCCTAGCGCTCTAGCAGATGAAGTAGGGGCTTTGTTACCACGTGGGGCAGCGAGACAGCTTTGACTTTGGGGTGGCATCAGCTCATCAGAAACCCAGATGTCATTCTTGACAAGTCACCTGTTTGTGTCCGCAGTGGCTTCAGCATTGAGCTGGCATCTGCCCTCACAGTGGTGATTGCATCCAACATTGGCCTGCCCATCAGCACAACGCACTGTAAAGTGAGTGATGTCATGCGCCATGCCCTTTGGATGGTTTGTGACATGAGGTTTTTTCTTCGAAGCTTTGGTAGAAAGTTTATGCAGTGGGGCGTTGAGTCCACACATTAAGGACAAGTGACTATAAGAACGTAGAGGCTCAGAGCCTCTCGGGACTGAAGGTCTAAGAAATGGGGCTGTGTCCTAAGGTTGCTTAGTGACCATGTGGTCACCGCGGGGGAGGAAGAAATGGTGCCTGAGGTGGAGCGTAAATTGGCTCATTGTGGGGCCTGGAGTGATTGGCTATGAAATCTAATATCAAGCTTTTTCTAGAATGATCTTTGGAAAACCTACAACTTAAAGTGACTTGCTGTTAAAGCAACTAATAGTTTCTGGTACATTTCATTTAATCCCTGTAGCTCGGAAGGGGAAGGAGGTGTTCTTTTCTATTGTGCTTCACCCCAGTCGATGCAGACTTGAGGACTGGCTTTTATGTTACTTCCTCTTCCCATGAGCACTTGGTTGGCAGTCTGGGCCCCCATGTCTGTGAAGCCATGCATCTCTACTTCAGCACCATTGCCCTTGTGACGGGTTCCCGCCCCGCTCTCTCCTAGGTGGGCTCGGTCGTGTCCGTCGGCTGGCTTCGGTCCAAAAAGGCTGTTGACTGGCGGCTCTTCCGCAACATCTTCGTGGCCTGGTTTGTCACGGTCCCCATTTCCGGTGTCATCAGCGCTGCCATCATGGCGGTCTTCAAGTATGCCATCCTGTAGGCCTGAGGTCGAGGCGGGAACCGTGTCCATGCTGGGCCACCTTGCATTCCGCACCTTTGAGGGGTGACGAAGGTTTCAGAAGGCCTCAGGACAGTCTCTAAGGTGTGGGAGCTGTGGGAGGAGGTGTTGCTCGTGCTGCAATTGCTTTTGTGCTTAATACCATGTGTCTCAAAATTAGCTAAATAGCCAGGTTTATACTGGTTCCCATTGGCTGTGACTTCCTGTACATACTTCTCTACTTTTTGTATCCAGCTTCCATTCCATTGTGTTTTGATGTTGTCTCTAAAGATAATTTGTGATTTTTTTTTTTTAAAAAAACACCATTCAGAGCCGTATGACAGTGCTCTGCTTGGTGATATCACCAGTTTCTGCTGCACACGCACAGGACTTAACAAAAATATGCCTGAAACTTTCCTGTAGTCGTAGAGAAGCAGTCACATCGCCTTGCCTCCTGTCAATGGGGGCAGGCTCTGCTGGCATCCTTGGGAACTTGGGGGCAGTGTTCTTGGGTGCAATGACAGGGCATTGTGACTCTGCCAGCAGTCCTGACAGTGCTGTGGGGCAGCGAGATGAAAGTCTGCTGCAGCCTGGTGGTCCTGGTTCCTGGCCGAGCGGGTGGAGGAGGAGGCGGGTGTGAGCTCGAGCAGGCTAGATGCGCCGGCCTGCCATGTCCATCTGTCTACCTCTTCACTCAATAAAAGGTCTACAGTTTTTAGAAACTGCATTCTCCTGGTGTTTATTCATATCGGAAGCATTTGGGCTCCTGACTGGTCAGCCTCATGTTCTTAGGAGACGGGGTATCTCACCCAGTAGGGACTGCACCAGCTTCAGGTCCCCACTCCCCCCATCACGGTCCTTTGGTGGGGACTGTGTAGCACTGGCAGCTTTTCTTGTAGCAGCAGAACCTCGACATTCTCACAGTGGCACACACAGATACACTCATCGGTTTCAACAGCCGCAGTTTTTCTGTGCGAATGGACTGGCTTGCAATTGTTTCTAGCTCTGTGGTTGCTCAGATGGGTGGGGGGCGGTGTGTGTGTGGGGCTCAGCTTTATTTAAAAATCCTCAGTGTTGGTCTCAACTACTATCTCTTACTCCTGGTCAGCACAGTTTGCGGGAAGTGTGTTGCTTTGCAAACTACATGACGGTTCTTGTCCTGAGAGTTGGTGTTAGGAAGGTGCTCTTTGGCAGCCAGCCTGTAACAGGGCAAGGCTCTGCCTGCCTGGCCTATGCCCAAGGGCTGAGGTCAGGGCACGCTGTAGAGTCTCCTATTTACGTCGGGCCTATACTCAGCTTACGCACGTGGAGTCCTCGACACCTGCAGTGGGTCTGGCCCTTACTTTACAGCTGATGAAACAGGTTAGAGGACATCTGTCGCTTTCAGGGAGTTTGTTATCAGGGAGTGGACATCATTTTCAGCCTTTAGGGCTCGCTGGATGCACCTTGTGGCTTCACAAGAGGGAGAGGACTATAGTCAAGTGGAACCTGGCACCATGCTCTGAGCTGAGGGTTCTGCGCAGACCCTCTGAGTTTCAGCTTTTTTTGCTGGAACCATGTGGCCTAACATGGCCCAGACCCTGTGATCTTCCCTGTGATTGGCCGGGGTGATACAACGGGTCTTCCAGCCCCTTCAGTCCTGGCGGCACCCTGTGTCCACATGGCATCGGTTCAAGCTTCCCACTCCTAGGGGATGCAGACCTTAAGGCCTGGCCTTTTACTGTGTCAGAGGGGCCTGCCTTTGGGAAGATCCATGTCCTGGTGTTAGCACCGAGCTGCTGAGTCACACAGCGAGCATGCGCGGTCACTTCACCCCACAGGTCTTTTACTGCAGTATGTTGTCTTTTTTTCATGCTGGTCACTAACCCACCCTGAAATGCCACTGGCTGTCTGATTTCATCTCAGGATTATCAGAAGCAGCGGGAATAGTCTCGACCGGTTGGGGCCTCGTGCACAGGTGTGGACGGGGCTGAGCAACTGCATCCCAGAGCCTTGTGTCACTTTGGAGGTTCCTTGGCCCACTTGTTGGGTGTCCTGTCTCCTGCGGTCTGTGTCTTCCATGTTTCTTGGTTTAACGCCTGCTGTTGGTGGAGAGCGCCAGAGGGCAGTTTCCCGAGAAAGCATAGGAGAGGATTTCCGTGTTTTAACTCCATCTTCATGTTTAGTTGATGGCTCAAGTGTGGAGTCTAGATTTGAGTTCACCCCTCAGAGTGCTCCCCGTCGGGAGAAGCTGGCGGGATGTTTGCTCCCGAGAGGTGGGCGTGTGATGGCTAAGAACTGCTATGTCTTTGAGCAGACGGAGCGCTTCACCCCGAGTCACACCCCCGGTTCTGGGAAGGCCCTGAGTTGCTTTGATGTCTCCACACCTTCTCTTTTTTATTTTCTTTTTTGAGCTATCTAAGCTATTGAATCGGTCCTCTAATTTCCCAGTTTTTTACTCAACACGTTTTTCTCTTTCTCTGACCTAGTCTTTTTTTGAGAGATGTCCTCAACTCTGTTGTCTGATCCTGCTGCTAAAACTTCTGCTCCTTTCTAATTTCCAAAAACAAAAAAAATAGCATCCTGTTTTATGGATGTAATCAATACCTTTTTGAAAATATTAATGATAATTTTAATTTGTTAGAATAGAATACCTCATCTTTTTTACTCTGGTCTTTTACTGTAGTCTCTGCCATGCCAAAGGCCTTCCTCGCCTGCCTGGTGCTCTTCTGTCATCTCATATTTAAGAGACTGAAATGCTGGTGGGAAGTTCAGGATGTGGATGGCACTCGGGAAACGGTGGTTCTCAACTGGGGGTGGTTTTTGCTCTCCCTGCTCCCTGGAATGTGAGGCAGTACTGTGACTTTTGGTTGTCACAGTCGGGGTTGCTAGTGGCCAGAGATGTTGCAATAAACGCCCTGCAGCACGCAGGGCCCTTAGCAGTGACCTGCCTGGTCTGAGGTGTCAGTCCTGAGGTCGAGAGCTGGGGTGATCTGGCCAGCTCTTTCTTGGGGGGGTTCACAAAAGAATCAGGTGTAAACCCGGCTCAGGGCTCAAGAGTGCACTGTTCTCAGCACAGGCAATTCTTGCTTTGTGGCATGAATTTGATACCACATCTGGAAAATAACTTAGCCTACCCCCCAACACTGTTTAAATATCTGTTGCTGTGGTGTGTGGTTAACTGGTGGTGCTTGTGTGAAGTACAAACTCTAATGCTAGTTCTATCCACAAGGTACTTTACAGAGGACTGCTGCCATCCGTGTCCGTGGCTGCCAGGCCACGTCTTTGGAAGTTGGTGGCTGATGCTATGTGTCTGCTGTTCAGTTCACAGATGACAGAGCTTGTTGTCACCTCCTTACTCCCAGTGGCGGACAGAAAGCAGGAAGAGTCTTAAGCACCGCTGGTGAAGGGGCTTGAACAAAAGCGAAAACTCGATTTTTACCATCAAATAGCTTTTGGTGATCCAGCCACTGGACAAAGATGTGATTTCGACTTTTCATGGACTTTTGGATAGGCTGCTGAGGCTACAGCTGGAGATTGTAGTTTCCCTAGCTCTAGCTGAGATTCGAAAGACAGGAGCATATCATGGCAGAAAGTGACGGGGACATGTGGTGTGGCAGAAACTCACCGCAAATTGTGTTGCAGGTTCCGAGTGAATGGAAGCTGAGTTGTGTGAGATGTGGGACGGCCGGGCCACTGTCTTGGGGAGCTTGGTACAGGTGACCTTGTCAGCTTGAGTGGGGAAAGTGATTGTGATGGAAAGGGTGCAGATGTCCCAGAGGGATTGGTGGCCAATTTCACGTGCAGGGACTCCTTGGAGATGATTCAAACACTGAAAAAAAGATGCATTGGAAGCCTATCCCAAAACCATTTGATCTCAGTGTTTCTAATGTTTTAACTCAGTGATTCCCAACCTTTTTGGCACCAGGGACCAGTGCTTCTATGAGAATATAACACCTGATGATCTGAGATGGAGGTGAGGTGGTGATGCTGGTGATGGGAAGTGGTTACAAATACAGATGAAGCTTTGCTCACTTTGCCGCTGCTCACCTCCTGCCATGCAGCCCAGTTCCTAACAGGCTATGGATCAGTACCAGCCTAGGGGTTGGGGAACCCTGTTTTAAATCACAGTGGACTAAAGTAGTCATTACTATTTTCTGATTTCCGAACACGTTTATAACATTTTGACAAAACAGTTTTTAATGTTTTGACAAAAATTTTAAAGTATATGGGACACCCATGTCCCCTGTAGATTACCAAGTCGCCTGGCACGGTCACGTCGGGACCCGCATCAACAGTCCAAGTAAGGGTGGCCTGTGTATTTCCTGCCCTCAGCTCTGTTTGCTGTTTACTACTCAGTGGGCCTTCCATTGTGCCCTTTGGAAACTTCCGGTCTAATGCCACATGGAGGTAACACATGACTGCAGCGTGGGCACAGAGTCTGCCGCTTAGAAACGTTTCATTATGGGGATTTCAGGTACACCCGGAAACGCCCAGGTGCCCACTGCCCTGCTCCAGCTGCAGGTGGCGTTTGGCCCCCATTTCCAGCCTCTCCCTCACACGCTAAAGTTTTCACTGCAGTATTTTAAACCAAACAGGTCACCTCACCTGTATAACACTTGAGGATTTGTATAAAAGATAGTGCTTTGGTTTTAAATGTCATCCCAGGGTGCCCTGAGTACTTCCTGCACTACCAGCATTTCTGGTTTACCCTCCTTGTTGTGTCCCTTCTGGAGGGACCTGTTCTCTTATTTAGAGGCTTCAGTGGCAGTTGGCGTTGGCGGTCTCGGGCTGGCCCCTTGTCCCCATGTGCTGTCTGTTTTCCACTGTCTTGGTTTTGTCTCCTTGGTGGATGACTGTCTCTACAGTGGTCTGTTACTTCCACTTTGGTGCACTTTCAGAGGGAGTTGAGGGTTACTGGAATGCTTATATTGAAAATTTTTTGAACAATTAAGCATAGAAGGTCAAGAGTGAAAGAATCTTGCCCAGTCTCGTTTCCCAAAGGTAACTCACTGGCTTGCACTTCTTGGGCATTTTGCCTGTGCATATGTGCACATACGTGTGGACGTGGGAGCACGTGCACACATGCAGACTCCCGAGAGATGAAGCTGCTTGTCCCTTGGTACAGCCCTTGGCTCGGTGCTGAGCCACCAGGGGACCTGCCGCAGCAGCTGAGAGCCGGAGCGATGTGGCAGCAGCGTGCACGCATCTCCTCGCAGGCTGGCCCATCTATCGGCCAGGCTGAGCTTTTCACTGGTTCGTTTCCTAACTGGCAGGAAATGGAAGGGTTTGTTTTTTTGCTGGTTTTCTCTGCCATGACCTGTTGTGGTGCCTCCTGGTTCGATCAGGCTCCTCGGCGCACGTGCGCTGTATGAGCTGCGTCTCCAGCACTGTTCTTCGCCTCCAGACGGGAGACCTCACCCTGGACCATCCCCAGTTCACCTGGGACACAAGTGTCTGAACAGGTGGAAGGGATCAGCTAGTGGGACGTTGCTAAGGTGTCCAACCAGGCTGCTACTTCTGTGACAGACGGAGAATTTCGAGACTATTCTTTGATTTTTAAAATACCAACTAAAAACGAAGCACTGTTGCTGCTGACCAGGGTCAGATGGCATGCCAGACTGCTGCATGTTCCCTGACCAGACTGTGGGCAGGGTGCTGCCTGTCCATGGAAGCAGGATGGGTACTTTTTGGGGAAGGCTCCCTGGTGTGACTGTGGAGACCTAGATGGCAGGCTTCCACCTCCCCTTCGTGCTATTTCTAGAAGCGACAAACGCTCCCTAATTGCAGGCTTGAGCCGAATGCCTCAGCAGTGTTTCCCACTGTGCTAATTGGAAAAACATAATTTTCAGCACACTATGTCCCGCTTTGCAAAATACTAGCCGGCAGCTGAGTTGCCATTTCAGTTCATAAAGTGTAATAGCACTTTTTGGTTCCTCACAGAGGACGATAGACTTTGCGAATCCTGGGAGGCCTTGCCATGCATGAGAGCGTTAGAGCTCAGGCTTTGCCTGTGACACCCATTGCCTCTTGATCTGATGCCTTGTTCTGGGGTCCTCTGTTAAGTTTAACTTCAGTTATAAAGTTTGGGGGCCAGGTTCTAAGAATACTAGTCAATACCGCTGTTACGTAATGGGCCTTGTGTGCCTGCCCTATTGATGTTTAACGAGATGTTGTCTTTTAGCTAAGACCATGGCTGCTTGCAGGCTCAGCATCAGCCTTGATGTGGTGTCCTCACCAGTTTTCTGGGGACACTGTCCACTGCAAGTATAGAGTTTCTCTTAGAGTGGTTCTGTCATGTCCACGAAGAATCACTGGCAGAGAAGACTATAAATTCAGAGTTTCCACTGGACCCAGACATCTTGTAGGCGGTAGCTGCCTCTTGCGTCTGGTTCGTGCAGTGGTCAGAAACATAAGCTTCGGAGCCAGCCTGGTCTGGGTTGTAACCCCAGCTGTGCCCCATACTAGCTGTGTATCCTGCAGGTATGGAGTCTCAGCCTCAGTTATCTTTTCCAAAGACTGGTGATAGTAAATAACAGTGCTGTGTCACCAGATTTTCCTGAAGATTAAGGACAGTAATGCAGTAAAGCGAGCAGTGCCTGACACTTCATAAATAGTGTTGGTAACTGATCTCATCAAACAAATGCAGGCACCTTTGACCCAGTGATACTTTGTCACCGATTCCCTAGGCACTGTCTTCGGCTGAGATGTGACAAATAACATTCCTTCACGATTCCCTGTCTCTTAAATCCAAAGTGAAGGATTTAATTTTGAAGGGTTGCCTTTGAAGAAAAGTTCATAAGACACTATGTAAAGTATGATTATGTTAAATCGAATGGCAGAAATACCAAAAACAGAAGAAATTTTATTTCCCTCAAGTGAAAGAAGCCCAAGTGCTGTGATGGTGGCCCCACAGTCACCAGGATGGGAAGACGGGCTCCATCTTCACTGTGTGATCATCACCTTAAGACCCAAGGACCCAAAGGTGTCACCTGTCTTTTTTTGGAAAGTTAAGTTGGATCACTGGGAGTCCCAGTGCCTTCAGGAGAGAGAAGCTACAGGCCAGAGGGTAGGATGTGAGCCTCTGCTTCTGAATCCGATTAGAAAACAGAACTCATGTGTTTCACAGCAAACTTAATCAGAATTGTTGACAAGGTGGCAAGTGTTAACCAAGAAACTGAAGTGGCCTAAAGCCACCCAAGGTGTTGTGCAAGCAGCTGCTGCTGGGGCTAGGGAAACAGACAAGAGGTTGGTGCAAAACTTCAGGAGTTTGGAGAGGACCCATGAGGCCGACAGGCCCCCAGGGCAGGGCTGCAACTCAGCTGGTGCAGGCATCTCGGGTTCGTGGACCCTGAGGAGCTTGTGGTAGCAGCTCGTGGTTTTGACAGGCTTCAGATCTGCAAATAGGATGGACTGCCACAGAGGAGGCATTGCATCAGGGAAGGCCCATGAGGCCATCTTTACAGACGGAGGCTGCTGTGTTGTGGGGCAGCCCACATGGACTGACAGAGAGGGACCAGGCCCTCACTGACAGCACCGTATGCTAGCCATGGGCAAGTCTTACTGGCCATCCGCTGTCCCAGCCCCACTGTGACAGCTCAGCTGATGCCATAGCACAAAGATGAGCTGTCAGGCTGAGACCCCCTCAAGTTTCCCACCCCCACCTTCTGAGCACATGGACCGCTGGCTTCAGGCTGCTGAGTTTGGGCCGTTAAGATGTAATGCGGGCTGGGCCTGCAGCTAGGTGGAGGTCAGGGGACTGGCGTCCCACATCACCAGATGTCACAGAATCGTGTTTGAAGACTCCAACTGCGGAAAGCCTCTGCTGCCCGTTTGCGAGGTGTCCATGCTGGGGCTTGTGCTCACGTTCACAGAGCCAAGGTTGGGTGTGGGCCAAACAGCTCAACTCAGGGCAGGCAGAATGAACCATGAGGACGGCCATAGTGCTGCCATCCTGAACACCTGGCTCTGGTGTCCTTGGACTGTGGGGCCCTTGATGGCTGGGCATTGGTCTGTCCCCACCCCTGTGCAAGGGGTCCCTCACCTGCCCTGCAGCACTCTGCCAGCTTGCCCCTGGTCTCTGTGATGACACGAGACTGAGGGGATATGCTGGCGGGAATGTGTTTGGAGGCAGGTTTGTCCAGCATCAGCTTTGCAGGGCTGCAGGGACAACGCCACTGCTGCTTCCTTGCTTGGTTACTCCAGGCAGCTCCCCTGGCATCGAGGGACCACCCTGTATCTTGGGAGGCACAGCAGCCATGGAGGGCCAGCCCATATCGCTGGGGCACTTTTTCCTATAACAGCCACAAATCGTTCCCCAGACACAGCACTGTTAATGTGGCTTCGTGACTTAGCTGTGCCTTCATTGGGGGCTAGCTCTGTATGGCAGGGGCTTCCAGTTCCTGCCGTGGGGCATGGGCACTTCCTAAGCCTGCATCCTTGTCATTTCTATGGTCTCACATAGGGCTGATGGGGTTTCGAATCCTGAGCTTGGGAAGAAGCGACAAGGATGCCGGAAAGACCAGTGGTGTTACGAGTCTAAGGCGTAAGGCAAGTCCGTCTAGGGACACAGGTACTTCTCCCCAGATTTTGAGGTCCTGCAGAAAGCCTGGCGCAGTGGGTACCTGTGACATCTCAGCAGCCTTGGGTTCTGGGGGGACTTCAGGAATTTTGGCTCTGAGCCAATCCTGCCTCCACCAGGACAGATATGTAAGCAAGTATGCCCTCATCACAGTAACTCTTGGGACTCTTGCTGGGGTTCTGGGCAAGGAATATTCTTCTATATGGTTATCGCCACAACCCAAAGGGAACCATGCATCTGGGGGCCCCATCTTTAACTTCGGACCAGACGGGAGCAGGTCAGCTGGGCTTAACAGGCTGACCTTTCTGGGGGCCTGAATCCTCCATAAGTACCATGGTCTGTCCCCCACCCTACTTGGTGCTGGTGGCCCAGAATGCTGCTTCCTTTTCCCGTGTCTGTGCCCTGAAGCGCCTCCCTTTGTGTTTCACTGATGATCCTGGGGATGTGGCCTCCAGGTCCTGTGAGGCGCCTTTTCTCCTATCTGCCCTGGGCAGAGTGTGTCTGCCTGGCCCCCAGCATGGGCTCCTGGACATGAGGTGTGCCTCCCTGGACCCAGAGCATACTCAGCTCTCTTGTTCTTTCCCAGCTTATGGACCAGTAAGGTTGAGTGTCTTCTGTGATGACTACACAGGGATTGGGAGAGCAAGACATAAGCTGATGAAGTTAACGCTCAGCCAAAGTGCAGTGACGAAGGTTTGCTGCATCTTCCCACACAGTCCCAGAGCAGACACGACCTACTTGCAGTGGCACGTGAGGTTGCTGCATGGTCCCGCCCTTGACCCATCTGCTGACAAGCCCTGTGGGTATGAGCCCAAACTTCACCCTTCTGTGCATCCACAGTTGGCCGTGCAAGCCTCGAGTTTCTGGCAGGTGATTCACCCACATGAGACTTGTCTGCTCCCTCACAGGCCTCTGTGCCCAGGTCAGCACAGGTGAAGGGTGGGAGGGCGGCACCAAGCATTCTAACTGGGTACCGCTGGCCCCAGGGCCTTTGTGCAGAGCAGGACCCGGCCCTCCTTGGGCAGAGGAAATCTGAGTGACAGAAACAAGCAGTTCATCAAAGAAGAGCTAATTTTAAGAAGACGTTTTAGAGTAGCTGCTGGAATGGTAAAGTCCCCAAGCTCCTGGGGACGGGATTATTTTGCTGATTGTCCGCCAGGGGATGGCACGCGCCTGCTCCAGGTCTCAGTGTGGGGAATTTGGACCACCAGGTCCTTTCAGCTAAAAAGTCCCAAGATGTGTAGGTTTGCCAGTTTGGCAAGCCCCTTGATGAGCCTGCATTCAAGCAGAGGGGAGGGGACAGGAGAACAGGCTGCGGTGGCTGTCACTGGCATAGCCCTGCACCTGGCCTTCCTGTTTCCTAAATTAGCGCTGCCCCACAGAAATGCAAGACAAGCTACATGTAGCTGTGATTTTTCTGGAAGCCACATTTTAAAAAGTAAAGACATGGGACATTGATTTTAATAATATATTAGATTTAGCCCATATGTAAAAAATAAGGTTTCAGCACATAATCAAAAACTATTAGGGACTTAATGTTTGTTTTTGGCATCACGTCTTTGGTATCTTGTGT
Source organism: Pteropus alecto (assembly GCF_000325575.1). Taxonomy (NCBI): domain Eukaryota; kingdom Metazoa; phylum Chordata; class Mammalia; order Chiroptera; family Pteropodidae; genus Pteropus; species Pteropus alecto. Next base: position 3,281,823 of record NW_006434441.1, read on the forward strand.
GCTTTTGGTATCTCAGAGCGCTTCTTGATTTGGGCCAGCCACACCCTGGTCCTCAGAACCACAGGTGCCCGGGGGCCACCGTCTGGACCATGCAGCCCAGCCCTACAACATAGCGAGGGCATTCCCCCATTTACAGATGGAGAAAGGGAGGCTGAGGGGCCTGCAGTGCCCTTAGGTGACCTGCCATTATGCCTACTGTCTACAGCCTGAGGACAGCACTGACCAGTCCTGGTGCAGTGATATAGCAGACAGCATGGGGTTGGGGGGGCGGTTCAGAGCAGGGAGGGGCCACAGGGGCTGGAGGAGGAGTTCAGGTTATCTCACAGCCACAGGAAGGCCTGGGTGTGGGTTCTGGGTGGGCTGGTCTCCCTGATAAGCTGCCCAGACAGCATCTTCCTGGAGGCCTTGAGGACTAATAGGGTCATTTGTGCTGCATTTCAGGTCTCAGTGGGCCTTATCCTCCCCTACCCCAAGAGGTTTCAAATGAATAGCAGAGAGAGGTGTAACATGTCAATATCATATGGCGACGGTGTGCGCCGGTGACAGTGGTCTGTACATCATCATAGGAACACCCTGTGCCCTGGCAGTGCAGTGTCCCAGCGTTTCTGGGAGGTCTTCCCCCCACTGCCCCCAGACCCAGCGCTGGCCTTAAGAGAGACGGTGCCCATGCCAGAGTCCTGCTGTCCAGCTTTGGTTTACAGGCTGATTTTCCCCAGGCACAGCCAACTGAGAGGCTATTCAATGTGATTATGAATTTAGGGGATTTTCCTACTGAAACTTTATTACAATGAAAGCAACTACCTGCAAATCTGTGACCCCTAGGTCACAGACAAAAATGTAAACGGGACAGAGAAGGGCCTGGGTCACCAGAAAGGCACAACATCAGCCTGGCTCTGCCACCCGCTGTGGAGACCTTCCAGATGTCCCCGCAAACATCACAAAGATCCAAACATGTTAGGTGACTTTAGTAACAAACAGTTCGGTCTTCAAAGCTTTTCTGAACTGGTAGAAAATTTCACAGCATGAGCCTGAGCCTGGGTAATATGTTTCCTGCCTTGAAAGCTGCTGTGGAATCAAGGTAATTGTTTATATGAAAGCGCCCCATGAACCCCAAGGCTGCAAATATATGCTGGCTGCTGCTGTGACTCGTTGCCATTATCAGCTTCCTTACAGTCCAGCTGTAGCCGCACTGGTTTGGGCTCCTGAGTCTTCTCATCAAAATCCCTGCAGCCATAATGTCCCTGGCAAGGACATGGGCTGGCCCTCAGCCCAGGCAGAGCCTTCCTCATCCAGTTGCATACCCACAGGATTGGCCAGGAGCTGGATCTCGCTCAGCCTCTCCCTCCTGACCGCGCCCCTCTTTATGATGGGTGAGCAGGAGGCCACCTGAAGTTAGGTGTTGATGGCAATCCCTGGGAGCTGTGTTCAAGCCCCACCAGGGAAGGGCAGGCCAATGAAATGAGGGCAAGGACCAGGGCCCCCATGGCCTCTGCTCCCACCCAGAGCAGAGGTCAGGCCGGTGGCCTGGGCGTGGGTGCACAGGGCAGAGGCCTCACAGGGAGCCTGGAACATGGAGCTGACTGTAGCCATCACTTTGATTTTCTTGGCTTTTCATGCTGTCACTTGTCTGTTTCCCAGATGGGTGATTCAAGATTTCAAATCTTTAAAATGGAACCTCTGGCCAGAGCCCTTACCTGGTGTTGTCCTAAGGGAGAGGCTAAAGCCCTTGGCCTGGCAGCTGGCCCTGTTGTGTGATGACTGACTGTCTCGTCCTTTGTTGCAGGGGGCAGGGAGGGAGGCGACCTGGCCTGTCCAACTTTGCCTGGTAGCTCTGGGCCTGGTCATGTCCTGAATCCAAACAGGCAGCAGCAGGCTGCACCCTGTGTCTCATTCAGCTGTAAAGCCACCAAGCATTACTGCATACACACAGCCCACACTTTCGCTTTTCCCTAGACCTTTTCCTGTGCTTCTTGAAGACTTATTTTATTTAGGCACACTTCATATGTGATAAAATACACCCATTTTACATATGCACGTGATGGGTTTCGACAAATGTCCAGCAGCATACACTTCAATTAGAGAGAGAATTCCTTTGGTGTCCCAAAGTTCCCTCTCCCTCTTCCACTTCTGTCTCTGAAGTCCTGCCATTTTCCAGAACTTGCTGTGGATTTTATCTGGCAGCGTGTGTCCCTTGGTGTCTGGCCTTTTCACTTGGTGTGGTGTCTGTCAGCAGTGTTCTTGTTTCTGTGGCAGAGTGGTATTCCATTGTCGTTGCCTGCCACCTCTTTAGTTCTCTCTTGTTTTTGAGTTTGCAAGAGATGGTCCTTTCAGCCCCCTCCCATTGAAGTGACCCTCGCGGCCACTGGGATCTCCTTGGTGCAGAGTTTTACCTCTCTCTTTTTTCTCTACCCAGGCCCTGTCCCCACCCTCTGCACCCCCCACCTACACCTTCTGTCTGCCACAGAACATGGTGATGTTTCTGCTGGTTCTTTAAGACCATGTTAAAAATAGTCACTTAATGCACAAGCAGTATAAAGTAACATCAGGAGACGCCAAATAAAAAACTCAAAAGTAAAACAAGTGTGCAGTCTCGACAGCCTGCCAGTTAAGGCCCAGGCTGACCCTGGCAGATGCCAGCTCCCCAGCACCTGCTCTTCCAAAGGCTGTACTTGTGCTGGACGCACATTTCATGTCACCTGGTTCCTTATGTGGGTGCTCTGACGTATCCGGATGCAACACACTGCTTTTTCAAACAATTATTTCCAGCTTTAGAAACATAAAAATAATACATGATTATGGAAAGAAAAAGACTCAGATGATACAGAGGAACGTGAAACGAGTAGGAAATATTTATAGCCAGAAGCAGCTTGCACTATGTGGGGCCAGAGCAAAGTGAAAATGCAGATCCCTTTTCAGACACTGGACGTTTCAAGACAGTGCAGCAGTGTGTTAAACCAAGCACAAGACTTTGTCACAGAGGATTTTTCTCCCTCCCTCACTAGTGGGACTTCTGTGAGGAAAGGAA
>NW_006434441.1:3284879-3338791 GCF_000325575.1 Pteropus alecto
CGGAGGAAGAGTGGGTGCCCGTTCACTGCTATGTGTCACTAGCAGGTCGTGCTTCTTCACTCACTCTGGCATGTGAGCCAGCTCTTCACATGCGTCCAGCCGTAGTGCCTCAGCACAGCCACTTGCGGGGACCATCCCCACTTGCCTCTGCTGGGTAAGCCGTGGTTACCGTGGACCCCAGGTTCACCCAGACGGGCTGGGTCTGCGCTCCAGCTCCACACCACCTGGGGATCCCAGGATGCCCCCATGCTCCGGAAACGGTGCCCTCCTGTGGCCTCCGACTTCAGCTGCTGTTCCTGTGGGCCCTTCAGATTTGACAGCGACTCGCTCACAGAGGCATGGGGGCACGGAGCTTTTCTGGAGCACAAAGGGGCCTGGCAGCCAGGGCACAGAGGCAACCCTGTTGTCTGAGGGTCCTGTCTCAGGGGCACCACTGGTCCTTTGCTAGTGTGGCTGCTGTCGCTGTCCCCGCCTGCTGCCCCACCTCTGTCCCAGGAACAGACTCCTGTCCCCTGCAAGAAAATCCAGCCCTGTCTTTGGATCCCACTTCACTTCAGCCTGTTGGGGAATGAATGTTCTCTTTTTTCTTCTTTTTTGTTTTATACTTATTATTTGTTTTCCTGGGTTTTCTGGTGCTTTCTGGAAAGTCTGCATTCTGAGGCTCTCGGTGTCCCAGTCTGGAACCAGTGGAGGAAGAGCAGGCAGAGAGATGGAGTGACATAAGCCAGAAAGGATTGAGAAGGACAATTTAAAATTTTTTAATTGAAAAATTTTTGGAAAAGGCAATATAAACAAGGAAAAATACTCAAACTGTAAAAAAGAGACTACAGTGAAAAACAAGTGTTAGCCCCCACCATCCATTCCACAGTTCACTTTCCTAACAGCCACAGTTAGCAGCTTCTCACTGATTTTTTGGAACTATTTCATGCACGTGTAAGCATAAATTATATGTACTGTGTGTATGCGTATGTGTTCTCCCTTTTAAAAATAAATGGTGGCCTATTTTATGTAGGGCTCTTTTTTTGCTTTTTAATAATTTAACAGTATGTTTTCACTTCTGTTAGTGGAGCTAGTTATAAACATAGGTACATAAACACACATGCAGACATATACATTTTTTTTTTTGTATTTGCACAAAAGGCACCTCAGCTTCCAGGGCTCAGCTTCCACGAGATACCCCCGATGTCAGGGGCAGGACCTGGGCATGGGGATGGACACTTGTGGCTGTTAGGTTGTGCTTTTGTTTTCAATTACTTTCTGCTCACTCTGAGGGCTCCTCACCCTCATGTGATCGCGTGAGTCCTGTGGGAGGTGTGGACCCCTTCCCCTTGCTGGCCACATCGCCTCTCGGCCCGTGGGAGTGAGTGGGAACAAGGTCATGTCAAAGCATGGATAGCCGGGTGGGCGCTCTGCTCTGTGTCCTTATCCTTGGTCATGAGAATGGAGACAGGCTGTTCCTCAGCTGGTCCCAGAACAAGAAGACTTGGGGAATAAAGCTACAGTTGACACAGCTTTTGAGTAACATGGGTGAAAAAGAAACCTGCTTACTGTAACCCCTAAAATTCCAGCATCGCTGGTTACAGCAGCCAACCTTATAGGAGCTGATGTGCTGGGCTGTGCTCAGGCCCTGATGGCCCCAGGGAGCCGGTGCCTGCCAGCATGGCCTGTGTTGATCGGATCGACACCAACTGGTGAAGAAGTTCCGTGTTATTACAGGAATCAAGACATACCGCTGGCGCTGCGACATCCCATACAGGTGGCAGTGCCAGTTGCTTTGGGTGTTGGGAAAGTCATCTGGCAATGTCTAAGGAGAGAACTAACAATTTTTACTTTTAGAAATCTAGCTGGAGAACATCAGAGACATGCAGGGAGGTTCCTGGTAGAGTTATTGAAAAGCTGGAAACAGTATAAGCGAACAGCTCATCACAGGGGAGCAGCATACACATTATTCTATGTGGTGGATACTACGTAGCCATTAAAATCAAGTAGCCGAATATTTAATGAGATGGGGCAGATATTAATGTTTTAATACTTAGTGAAATAAACAGGATACAGAACTATATCCACAAGACAATCCTGGTTCAATAACAAATTTGGGGTCGTGCCATTTATAATTTGATATGTTTTTTCATTAACAGTATATGAATTAGCATTGCACCCCTGTGTCAAGTATGTAAACATGTATCACAAACACAGGGGAGAAGTAAACAGAAACAGCTTATCTCTGGGTAGCTCTTTCTTTTTTGTACTTTTTCTGTTTTCCAAACGTCCCATGATCATGCACTACTTTTAATCAGAATCAAGTAACTGCTACTGAAAAATAAGAATCACTCAGGTCATCTCCAGGGCTGTGCTGGTGTGCAGTGGCGGCCCAGGGGCCCTAATTGGGTTCCGTGTCTAAGAATAAGCCTGTGTGTTTAATCAGGTCACTCTCCAGTGACCTAGAATCTGCACAGGGCTTAGCTTGTGCTGTGGACCAAGGAGATGCTGGGAGGGGCCGTGAGCGGGCCCCTTCTGCCTACAGTGGGCTCGGTCCGAGGCTGAGAACTGTGCTGCCTGCTTCCTGAGGGAACCAACCTTCCTGCCCTCTGACTTTCTTCGTTAACAATGAGTTTGGACCTCACAGTCTTGGTGGCGGTTGTTTGTGGCGGGGCAGGGCTTTGCTGGGAGGGGCCGTGAGAGGAAAGCTCCCAAGGGGTGACCAAGGTTTATAGAGCAAGCCCTCCCATTTCTTGTCTAGAAAGAGAAAATGACAACAGCGCTGATATCCACATCCCAGGGCTGAGGTGACAATCCAGTGACAAAGAGGATTGAGGTCATGGTCTGTCCTCAATAAACGCTGGACACTTCCATGAGGGACAAGATTCCCAGGGCCTGAGACAGGGGGCAGCGGTTACCCGTGTACCCGTCAGATCCACTGTCAGCTTGATTTGTCAAGTGTCTTTTTAAAGATAAGGTCCTAAAACTTTACTGCACATGAGCATCACCCAGGGATCAAATGATGTCCATACCACGGACCAGTCTCAGGAGGGAGGTGGAAGGCTACTTGCACTGGCCATGGCCCTCCTTGGCTCAAATGCCCCCGTACTTGTGTGGCTGGTTCTCACTGGTCAGAAGGTTGAACTGCTCCCCATGGGACTCAGCCATGCAGACTGACATCCCGCCTCTGCCCCCAAATGCAAGGGAGTCATGGCAGTGATGCTTTGGGTAGGTTGGGAATGTCCCAACCCGACCTACGGAATCAGAATCCACATTTTCACCAGATACGCCAGGTAACTCATGCAGAGTAAGCCTGAGAAGCTCACTAGGACACCTGTGAGCCTCTGTGGGCCTGGAAGATAGGATCCCAAGCAGGGGACAGGTCACGTGCCCTGCTGGAATTCAGGTTCCAGGCCTGCCAGGCACCCAAAAGAGTCTTGAGGGGCCTCTTCCTAGGTCTCAGGCCCGATATGGCATTCGTCCACCCGTGCTTTACCAGGAGAAAGAGCGAAGGAAACCATACCTACGTGTAGCCACGTGGTTAAGGACCCATTGGGAAGCCGCTGAGTCCAGGGCCACCGGTGAGGGGAACGCAGCTTTGTTGGTTCCTGGTCCGTGTGGGCCGCTGTCCTGCTCGGTGTCCTAGTTCTGGGCTCTCCCAGGGTTTTCTTAAAGCAGGACTGAGAGAAAGTGCAGTCCGGTCCCTGCAGGCCCGTTTTTGGTGGAATATATCTCTGTTGGTGTCTGGCTTCTGGATTTTCTCCCAGAGTCCCAGGCCTGTGGTGGAATATTCTAGCAGGAGCTGGACTTCCTATGTTGGTCAACCCTGGGGAATGATAATACTCTCCTTTCCCCCAACACCTTCCCTGCCACCCCCTGTGGCTGCCCGTACTCTGGGTTTAGTTATTCTTGTCCTTACAACATTGTCACTGTCCTGTCCCAGAGTTGGCGATGGGACCTGAATCCAGTACAGCTTCTCAAGCTCTGTCGCACCTTCTCATCAAAACTCGGGCCAACAGGATGCTGATGTCCAGCCCTGGCCTGATGCCTCCCTCAACCTCCCCATCTGCCCTGCATGTGCACAGCCGGCCTCCCTCTGTCCGTCACTGACCAGGCCGTGGCCACGCCTTCACTTCCTGCACCTTCCTCCAGCCTTGTGCCCACCCAGGCCTGTTTTGGTGCCCAGCATCCCTTGCCTGAGTCCTTGTACCATCCTCTGATCAGGCCTCTGCCTACCAGCCGCCCCTCCAGCATGTCCTCCTCACCCCAGGCCAGGGAGATCAATGCCCTGTGCTCGTGGGACCAGGTCATTTACAGCCCTTCGCACGTGACCGTCAACTCCAACAGGATGTCCCGGCTATCAGCATGGCCCCACACTCCCATCCACATGCTCGTGGCCTCAGCCTGGCCGATGCTGACTTACCCTGTAAGGCCACCTCCTCCAGGAAGCCTCCCCTGACTACCTGGTTCTTTAGGACTTGGGTTTCTCTCCCCACTGTTTGTTGCTGAACTGGGTTGTCTGCCTCCTTGGACTGTGAGCAACTTACAGGCCGGTGACGGGTCTTCCTCATAGCTCTAAACCCAGCTTCTAGTACAGGCTTGGCATGGAGGATGCTTAATGAAAGTGTGGTGTCTGCGGGGATGGAGCTGTGTGCAGGAGGGACCGAAGGCCGCACCGTTTCTGAGTCCCACGCAGCCTCCTGCTACCTGGGGCCCTTTGGTCTGTCCTCAGCTCACCCAGATCCTGCCAAGCAGCGGCCTGTCCCTCCAACTCAGGGTCGCAGCAAGGGGTCCCTACCCTGCTCTGGCCAGGCCCCAACGCCCCTCTTCCCTGCCCAGGCCTGTCGTGGGCTCCTGCAGCTGCTGCCCTGTGCCCACTTGGAGTGCCTTCCCTGTATGTCTCACAGTCCTCAAGGACAGGACACAACTGTACCCATGTATCTTGTACCTTCCATCCCTTGCCATCCTCAGATTCTCCCCAGGACCCATGCCTGCCAGGGCTGCCTGCTGCTGAGCAAGGAGCACTGCTTTTCCAGTTTAGGGTAAACAAGGCCTCATCCCTAAGAGAGGATCCCCAAGGAGGCTCACATCAAAGTCACATGGGAGCCTTGGCCCCTGCCACCCCACCCAGCCTAGGGTCCTTCAGGTGGTCAGGACTGCCCCGTGGGCATTTTGTCTACCCTGCTCCCTCTCCACCCTCCCAGGAGCTGCAGGCCCCTGTGCTCTGGCCTGAGCTTGGGGTCAGGCCTCAGTCCTGGAACCCTCACACTGCCACCCTCATGCACACATGCACACATACATGAACGCACATGCCTCATGCCTATATATCCTCACAAATGCTTACACGTGCATACGCACACACATGCCTACATACATCTATATACCTGCTGTCCCACATGCTCCCACACACATGCACATACATACACACACGCATACACACATGCATATACTATGCCTGGTTTCACACATGCTGTTACACACGTGCACATATACCTACACACATCTGTACTATATCTGCTCGCTCACGCTCTTACATGCACATGCATGCCTACATTTATAGCTCTCACACATGTATTTATGCATATCTATACACATTTACCTGCTCTCACACATGCATACACACATGCTCACATATCTACACACACATCTATATAATATCTGCTATATAATAACATGCTCCCACACACGTACATGCATACATGCACCCATACCTATACATCTGCTCCCACACACATGCTCTTACACACATGCACACAAACATCTATACTTGTTCTCATACACATGCCTATACACGTCTATACCTGTTTTCATACATATACTGTTACACATGTGCACACACATGCCTACACACATCTATACCTCACACATGCTCACATGTGCGCACATGCTCATGAACACACCCATACTGTACCTGCTCTCACACACATACACACATGCACATACACATTTATACTGCACCTGCTCACACACACGCCTATATATACCTGAACTCACACTCACATATACTCACACACACACACCACAATCTCTGGGTGAGAGGTTAGGGAAGTTCCAAGAACCTGTCTCTTATTACCTAACCTCTCACCCAAATCTGTCCCTTCCTGGTCCCCCGCTAATGGAGGGGCCAGCCGTTGCCCTGGGCGGGGCAGAACCATGCTGGCTCCTGTGCCTGATGGCCCTGACTCAGCCCCAGGCACTCCCTGCAAGTGGAGTCCACCCTCTGCCCCCAGTCCCTTCCCATCCACCCCAGGATGTGCTCTTCGGCAGTATGGGCACATGGGCAGGCAGGAGACTGCTGGGTGGGGACCCAGGCTGGGCTCAGGGCCACTGTGCTGGGGCCAACTCCACTGTCTCCAGGTGTTTCCATTCCATCCCTCGGCACTGGGCTAAATACCATACATAAAATTCCTTCTGCTCTAAAGTAATAAAAATCCTGCATTTCCTTAAAGACCTCAGCGGGGACTCCCTCCTATCACAACCATCCCAGCGCCTTGCTCCAGGCCCTGCCTCTTCTCCGCTTCCTCATTTGTGAGAAAGCCCTGGCTAGGGGCTTTTTGGCCTCAGAAGGGTTTTTCCAAGCCAAGGGATGGAGGCTCCCCAGCTGAGCCTCAGGTCCCGTATCATGAGGCAGCTGGGGACCATGTGGGGTCATGCCTCCTGTGAGAGTTGACAGGGACAAAGCCATCGCAGCTGGGCCTGCTCCCCTTCACCCTCTGTGGATTGCAGGTGCAAACCAGGGTGCTCATGAGAGGGTGGGAGCAGAGGACAGACCTCCAAGACCATCATGTGGGGGTCCAAGGACACAGACCTTCTCTTAAAAATTTTTTAATTTGGAAATAATGTGAAGTTTATGAAAAGTTGTAAAAATAAAACAGTTCATAGAACATCCGTCCTTATACCCTTGACCAAGATTCTACATCTCATTGACACTTCACTCCATGCTCTGTCTCCCAGGACACCATGACCTACCTGTTTAGCACTGGTGAGGTGGATCCCACGTGCCTAGCTGGGGCGGGCTGTGCCCGGCTGCCAGGGTCACTCCCATGTCTGGCCCTCCCCTTGAGGAAAAGCCAGGTGTGTTGGAGGGGTTGTGTTACATGGGTGGGCCTCTCCAGAACCCTCGGCCAGGCCAGGGCTGGGGGCTGGAGGGGTGGGGAGGCGGTCAGAGGTTTGGGGAGGGACTTGATGGGGAGGAAGGAGTGAAGCAGGCGAGGTGGGGGAGCGTGTGACCAGGAGTCATGGGCTCTAACTGGACTGCGCACCTCATGTATCCCTGGAACCTGCTGGCCCTGTGAGGAGCTCTGGAGGCTGATGCAGGACCCCTGGTATCCAGTCAGCCCTGCAGATGCCTTCTCTGTTTGCCAGTGTGGTCGGGCTGCCACGGACCAGAAGCTACGGTTCCTGCTAGGCGGAGGGTAGGCCCAGCACGTGGATGGGCTTGTGACTCGAGGGCTGGATGCCCTCACCAGGGCTGGGCCGAGCTGGGGTGGCCCCCTGGCTGAGCTGTGGCGAGTCAGGGTCTCCTGACCTTGTGCGTGTCTGTATCTGCTCCCCACGCCTGCCCTGGAGGTCCCGCTTCCATCTGACTGTGGTGGACATGCAGGAGCCCACTTTGCAGAGGGAGCAGTGCTGAGACAGGTCACCATGGTGATGGCAGGGGCCGAGGCCCCTATGCACCTTGATCTGTGGGCCAGGCTGTGAGAGGGAGCCCACCCTCAGGCTGGACCTGCCCTTGGCACTGCCACTCTGCTGGGGGCAGGGAAGCAGGGCACTCCTTAGGCCCCTGCCTCTCATGCCCCGTGGTCACCCCGCCCCATGCCCACGGCGCCCTCTGCTCCCTCTGGGACATGGGCACCTCCCTTAACTAGGTGCCTAGGTCCCCAGCTTGCTGCCAGGACAGGAAGGGCTACGAGTGAGCCTGTCCCCCACAGTAGGCAGGCTCATGGGACATGGTACACATGCTTCTAAGGGTGTGGGGGAAGGACCACCTATTCATTGGGACCCCATCTTTGGGGACATCTTCGAGTCCGAGAAGTGGCAGGGCTGGCGACTTGCCTGGTGGCTCCTGAGCTGTCTTGGGAGCTGGGCACCTGGGCAGAGAGAAAGACTAGCCTGTCATTGCCTTCCCTCTCCCGGTGGGGGGTTTGCAATGACCATGGCAATGCTCTCCACCCTGGGTCACAAGAGCACATTTACTTTATATGTGAGGGAACAGACCCATCGAGGTTCGGTGTCCTGTCCAAAGTCACACAGCCAGAAGGGGCAGAACTGAGACTCAGGCCCCTGTCCGTGCTCCGGAGCCCAGTGGTGTTTCTGTGGCCAGGGCTTCACTCTCACTGACCCCGCCCCTCAAGTATGCAAAGTGAGTGGACAGCACCTGCCCCACAGGGGTGACCCAAGCATCCTTGGGCTCAGGAGCCCAAACACTGTGGGTTGGAGTCGCTGCTGTGGGCCTGGAGTCCTGCGGGACCTTGGCACCTGTCCGGGGCCTATGCTGACCTTGCTGCCCTGGGCGAGTGTCACTGATGTGGGGACGGGGCCAAGGGCATGATGCGCACAGCTGGTCAACTTTTCTGTCCTCACCACATGCCCTCATGGGGAGCAGGGAGGGCCGGAGTAGTGGCCCATGTGCGGGCCTGGCAGTGAGGTCCTGGCAGGGTTGGCGGGAAAGCGCCATCTCTTTCAGGCCGGTCTCCCTCAGGAACTGGACCTGGGGACCCCCCTCACCCCCTTGGACCACTTACACTGTGCCCTCTAGGCTCTCCCTCCTGCATCATCTGGCAGACTCGGCACACGCACCCCGGGCCAGGGAGGCCATGCCTGGAGATTGCCTCCCATGCCCTGTGGTCACCCCACCTCCCCACAATCACATGGCCACTTCTGCGCCAGGTAGATGGGGCTGTCCTGGGCTGCAAGTTGTCAGCTTCACCTAGAGGGATACTCAGGTACCATCAGGTGCCCAGTGAGGAGGGGACATGCCCCTACGGGGTGGGGGTGTGGGGAGCGGGGTGCCTGCGGGCTGCCTGCCAGGGGCACTGTCCAGGCACCCTCCCAGTCCTCTGACTCCCAGCCTCTGCAGAGACCACCTGTTCTTGTCTGGCAGCGCCCTCTGCTGGCCCATATTTTGCATGACACAATGTGCTGTGCCATGCTGTAGGGTGATCTTTCCCCTAGTCACCACTGTCACCCTTCTTTGAGAAGTGTCTGCCTGCCCAGTCCTCATGGGTCCTCATGTGAGAGCTGGGCAGCTCTGATCGAGGCCGGAGGCAGGAAACACCCCTTGTGGCTCACTGAACAGCCACCACAGCTGGGATAGGCCCCTGGCCACAGCAAGGGGACTCAGGTCAAATGGCATCCTGGGCCAGTTGGGGCCAACAGTGAAGGGTATAAAACGCTAGGTGCCATGTGACTCTCTCACAGCCCCTGGGGCAGCTGGGCAGGTTTGTCACCTTTATTTTACAGATGAGGAAAGTGAGGCCCACTCTAAGAGCAGGGCTTGGTGACAAGGCAGGGGCTGCTGGGGACAGAAGCCGGGCTGCGCATGGGCCTGTGCACACCTTCTGGGGGGCGTCAGGAGGCACTCATGCTGACCACTCCCAGGGCCAGGCAGGTAGCTGTGAGGAAAGCAGGAGTGGCCTGTGGCCATGTGCAGAGCTGGCCACCTGGCAGAGGACTGTGCTGGTCTCCTTCCCTGCGGTGGGCAAAGCTCCAGTGTCCACTGGTGATAGGTCCAGGTGACAGACCTGACCCCAGCAGATAGGCTCACCCAGGTGGGGATGCGGTCCTGGTGGGATGGATCCTCCATTTCACACACTGCCCTCCGCCAGAGCCACTGAGCTGAAATGTGCTGCAGCGCCTGCCTCTGCGGCCCCCGGCCTCATCTTCCTGTACTGGTGGTCCCCGCAGACACTCAGCCTAGAAGGCCCACTGGTCCCGCCCTCCCTGCAGGTAATTGCGCAGCCAGAAACACTTGTGCGTGGGGTGTGGGGGGAGGGAGGGGGAAGAGGGGTTATTCAGACACGAGGCCTCTGGAGACATTTCCTGTATCAGCCTCACCCCAGCTTTAAACTGACTGTGTCTTCTCATTCCACAGTAGAAAGTGATGGCCCAGAAGGAGGAAGCCACTGTCCCTGTCAGTGCACACAGGGATGGCGGGTGGCAGAGGGGTTGGATGGAACAGCAATGCCAGGAACCACTGCAGCTGGTCCCCTCAGGGGGACCTGGACGTGCCCTGGGTTAGGAAGGGGATGGCCAGTGTGGAGCCTCTGAGGCAGCAGGCCAGTTCTCCAGCCGAGTATCACTGTCTCCATTTTAGGAGATGCAGCATCTGAGGTCGGGGTCTGGCCTGGGCGTGAAGCCAGCTTTCTCTGCTGCCCGCAGCTGCCTAGGTCGAGGGAGGGCGGGTCTATCACCTGTGCCTTATACTGCCGAGTGCCAGTGCAGCCCTGCAAAGTCGTCCCCTCGTCCTCATCGCCACCAAGACTGCCATGACTCACTGGTGACATTGCTAATAGACTAGAGCCAGGTTGGGACCCTGTGTTATTCACCCCCAGGGACTTGCTCTGTGCCACGCACCACACTGCCACATGCTGGAGACTGAGCTGTAACCCAGCAGCCTTGTCCATCTCATGAGCAGGGCTGCAGGGTTCCTGAGGGTAAAGCTCCAGGCCTGGCACTATCACCACACTGTCAGACTCGGCTACTAAAGGTGAGACTAGTAGGTGGAGGAAGGCATGGCGGCCCATGGTCAACAGCTAAACGGCTAAACGACTAAATGCACTGCCTTGACCTGCCATGCCTCTTTCTGCCAGGACCCCCTGCTCCCACAGCACTGCTAGGCGGAGGCTGGCGTGGGGAGTACAGGCATGAGGCCCTGGAGGCCTTGCCAATGGAGTGTCTCTATCTCCTCCTGTCCCAGCAGACACCCTGTGGGGGCGTCCTTGGTCTTCAAGGAGCAGAGGGCCCACATGGACCTGGCCTCCTGCCTCCAGCCCTGTAGCCAGAGGTGGGCTCACGGGCTGGGAGGAACCCCCTGGCTGTGGCGGAGGTGCTTGGTCACTTAGGGCCACTGCAGGCTGTAATGGGGGTTCCCAGCTGAGACGGCATGTTGGAGATTGTGGGAGCTTCTTTGTCCTCAAGTGCAATCACTCCTGAGTATGTGAAAATACAGATTACTTTATTATAAATTGCTTTTCTTTTTATTTCTCCTGTGTTACAATTAGGGTACTGAGTTGATATTTTGAATTTTAGAGACAGTAGTTATGTTATCCACGAATTTCAGTTTAGGGTAGAAAAGGGGAAATGAAAATATCTGGTTTTGAAGTAGGGCGTTGGGTCCGTCCGACAGGGCCGAGGACCAAGGCTGTGTGCCAACTCTTGCCTCCAGCCCCCCAGCCGACAGGCCAGTTCCCCTCCGGGAGATGCTGCAGGACCATGAGTGGGGCTCCCACTGCCACCCCTTTGTTACTTGTGCTGCCTTCACCCCTGCCCTCTGAGACGTGGCTATCATGGGCAGCGGGTTTGTCTCGGGCTCCGCGTGCCCAGTCCCGAGTGAGAGCTGGCACTGGGCTCTGTGTTTTCTGGGTCCCCTTGTGGGTCCCCTTTGGCTGTTTCCAGGCTCAGTGTTGACTGAGCGACATTTCCACCCCAACTAGCAGAGGGCCACACATGCAACCATCAGGAGCTGTGGGTTCTCTGGGGACATGTGGCCTCACCTTTCCCAGCCTTGGCTGGGAGTGGCTGTGTGGGCCAGCCTTCTCTTGCTGAGGGGGCTAAGGCATGGGGAAGGTTGAGCTCTGAGGCAGCCAGGCCAGCAGCACCATGAGGTGTCAGGTAGCAGGGAGAGTGCGGGGAAGAGGGAGGCTTGTGACATCTCCTAAATGTGACAGGGCTGAGGCCAACAACATTCGTTTCCTGGGCAGGAAGCACTGCTCACCCAAGGAGGCATCCCCCTGCCTTGCAGCCACTTGGAAAGTTGTGGGAGCTGCACAGTGTCCCATGTGCAATTTCATTTCTGCACGTCCTTGGAGAAGCAGTATTTCTATGCACTCTTGATTCTGTTACTGCCATGGCAGTGACACCTGATTGGCTACACATGACCCCATCTGGGTCACTGGGAAGATAGCAGATGTGAACCCAAGCATCTTTGAACTCGATGCTTTAAAGCATAGATATATACTCGTCATTTAAAACATATTTGTTACTTTGCTTGGAGCTGATCTGTGGCATTAAGCCCTTGCCCTATCCTTGCTCTGATGTTACTGTCACTTTTCTGTTAGTGATATCACCTGACATTGTACAGTGGCTTAGAATGAACGTCTCTGCGTTTGTAATGACGAACCAGCTCTTGCAGGACTGTGACACAGCTCTGTGGCCACCCTTTGTGTGGATAAGCCAGGGACACAATTGGAGTACCCAGGTACAAAAGGGACTACAGGCCCTGTCTCAAGCACTCAGCCTGTTTTCCCGGGTTGTCTGGAGGCTCCCTGGTCTGGCACCTTCAAGGTCTTCCCTTCTTCCTGGGCTGGCCTTGGGGCAGGGACAGCTGAGGATCAGCACCCACCTGTCTACACACCAGAGACCTGTGTGAGGTCGGCAGATCCTTGTTCTGGGCCTGGGGCCTGGAAATAAGGATCCCGAGGGGCTGGAGGAAGAAGGGTTAGGGGAGGGGGCAGGGCCTTCCCTGCCTCCCTTCTGTGGTGGGGTGAGGCGGGGCACTCTGCCCTTGCCTCTTAAGCCTGCTGTCCTCAGGACCCAGGGCATCCCCACATCCCTGGCACCAGTTCCTCCCAAACCTCTCCAGGACTCACACCTCCGATTCTTTACTGTGTGACCCTACTGGAGTGGGCTCCGTAGGGTCTGGTCACTGGCTTATCTTGGCATCTCTTGCGTCTAGTGTCCTGTTTTACTGAGTGACTGTATGACCTAGTCTACCACCCTGGTTGGCTGTGGAAGTACAGGGAACAGGGTGGGGGCAGGGCCACTTCGCAAGAGGACAGAGGAAAGGCTGTCAAACTTGGGGTTGGAGCCCTCCTGTGGGCTAGGCAAGCGTGGCAGGTGTTCTCCTGGGGGCTGTCCATTCGGTGCAGTTGTAAACCCGATGTCACCACCCTACCCTTTTCTCTTTAGGCTGCGGAGGACAGTGGTGGTCACCCCCAGAGCTGAGAGGGTTGCTGGTGGGTGTCTGTGAAGACAAGTGGGGGCTGGTGAGCAAGTTGTGGTCTCAAAGGGAGGGGGTGCCGTCTGCTTCCGCTGGCTGGAGTGTGATGGAGGCCAGGAACCATCCTTGCCCATCTGGATGACAAAGAGCCACCACAGATGTGGAACCATGAGCCGGAGACTAGTGGCAGTAGCCGAGTCACCCTGGGAAGTCAGAAGGGAGGACAGAGAGGCACTGGGAGTTGTGACCTTGTGGTGCGAAGACGAGCAGGCACCTTGTCCGTACGAGGGGCAGGACTTGGCTGAGGATGTCCTTAACACGGAGGGGCTTGCTTCAGCCTGTCTGGTGGCCCTGAACACCAGGTTTCTTCCATTTTCAGATTTTGTGACCTGAGTGTTTGGTGGTGTTGCAGGTAAAGTGGGTCTGTCTGGATGGATGGAAGCGCTGGCCATGCAGACTCTTGCACTTTGGGGTGGTAACAATCTAATCGCTTGTTGACGTTAGTCTGTTCACCTTACGTCATTAGAGCTGTTTCAGGACCCCCATTATCATAAACGTGCTGCTCACAATGAGAAAGTCCGGATCCTGGTGTGGTGATGGCTGTCCCGAGGCCTCTGGGCTAGCCTGTCGGCGTGTCGCCAGACAAACCCCTAATTCTCTAGGCCAAGCCATCACCTCTGTTTAATGAATAAGATGAACAAATGAGCAGGAATAAACAAAATTTAATATTTTCTGGTTAACAATAAGAAAGCTAACAGGTAGCATGTGTTGACTAGGGGTCCCACATATTACATTTCCACAGTGACTCTGAGTTTACCTTCCCAAGAGCAGCTGCCCAGGGGGAGGGAGGCACCCCAGAGTGAGTTGGTGCCCCCAGTGAAGAACTAGGTGAGGCAGTGTCTATGTGAAGCATTTCTGAAGAACAAATGCAAAACGAGGGTCTGGATATAAGAAACTTGGTGACCACCCCAAGTCAGGGCTGCATTTCATTAGAGACTTGGCATAGGAAGGATGTGAATCACCCCTCAGCACAGCGACATGGTGACGAAAGTCAAAGGTCACACATACATAACCTGTGACCTCTGAGCAGAGGCACAGCGAGGGCAAAACCGCATGTAAAGTGAGGGGATGCGGCCAGACGCCTGGTGTTTATCTGCTCTAAGTGCACATGTCATGCTGGGAGGACTTCCATCCCTGCTCAGGTGGATGTAGGAGGGGAGTCTGCCATGCTGGGGCCCTGTCTGATGCCGTCAACACCCTTGTGGATAAATCTCATCCAGGGTGAACCTTCTGCACATTGTAAAGCGGCCACTACAGCCTTCCCGTGGGGACACACTCCAGAGGAAGCCCAGCGAGTGACTTTCCAAGCCCCAAGAGCTAGTCTGTGTCCATGTGTGCCAGGGCAGCTGGGCGAGGGCGTGTCTCGTCTCATGGAGACTCTGGAACGCTTCTTCAACAAAAAGCGCCAAGAAATTACGATTCGAGGACCTGAAACCCCAATGTTACAGGCAAAGCCTCGTTTCTACGGAACACGAAGTACTCTGTTTCCTCCACTCCCAAGAGCTCGTCAAGAGATGCTACTACCAAGTCGTGGTCCTGCAGCATCTCTGGGTAGCGGGACACAGCACGTTCGATCCTGGCCGAGCGCCGGACGGGGGTGATCAGCTTCAGGCCCTGCCCTTCTGGCCTCCCACTCGTCCTGAGGCAGCAAGAGGCGCATTCAGAATCCTGACCTCCTGAAATCCCATCTACTGCCCTCTTTCTTGCTCTGCAGTAAACCCCAACAGACATTTCAGCGTCGGCTGACATGCTCATGTCCTGGGACACCCCTCTGGTTGTGAGAAGGAATGGGGTGCAACTCCACTTGGGCGGGGTGAGCAGAGGGGCCGCTGAATGAAGTGTGAAACGTGGCTCTTACGAAGCCAACCACTTGGTACTTGGTGTGTTTATTCCATAAATCCTCAAAACAGTGGATGGCTTCTGAGGAAATCGGGCCTAACACCAGTGGGGTATTCTAGTGAATTATGAGGCTCTTTCTAGTGTTGATAGTAAATTATTCAAACAACATATATTTAGCTGAAATTGAAACTGGAATAAATCAGACACCTCCCCCCATACACTTTAATGTGCTCTAATAAAAAGCAGCTTGGGAGGAGGCTGCAGAGCCTTCCATGCTGTGAATCTGGTCTGCACTAGCCTAAGCCAGGCTAGTGGGCTAGTCTGCCACACCCTACTGATGACCGTGGTGGAGACATGGCTTCTGAGGGAGCTTAGGACTGGAGGAGCAGAGGGCTTTCCCGGGACTGAAGTATATGACTGGTCCCAGTGCAGAGACTGATGCCATACTAATGCTTTAGCAATGACACTGAGACACTGACATAGGACATTACTGTGGACTCTGCCTTAAACTCATGCTTGTCAAAAAGCCAGCTGACATTCTGAGCGGTCTGTAAGAAGCACGCACCCAAGTACCCTCCCTGTTTGGACAGGGTGGCAGGAAAGGAGGCGGGGGTCTGCAGGGCAGGACAAGCGAGGGCGAGCGGGGAGGGGCAGTTCCAGGACAGTCCACTCCAGCAGCACCTCCTTCACCGTGCCCAGCCCACAGGGCTGTAGGGGAGGTGAGTGTGGGTGAAAGGGCACAGTTCTTCCCACCCATGGTACCATACCCCAGCACCAAAAATAGACCAGGCCACACTGGGTCCTCTCGAGACAGGATCACAATAGGCTGTTGGCACTCAAGCCTGTGCAGGAGACTCTGGAATCTGAGCTGGAGGCACGACTTGCTCCAGAGTCTGCTTACCTGGGGAGGGGGGCAACCTGCAGCTTGATACCAGGAAGGCTGTCCTGTCCCACTTTGGTCATGTGGGGTGTTGCTGGGACCTGTCCCATCTCTTTCGGAGGAAGACAAGACTTCCCACATTCCACCTCCTGGGCAGGGTCTTCCACTGATGATCTATTAGTTTCAGCAACTGAAGAGTTGGAGGTGATTCCTGTGTATGCAAGGCCCGGAAGGGAGCATGACTGAGCCAGGTAATACTTCACCGAAACCTGTGCACTGAAATTGCTGTGCAGACGTAACAGCTCCCTGTAACCCCACAGACCCCAGAATGAAATAGAGACCCTGACTCGAAGTAGGACCTTCAACTAGTTCTGCTGCTAAGCCCTGGAGCAGGCCCAGCCCCCCACCAGCCTCTGGCCTCCTTGCCACTTGGGGATGGGTCCATGATACCCTCTCAGCACTATGAACTCTTGAGAGCCCTCCAAGGGACTTGTCATGGGCCTTTCACCCTGATACCACCTTGGGTCACTTGTCTTGACTCACTAGGCTTAGCTCACTTGACCCAACCCCTTCTTGCCTAGGGACAGCCATGTGGCTGCCACCTAGGAAAGTGGATGAAGAAGGTCTTGTGTTAATACATTTGCATGACAACCTGATCACAAAAACCAAAATGAAGGAAGTTAGGCTGAGACAGGCAGATGCTGTGACTGGAGGCTGAAACCCCAAGAGAGGTCAGTTGGGGCCAACAAGTAAAATGGCACAGAGGCCTCCTCCTTCCACCCCTTTGGAGAATTCAGCCATGTGTTACGGACAAATATCTGAGTTGGAGGGTCGCTCCCAGTAAGAGTGCACTGAGCATCTTATGTTCCACATGACCCAGTTGACCCCTAAGTCACATCTACTCTTACAGAAAAAAGACATGTCACCTTCTAATTCATAAAAATGACCCATTTGACCTTCTGAAGGCAGCCTGTTTTCTGTCCCTTATCAGCAGTAGTGTGCCTCTTACGTATCTGCACATTTGACCCAAGAGAGACCTCTGCAGGCCCTGAACACCCATAAGAATGGCAAGCAAAGTGCAGGGCCCTGCAACTGGGCTGTTGTCAGAGCAACATATGGGTGTGAGTGTGTGACTTAGGCTGAGACCCCTCCCTCTTCCTCCAAAGGGCTGCCTTGCTCTGCCCAGGCCCAGGGACTGGACTTGCATCCAGGCACTCAGCGCTGAGCAACATGTTTACTTGTGAGGACAGCAAGTAGCAGCTGGCAGTGCTGGCTGGCGGGGCCAGACCCCAGACAGCAAGAGGTGAGAGGCCTTTCCTCTTTCCTCGTGTGATCCTTGATGGCTGTTGCCTGTGCGGCTAAAGGGAATGAACATAAACACAAATGGTACCATCTACGGTTCTGCTTGGGTCTTGCAAAATATGAAGAACGGCTTCCCGCAGCTCCTGTATTGGCTGGAAGGAAGAGAGGGAAAGCAGGGTCAGCAGTGAGAACACTCATGAGAAAAGGATCTAAGAAACTGGAACATCAAATGAACTTCTTTTACAAAAAAAAATGTTTCCTTTTTTATCTCTTGTCTAACTATAAACCATATTTAAAAAGTTTCAGATGTACAGCTTTATGGGAAAAATGAAGGAACGAAGAAAATGTTTAAATGCTGCTGTTTTCGAATTACTGAAGAGATGTGTTGATGGAAAGTTGTAACGAAATTTCTCTAAATGAAATTAATTTCCTTATTGACTTACACAACTCCATTGAAGACGTACTCCCAAATAAATAAAGATTGTGGCCCAAAGATGTAAAGATGGTCATATAGAAAGTGAGGTGTGCATATTTAGTGCTATCTCAGTTTAATTTTGGTTTTCAATCATAAAAGCCGTAAATCTCATCACAGAAAAACTGAACAGGTAAAACTTGAAAAAGAGAATCACCCATAATCCCATCACCCAGACACGGCCTTTAGCTGCCATTCTGGCAATTTCCTCCCAGCCTCCCTGTTCTTACATCTTTTATTCGATAGTATAACTTAAAGAAACATTATAAAAAGCAATTTTCTAGAAATGCAACTGGGAGAGCTTTCTTCTTCCCAGTCACATAGGCCGCGCGGCAGGACGCCACAAGCGAGCTGAGGTTTCTCACGGGATGCTACCTGGAGGCTGGTCTTCTGACCTGGGCCCTAGCAGATAAACAGTGGTACAAAGTGACAATAGAGCTTAAAAGCAAAGCTACCAATACATTTTTACAAAACCTAAAATGCCTTATGCATAAGGAAATGGGAAGAAAGGCATAAAACACACTGCAAAGAGCCTGAATCATATAAAGCATTCATCAGGTGTCTTTGATGTTTTTACAGGTTTCTAGTTAAAGACGATGGATTGAAAACATTTATTTCTAATTCCTCTACTGCAACGATAAAAAAGGGATTGCACAGAGGCAGTAACCATAGAATACAGCAGAGGAGAAACAGGAGCTGGTCTGGAAGCTGGATGCACCAGCTGAGATGGCCAATGGGACTGACTTGGAAGCACCTATTCGAAGCTGGCGCTGTGGCCAAGAAATAGCTAGACCTGCCCCGAGTTTCTGGACGGCACAGGACTAGATGGGGCCAGGACCGGGCAGCCTGAGCATCTGTTTAGAGGGCAGCCAGGCCTCCAAGTCTGTCCTGCGTCCTGAGCACCACACGGCCCCGCGGACTGTGCCCCATGCCCAACAGAACATTGGGATTCCTTCTCCAGGTCTCTGAGGATATCATGCAGGACTGAGGGGCGGGGGTGCCTCTTGAAAGAAGGGCTAAGGAAGCCTTCCTGCTCAAGGTTGAGAAGCCCCCTCCTCTCTCCCCGCAACACTGGCAGCCTGTTCTTGGCTCCAGGGAGGAGTGTGGAAGAATCTTCTCCAGAGAAGATGACTCATTCCAGTGGAAGGACCTGAAGGTACTGATACTGAGGGGTCCCCAAGGCAGCCGACCCAGCCACAGCACCTATGGCAAAGCCATACCATGAGTCACATCTTTCATAAGCTTTTCCAGCCCATTTCTTATATATGCAGACAGCCCAGTTTTACCAGCATTTGAGTAAAGGCTTTAATGAATAGAGAACAAAACAAACAAGTACCGTGGGGTGGGGGGAGGTGGGGAGGGAGATAGGGAGAGAAAGAGGGAGGGGAAGGGAGGAGGGAGGGGAGGGGGAGAGAGAGAGAGGGAGGAAAACAGATGCAGGAAGCAGCAAACTCAATATGGGCTCTGGGAACTGACATGTAAGGACATGGTGGGATCTGAGGGTGATGGTGACAGGAGCTCCCATGACAGCAGTGAGGACTGGGCTGAAACCAGCCTGATGAGACTGGGACAGATCAGAGGAATCTGGAGAAAGGCCTCAAAGAAAAATAAATCTGATGTTTTGAAAGCATAGAGAAATTTAGAGAACAATTTAGGAATTAATTATATGAGAAACACTCAGAAAACTAAACAAAGGAAAAACAAGACAATTTTAGGATAGGTAGAAAGTTGTGCCTGAGGCACAGCAGTTAACAGTGCACACAACATGCCAACATGCTCAGGAACGGCTTACTCATTCGCAGCACCATGAACACTGAGTCATCCCCAGCATGGCCATGTGACTAATGGAAGCAGGAAGGATGGCACAGGCATGCCAGGGTGACAGGGTGTGTCGTGTGTCAGGGTCTGGGCTGGTGTGTGGGAAAGAGGTGAAACCTTCATCTTGCGTAGCTGGAAGTCCACAGGTCCCGTGTAAGACTGAAAAGTCAGGGAACAGCGATGCGAGCACAGAGGTGAGCATGGAAATCACAGGTCTACTCCAGGCAGCAGGGAGGAGGGGGGCGTAGGCCTCGTGAGACAAGCCTTATCGAACTGTCTAAATTGCAGCAGGTTAAGCTCTGATGCTGAGCAATCGTGAAAAAGGCCCTGTAGGGTATATGATGACAGGGAAAGTGACAGCCAAGTGAAAAGAGCTATAAAATTACTTGACTCAGTCCTTGCTAAAAAATTATAAAAATAGTTTTACTAGGTTTTAGAATTAAAAGGCATTTCATGCCTTGGCTCTGAGTTATCAATTAATGGATATCGACGTGCTGGGTTTAACATATTTTCAGGTTTTCCATGCTGAGGCCTGAGTTTATAAGTGTTGGGTATCGGTGGTGCAGGTTTCTACGCTATCGCTTCCCGTAAATGCACATTCACTTGACAGGGAAAGTGACCCTACCATAACCACTTCGTGTGGTGTGTGCACTTCCACACGTCAGACGCATATCGCACCACAGCCCACCATGCTGCAGAGTGCGGGGCTCACACAACAGTGTCCAAAAAGCCCTGCAGACACTTACCGCTGCCCCATGTCTCACAGCCTCCTCATACAGCCCGACAACATCGAAGGTGCCTTTACTCGCCAGGAACTTGGCTTTGCAGATCCAGAATTTAGCAAACTTTTCAGCCTCGGGAATGCTGGACAAGATGGTGAACACTTCATCAGGGAGCACACCCTAGACAAAACACCCAGGAATGCTATCATCATCTCATGGTCTCTCATGTCCCTGTTACTCACAGCAGGGGTGCAGAGAGCAGTGCAATTTATTATTTTTAACTTTGAAGAAAATTCAATTTTACTAATGTACAATTTACACATAATAAAATGCAGCTATTTAAATAGTATGTTTCAATGTGCTTTGACACTGATCATTAAATTTTTAGTTAACTGAGACCGAACATAGCTGAGGGATGTCTGTGTTCTGTATTTTATGTGGGGTAAGACCCAAAACCCCAACCAGACCAGACCCCAGAGCAATCAACATGCCTGTCATTACTAAGCCTGCTGTCACCACACTTGGAGTGGGAGAGCGAACCTGTGCTTGCACACAGGCCATTGCTCATCCAGGAAATCCAGCCAGGGCCTCGCACTCGCCTGTTCAATGAGCCGTAGACACTCGGCCAGGGTGCTGCTGATCCTGCTGGAGAGCTCGTACTGGGCCTCCCGCTCTGTCTCCATGCTCTTCCAGAATGACATGTTCATCTGCTCTACGACTCTCCTTTTTGTTCTAAGCTCCATGGGAGGCCGCTTATACACTTTTCCCTTAGATTTCTGCCATTCTTCCAGTTGTTTCCTGTAACGCAGTGAAAGGGGAGGCATGGTTTTAGAGTTCTGGTGTGAGGTCGAGGCCCTGAAGTACATGACACATAGACAGCCTGTCACCAAACACTTCCAGCTGCAGACAGAGGCAGGGAAATGGCAGCAGTGGCTGCCGCCCTTCCGAAGGTAGAGGCCAGAGTGACTGCTAGGACTGCAGGTGTCAAGTCCAGGGTTCTTCATGCTTTTTCTGAGAACGTTTGTGTCCCCTGTGTGCGACCTCTGACACTAGTGATCTCATCCCCAAGATCACTAACTCAGCACCTGCCCTCTGCCCTCAACAGGGTCTTGGCCACTTCGTGGGCCTCTACGCCAATCCCTCGGCCCTGTGCACAGCCCCTCTTCCCTAAACAAGACCGGTAACTTCAAGGCCCTTCTCTAGGTGGTGACAAGTCTTCATCCTTGCCCACTCCTACTGCTCTGTTTCCACTCCTGCTTCTTGCAGCAAAGGCTGCTGCTGGGGGCCACCAAGACATGGCCCCAAGTATGGATGGATGCAGGCCCGTGAGCTCCCCCGAATTACAGCTGTGTGTTCATGATGCACAGTATGCACCGCACGCAGGTATCTCCCTGGAGCCCCAAACTCTGCAAAACTCCGCCTAGGTGACATCTTTTATTTGATGTTTGGCAGACATTTCCAATTTAGTATTGTCCAAACAAAGCTCTTAATTTTCCCCACAGATCTGTTCTTAGCAGTATCCCTGCAGTGGTGACAGTGTTGCCAGGGCCTGAAACGGGGGCCTTGTCAAAAGACGCCTTGTGTGCAGTGGCCAGCATGATCCGAGTCACTGCTGGGAGCACCCTGGCTCTTGGAGAGGGGTCACACTGCTCTCCATGGCAAACAGCAGTGTGACTTGGGCCCTGCCTGTCTGTCCAAGCTGGGATGCCCACTCCTCTCGTCACCCCCTCCGGGAGTCCTAGGTCCTCCGGAGTCCTGACCAAGCTCATCCCTGCCTTGCTCTCTGGCGTGACAGTGTTTAGTCCTTCTGACTAGGACGCTGTTAGTAGTCACCCGGCCTTGTTAACTGACATGTGTCTTCTGTCCTCCCACCGAACGCAGTCTCCAGGAAGATGAAGACTGGCTGTCTCCAAGCCTTGCACAGCTCCCAGAACACAGGCAGCTCTGTTTTCACAAACGTACAGTCATGTCACCATAACGATGACCAAGATATAAATGAGTTCCCATACCTCAAAAATTCCTGCAAGCTCCCTGGGAGCTACCCTGTCCCTGGCTTCTAAAACTGCCCACTGTCTTCTGTTCTGATGGTTCTCTTTCCCAAATGTCAGCATTCATCACCTTCATTTCTCTCCTGATCCTGAGCACAACCCACACAGCGCTCAGCTCAGCTGCAAGTCCCAAACTGGTAACTTCCTGACAGGCTGACACACCTGCATCTGTGTCCTCTATGTTTCCGGCATTCTGCCTTAGCTTTACCTGTGACACAAGGAAGAGGAAGCTTCCTTCTTTTCTTTCCTTTTTTTTTTTTTTAAATATCTACAGCACGTGGTCTTCCTAGGTGGTCTCCCATCCAAGTACTAACCAGGCCTGACCCTGCTTAGCTTCTGAGATCAGACGAGATCGAGTGTGTTCAGAGTGGCTTGGCCGTAGACTCGTTCAACTTTTTTAGATTCCACATATAAGTGAGATCATGTAGTATTTGTCTTTCTGAGTCTAGTTTATTTCACTTAGCATAATATCCTCCAGGTCCATCCATGTTGTTGTAAGTGGCAGAATTTCCTTTTTTTGTAAGGCTGAATGATATTCCATTTTATATACACACACCACATTTTCTTCATTAATTTGTTCATCAAAAGACATTTAGGTTGTTTCCATATCTTGGTTATTGTGCCTAATGCTGCAGTGAACATGAGAGTGCAGATCTGTCTTCAGTATCTCCTGTCATCATACTTTCCTGAGTTCCAGCAAGGGATGTCCCAGTACCACATCAGCTCCAAATCAGTACCTGCAACCCCTGTCCCCCATGTCTCTAAAATCCTGTTGTTTCTGTGCTACAAGTACTAACCAGGCCTGACCCTGCTTAGCTTCTGAGATCAGACGAGATCGAGTGTGTTCAGGGTAGCATGGCTGGGAGCTTCCTTTCTTAAAGCAGCTTATTCCCAGACCTGAACACCATGCCACTGTGACCCAGCATCTGGCACTGCTGGTGCCAAAGGCACGTGAGCATGCGTGGTCTAGCACTCCAAGTCCTCTGTGATTACACGTCATTGGCAGCCACGTCCACAAGGCCCTGAGTTAAGGTGTCACTTCCCGTCTCTTCAGGAGGGCAGAGACTGTGCAGACTCCATCCTGCCCTCGCCTCCCCATACCTCACCGATGTCCATTGCGCTGCCCTTCTCCCTGTCAGCACTCCTGGTTTTCCACTCATGCTAGGCACACATGATGCTCTCCAGGCCTTCACTTTCCAAGCCTGTCTGGGCCTGGGCTGAAAGCGTACGGATGCCTATGGCTCAGCTTCAGGCATCGTGTGTGTTAATGTCAACCCCAGGCAACTTGCACCCTGCCTTCTTCCCTGGCTTTGGCGCTAGCACTGCCACTCCTGCCCCTGATGCCACCTCTCTGGCCTCAACCCCTGGTCTGCATGACAGGGACTGGCATCTCTCCATGTCCTCTGGCCCTCCCACCTTGCTCTCAGCCTGCAGGGACTTCGTGAGTGAGTCGTCCACACCTGTGACCCCTATACCTGACTCCACCATCCTGCTTCACGTGTACAGTTAGAGAATCACTTATGGCACGGGCATGTACCACCTGGCCCTGCCAGCTCTCACTACTTGGTACGTTTGTTTCGATCTCTTTCCATGGCTGTAGCTAAAAATGACCCCGGAGCCACTACTCAGGCCTGCCGGCCAACCGACCATATCCCTGCTTGTTGGTTTGCCCAAGCGTCTTAAAGTGCGCAAGTTTGGAATTAAAGCATAGTACCTCCGATCCCCGGCTGTGGCCTTCTTAACACCTGCATTAGTCTGGCCCCCATCTGGGGCTCCTCTTCCGTTTATGGCTGTGCCGCCAGCTTGAGTTTGGGGAGCTGTCTTGTTTAGAAAATGGTTCTGGGGGAGAGCTCCTTTCAACTTGGAGTCTAGAGTCCGCGCTTTCTGCTGACAGCTGCTGTGTTTATGCCCATTGGGCCCATTTGCTCTGGTATTCGGGGTGTGTGTGGTGACTGAGCCAAGTGCCAGCTGAGGCCTCTGGCTGATGGCTTTGGGTCTCTGCTGCATGCACGACGCCTGATGCCCAGGACAAGGCTGAATGGGCTTCCGGTCTTGCTTACCGTTCAGGTGCCTGCTATCAGGTCTCCTCTGCAGCAAAGTGGGGCATGCTCTGGGTCTGGTCTGTTCTGCTTTCTGCTTGGTGACAGCACGTGATTGCAGCTTAGCTCTACCTGGTCCCTCATGTTTACCTTCATTGACCTTCCTGTCCTTGGCACCTGGTTCCTTTGATGCTTGAGTCCCAAGGGTCTGAACAAAGTGAGAGGGGACTGTCTCTGGGGCGCTCCCCGCTGTTCCTATCGGGAGCTGCTGCAGCTTGCCTGCTAGAGTGCTGGTTAGTGTCGCCCCAACATATTGCACTTTGGCTCCGTCTTCCAGAGCAGCATGGGTGGGTGAGCGTCTGCCCGAGGCTGGCAGAGCCCCACTGCTCTTGGTCTTACTGTGCGAACTAGCATCGGGCTTGCTCCTGGCCCACAGCGGAAGCTGTGGCTTCCCCTTAGAGCCCAGTAAGTCGTGGGGCAGGTTCTCCTTGTTTGCGTCTTCTAGACAGCTTTGCAAGTACCTGCCCCCACCACAGGTGCTGTCCACAGAATCTGCACATGCAGCAGTGCCCAGACCTGTCACCTGCTGCGATGCAGCCTCCAGTCCCTGGGTATCAAGCAGCTGCACAGTTTCCCTTGACCGTTGTCTGGTGGGTGGTCCGGTCTTGTGCTTCTGCTTACTCCTGCTGGGAGGCCTACAGTTTGCATTGTAAGATACATAGCCCAAAGCTGGCCTTTTGCCCAGGAGTTTTGGTGGCTTCAAATCTGGCTTCTGGGACCCTGGGACATTGGCAGCTCTGGGCTGAAGTCGAATGCTGATGGGTCTTGCAGCTTTGACAGGCAAAGTAATGTGGTTGGTGATATCCTTTTTGGGTCTAACAGTCTAAAGAGACAAAAATATCAAAAAAGTAAATTCATAAGATTAGCTCACTGTTTTGAAAAAAAGAATTAATTAATTGTATTAGAATGTCACCTACAGGAGTCGAATCCCAAGAATAGAAAGGCAGGCTCACTAATGCAAGGTGTTCATGGTGCGTCCCCATGAGGGGCACATCAGATTCTCCGCTAACTCTTTGAAGACAACACTGCCTTTGTGCAGGCAGGTGTCACTCCAGAATCCGTGTGTCCTCAGTAGCGGGGATAGGGCTGGACACAGGGAAGCCCGAGTTTTTGGAAAAGCCCTCCGTGAGCATCTAACATCTCAGCAGAAAGTCGGTTGTATTTGTGGGTTAGGAAGGGTTTCAAGGTTTGATTCTATGTTACTAACAGGTACGTGTTTCAGTCGCGTGGTTTCATTTTGGCTCAAAGCCAGGACAAGGCCACAGAGCACTGTGAAAGCCAGGCAGTGAGGGGGTAGAGATGACGTGCCGGTGCTGAGAGCAGTTAGGGAGGGGTCTGGTGGACGTTTGTAGCCATGCACCTCTGCCTCTGGGGCTACAGGAGCACTAGAGCCACCACTCTGTTGCATCCAGCAACGTTGTCCCGAGTTACCACATGGCTGGGAGAGTATGTAAAGGAAGTCTGCACCAGAGCCACTTGTGTCAGGGGCAAGATGGGTCCATCCCAGCATGGCCCAGTGAGCTGCTGCTGTGGGCGGGGCAGAGAGGGACACTGCACTGGCAGGGCTGTGGCTGGCTTCCTAATGAGCCCCAATGGTCACCTCTATCTCTGACCTCCCCACTGCACAGGCGGGAGGCTGCTGTCAAAGTTTCCAGTGTGCGGTCCTTGTTGTTCTTTTTTGTACATTTAAAGAAATTGACATATAACGTACATTCCATAAAACTTTAAATTGCACGAGTCAGTGGTTTCCAGTGCACTCTCAGGCTGTACAGTCATCGCTGTCTACTCTGGAACACTGCTGTCACCTTGGAAGGAAGCCCCTACCTGTCAGAAGTACCCCCATAGCCCTGGGCCACCATGATCTGCTCTGTCACCACGGAGTGTCTTATTCTGGATGTGTCACATAAATGGAGCCACACAGCACGTAGCCTTCCGTGTCTGGCTTTCTTCACTTAACATCACATTTTTGAGATACACCCGGGTTGTAGCCTGTATCAGTACTTCTCTATTTTACTTTTTAATTAATAACTTTTAATTTTTCGAGCAGTTTTAGGTTCAAAGCTGAACTGAGTGGAGAGTACTGAGAGTCCTCATGGACCCTGTTCCCCAAATGCACGTCATTATTTTTATGGTGGAATAAATCTGTTACACCTCGAGAATGTAGGGGCCTCTGCACAGTCTGGCTGAGAACAACCAATTAGGAAGCGCATTCCTGTCACGAAATGTGGCAGAGCCAACATGGGGGCTCTCTAACCACTACTGAGCATTTAACTGCCTGGCGGCATCCCAGAGTGGTCGAAACCACAGGCTCTCAGCTGTCACCTGATAGCTGTGCTGTGACTCCATTCTCTCATCTGTAAAATGAAGTGACTCATAGCACCTACCTCATGAGGCTGAAGACTCCAGGGCTCATGCAGTCAGAAAAGTGCACACACACAGCAGGTGCTCAATAAGTGTCAACCGTGAAGACACCAACGTGTACTTAAGGGTCTTTGTTGTTAACAAAACTAAACTATAACATGTCGTACTTAAAAAAAAAATTCCGTCTCTTACTAAACCAAACTGTTTTTACATTTATGAGAAATATCTTTGCAAAGCATGGTCTTTAGGTTACTAACATCTTTATTATTTTCATTATTAATAATAATGAAAATGAAATGGTATTCTTTAGAAGACTAATTTCTACTTACAGAGTTAGAAAGCGAAGGATTTGGGCAATTCTTGGCTTTTAGATAAGGCCTATAAAAGACAAAGTAAGATTAATTCTTAGTACAGAAGGATCAGCAAGGTTTGGAAAGTATAGTGATTAAAATGGAATTTTAAATCATTAGAATTTCTGTATATGGTAAAATAATTCAAAATTACATTCAATAAAAAGTCTCTGATCATCCCTTCCTCAGTCCCAGGTTTCCCCCCTCAGAGACCACACTGCTCTTACCCATTTACCTGCAATCCTTTCAGGTACCCTACACGTAAACATGGCATTTTAACAATATTAAGGAAATATCTGTCTTTTCGTGCTTGCACAGTCTTATTCATTCCAGAGTCGTTCCCGGAACGCTGCAATGTGCCGGCGCTGGAGCTACAGCGCACCCAGGGCCCAGGACTCGCACCCTTGGAGACTCACTCACTTGCTGCCTTGGCACTTAAGTTTTCCCTTGGCTGCGAGGTACTCCTGGAGCTTTCTCTGCCGCTCCTCTGCAAAACAGGAAGCAAACAAACAACACAACTTCAGCTCAGGGGTTTTAACCAGTTCACTTCTATTCTAAAAGATGACACTTTCTGTGATGGGTCTGGCTTTGGACCCTGCCTCCAAGCTTGTCAACACCGGCCATGTCATTTATGCCCCAGGCCCTCTACTAAGCTCTGCACACTCATATTAAGTCCTGTAAAGCATTTTACAGTCTGAACTTTAAGGAGGGTAGGGAAAAAAAAATAAAAATAAAGAGGGTAAGTGATATGCCCGAGGTCACCCAGCTGTTATGTGGCAAAGCCAGGATCTGAAACGAGGCTTGTCCAACGCCAGGGTCCTTGGTCACAGGCATCATTCTCAGCTACAGCGTGCACTTTCCGTGAAGAAATTCTGTTACTGGCTGCCTGAGCTGGTGAGCTGGACCTAGTCTTGCTTTTTCTGACAGAGATGATTTTTCTCAAGCCCTTATATGGTGTCCCTTGGGATTAGCAACAAAATAAGTTGGGTTAGAGGGTTCATGGGCAACATCTGTCTATGTGGTGACTTTCTAAGGCACGAATCTGTGAGGGAGTGAAAGTAACTATTTCTGTCTTCAAAAAGTTTCAATCTAGTAGTGGAGATAAAATAAACACAATAATTACTATCGAAGGCAAAATCTAGTTGCCATAAGATACAGTCAAAGAAAGAATCACGGGAGTTCAGAGGCAAAGACTGAATGAGGGGAGTAGGTGGTTGGGAAAGGTTAAAATTCAATAATGGCTTAAAAAGAAAAAAAAAACGACAGGGGTGCAGAACTGCTCTCCGCCTCACCTACCGAAGCCGCCGTGTGCAGCCACCGGGCTCTGATGCACCCGGGCGCCAAAGCCGCGCCGGGACCCCAATTCTGGGACGTCTAGTACGTTAGCAAAGCGCTGCGGCGGAGTCATAGCGTGGGGACACAGAGGTGCTTTCTTTAAGGGTTGTTATGTGAAGCGCCCGGTACGTGCCAGGTCAACATATGTCGTCACCGACACCGTCCAAACGTTGGCGCCTCTGGGAGGTTGGGGCCCGGGATCCACGCCCTCCAGGCGGAGGCTGGACCCTCCCCAGGCCATAGCAGGCCGCGGGGACACCAGGCTCCTCTGGTACGCGGTACCCCCCTAACGAACGAGGGACACTGACGTCCCTGTAGAGCTCCTGCAGGACTTGTGTCTGCGGGGAACCTAGACTCTCCGCCACCAGGACGTCTCCCCGGAGTCGCAAACGCCCTGCAAGACCATCGAGATAGGCGGGGCGGACGGCCACCTCCGCGGAAACAGTTCACCGCCGCCTCGCTGCACCCGCGAACTCACCTGCGGCGGCGGCGAGCCCCTGCCGCGCCATGGTAGGTCCTCTGCGACAGTTGCTCTTCAAAGGCCGCGCCCGCGGCTGAGGACGCGCTCCGCCCCCGCGCCCGCTCTCATTGGCTCCCGGGGTTTGAAACTCGCCAATAGAAAGTAGGGGAGGGAGGGACAAAAGGAAAGACGCATTGCAGTTGGTTCTGCCCTGGGCCCTTTGATTGGACGAGTGAGCAACGTCACGTGATTGGGGAGGCAGGCGGAGGGCGTAGCGACGCTAGAGCTTCCGGTCGCGCAGGCACACCACCCAGCTTCTCTGAGACCCCGAGTTCCGGGAGCCCGGAAGCAGTGTGCTTGGGGTCGAGGCTACTTGGAGCGTGTATGTCCGCTGGTCGAGGCGCTGTCTCACGAGTCTCGTGCTGCCAGTGACTCCTTTTTTGTTTGTAATTGTGGAGAAATGGACATAACAGTTCACCGCTAGGCCCGTTTCTTAGTGCACGGTCCCGCCTCCCTCGCAAGCCTCCTCGTTCTGCCCTTGGTCCTTCTCCCTTCCCCGCGGGGCACTCGCCTGGCCTCCTTCTGCCGGAGAATCAGTCCGCCTGGAACCTCACAGGAGCGGAATCACGTGGGGTTTGTCCTTTTGCCACCGGCTTATGTCACTCGGCATAGTATCTTTAAGGTCCATCCAAATAGCCTGTGGCGGGGTGCCCCTTTTAAGGCCGGATAGTACTCTGTTGTAGGGGTGGACCACATTCAGCTGGTGGACGCTTGTGGTGCCTCCCGGTCTTGGCTGCTGTGAGTGTGGGTGTGCACATTGGTGGAGCCCCTGCTTTCAGTGCTTTTGGGTGTGTACCGAAATTACCGTCGTATCGTGCGAGTCTTTTTACTTAGTTGGGGACTCGCCCAGCCCTTTTCAGGGCTCCTTCTTTCTAAAGTGTATTTGCGATTGACCCTCATCAGCTGCGTGGATGCCCAGCCAAGGGAGCGATGAAGGGGCTAGGCCAGGTCCTCCCGAGTCCCCAGACTCCCCTCATTTCTCTTATTTGGGCCCTAGAACTTTATGCTTTGAAGTTTGCTGTGTTTTTAGCTATTTGCCAGTTTCATAAAGAGGTCCGGGGAACCCTTTTTAACCGTGCGTGTTAGGGCTTCTCTTCCTGGGTGCTGCAGAGGTGGTGGATAGAGGGGGGACAGCTATGTCTGGGCCCCTGTTTGCCAGGTTCACATCACCGGCTGGGTACTCAGCTGGACAGGAAGCCATTGCAGTGGCTCTTCCGTTTGGCCTGAAACAAGAGTTTTGGGCTTGGAGCCATGCTGGGATTTCTGGATTTACGCATTTCGACATTTACATGTACAAAGATGTTTACAATAGGACAACTGATAATTATTTTAGTGAACATTTTGGACTCTTTGTCTGAAACCATGAGTCTCTGCCTAACTTAAATTTAGCAGCTGGGCAAGAGCCTTTTTGGTTAATGAGTGACAATGGGGCTTGTGTGCAGTTCGAGAAAGGTGAAGGGAGTTCTGTCCATATAAAATCTTAGTGACTGAATGGATTTTGGTTTCAGACGTTGTCCTGCCTCACCTCCCACCCAAGGCTTGAGTGTTCCGCAGGTCCCGTGGAGATAGTACATCTTCGCAGGAATACTGCTGGTGTCGGGTGCTGCCGTCCCTGTCCTGTTATTAGAGAGCTCTGGGCATTATGAATCTTTCTTTAAAGTGAGCACAGATAAGTTTCTTGCTCAGTGGTCCTAGTTCTTTGGAGCAACATAGGCCAGTTCTGTGCCCTTTTTTACACTCTTTGGGTTTTTGAAGGACACAAAGTGGAAAAAATGCTAGCCAGGTTCAACAGGTGCAGCTTATCAAGTAAAGTATCCACTGTGGCTCTTGTGGCTTTGATGGCTTCCCATTGACATCAGGCAGTTGCCCTGCAGGGCATAGCCTCTTTTCAGCTCAACACGTCTCCCCTTGCTCCTTGTAGGTTAGTCACACCGCTTTATCCTTTTTTCCTGTTCATACTCCTCTCTCTGTGGGAACTCAACCCTTCTCCCTTTTTCTAGTTAATTATTATTACTGCTATAATGGCTTTGTTGAGATAGTCACATACCATACAATTCATCCACTTAAAATGTACAATGCAATTTTAGAACATGGTCATTGCCCCCTAAAGACACCCCATATGTGAGCAGTTACTTCCCATTCTTCCTTCTTCCTAGTCCCTGGAAACCACTAACCCACATCCTGTCTCTATAGGTTTGCCTGTTCTGGACATTTCCTATATGTGGAATCGCACAGAATGTGGTCTGTGATGGGCTTCTGTCACTTAGCATGATGTTTTCAAGGTTCATCCATGTTGTGGAATATGGCTTATTTCATTCCTTGTCATGACTGGATAAAATTCCATTGTATGGATTCTCCATATTTTGTTTATTCATTCATCAGCTGATGGACATTTGGGTTGTTGCTGCTGTGAACATCCGTGTACCAGTTTTGTGTGGACATATGTTTTCAATACTCTTGGGTATATATCTTGAGAGTGGAATTACTAGGTCACATGGTGACAATGTATTTAACCGTTTGAGAAACTGCCAGATGGTTTTCTAAAAGCAGCTGTACCATTTTACACTTCCACAAGTAGCATACGGGAGTCTCAGTTTGTCTGTGTCCCAGCCCATGCCTGTTATTGTTCACCTTTTTGATTATAAAGTCGTAGTTCATATGAAGTCTCTCAGTGCGGTTTTCACTTTCATTTCTCTGATGATTAATGATGTTGAGTGTTTTCTCGTGCTTAGTGGCCATTTGTGGATCTCATTTGAAGAGATGTCTATTCAGGTCCTTCGCCCATTTTCTAATGGGGTCACTTGTCTTTTTATTGTTGAGGATCTCTTAGTTAGCTATTAATTAGCCTCAGACAAAGCACCGCTTTCTCAGGGAAGCTTTTGTGAGTTTCACTTTGTCAGCAGCCTGATCATTGTTTAATCTTTCTCCTGCTAGTCCATAAGCTTTATGAGAGCTGACTGTCATATTCTGCTATGCCCAGCACCAGACAGGAACCCAGTAAGTAGCTGCTGAATGAATGAAGAGAGCTTTTTTCCTTTAAAGATTTTCAGCACAGCAGCCACACGATGCAGAAGCAGCTGCAAGCCCACATGATGATACCGTTGGCTGTCGTAGCCTTTGTCTCTTCCTCTCATCTACCACCACGTGACTAATAGCCACAATAGTAATGAAAACACAGTATAATGTATAAGTTGGAAAGAAACGAGCAGGGCTAGGTTGAAGTCGCCAAGGATGGCAGACTGGCTGGTCAGTGGACTTGATGATTTGCAGAATGTTTCCCTTCATGTGTTCAGTCCTTAGCTTTGTGGGTTCAGGAACGTGATTTAATTGGTATCTCGATTGTGGGTTAGCCTCTCAGGGATGCATTCACTAAGTAAAAATGATAACAGCTACTCTTGAGTGAGTGAATGGAGCATTCTAAATCCCTGGCGATGTGCTAACTTCTTTCTGTATGGCATCTCATTTAACACAACAAAGCTTTGGCGGAGTTATTACTATCTCCATTTTTACAGGTAAAGACACTGAGATTGAGAGATTAAGAGTAAGTAAAGCCCAAAGTTATAGCCCAGAGTTATAATGAGACTGAATCCAGTACGATTCCAAAGTTGGTTCTCTTTTTCTCTTTGGTATTCTAAATGCCCAAGAGACTGAATCATAAGAGCCAATTTTAATTTGTGACAGGACTAGATTTGCAGAGGACAGTTGACACATCTCTACCCAGCACATTTTCTCGAGACAGATATGCAGGAAACCAGGTTATAATTCCTGAAATTCCCTTGGTGAGTGTGGGTCAGAACAAGAAGAGGTATCTATCTGATTTAAATGTTTAATGACATTTAAGCCACAGTATTCCGTTGTCACAATAGAGCTATCGTTCCGATGACACCAAACAGGTAATCCCAGCAAAAATGGAAATGAGGTTTGTGGCATGACTTGCTCAGGCTGAGACCTTGTGATTGCAGTATTCTGTGCATCTGTTGAATACCCTTTGCTACATTATTGTATTACATTCATATCAAGAATGCCTATCTATCATCTCCAAAAATCCATTTTTTTTTAAATTAAAAAAAGATGAGTAATAGCCTTTCTCTTCACAGCAGGAAGGACTGACTTTATCTCAAGTGATGAGCAGGAGCCGTGTAGGAAGAAGTGAGCTCTGCTTCTTGGCGTGCATGCCCCTTGTTGTGGTGCTGGGAGTGGACTTTGGCTTCCGGAGTGCTGACAGGTGTGAGGACAGTCCAGTGACAGTCCATTCACATTTTCTGTGTTCCATACCTCTCTCTCAGCTGAGTGGAACACTACTGACCTTTGGATGAGTGACCCTGATGGCAAGTATTTACTTGCCAAGGCCCTCAACTTCTGTGTGAATATAAATGCATGTGTGAAGAGGGGGCTCCTTCTGCTGTGTAGTTTCCTGTTTCCCTGCAGCTGTAAGAAGGCCTCTGCTGAACTGATGGGACTTGTGTGTTCTTACCTCGTCTCACCATGAATTGACTTGCCCCAAGAGGAGCCATTGCTAGCCCAATGCTAATACCATCTTTGACTCTAGGACAGTTTAATTCCCTGTCTCTTAATGAGAGATAGACATAAGAATTACCTTGGGAGCTTTAAAAACATTAGATGCACAAAGCCCCACCCCAGAATGACTTGAGTCAGAATCTCAGAAGTGAGGCCTGAGCGTGTAAACTTTTGAAAAACTCAAATGTCAGCCAACTCTAGACCCCCCAGAGACCTCAGTTTACCACCCTTCGGGCTTAGCTTCTTTGCTCGTAAGTTTGCAGAAGACCCTTTATCGTTTTTCTTCCAGTCACTCTGATGGAAAAAGAGGTAAGATACAAGATTCTGAGAAAAGGGAGCAAAGTGTTCTTGGCAAGTGAGAGTAGAGCACAGGAAGAGGGATGAAGGGGGAAAGTGAACAGTTGTAGCCTCAAGAGAGATAAGTAATCTTATAGAGCAATTTTGGGTAAGTGACAGCATCTCAGGGCCAGAATAAGAGGGTCTAAAAAAAAAAAGGGACCACTTTGGTTAAACAAAGGAAGAAATGGAATAGGGATACTTTTTTCCCTTCCTTTTAAAAAAAAAAAAAAAAAAAAAAAAACTTTCTCGAGGCATAATTTACATTCATTAAATTTTATCCATTTTATGTATAGTTCAATGAGATGTCTTTAAAAATTTTTGAGATAAACCATTAGCTAGACTTAAGAAGTAAAAAAAGAGGACTCAGATAAAATTATAAGTGCAAGAAAGAGAAATTACAACTGATACTACAGCAATACAAAGGATCGTAAGAGACTACTCTGAATGATTATATGCTGACAGATTGGGCAACAGAAGGAATGGATAAATTCCTAGAAATAGACAACCTATCAAGACTGAAGCATGAAGAAATGGAAAATCTGAACAGACCAATTACTAGGAAGGGGACTGAATGAGTAATCAAAAATCTCTTAACAAAGGAAAACCCTGGACCAGACAGCTTCACTGGTGAATTCAGCCAAACATTTAAAGAATTACCACCAATTCTGCTCAGACTCTATCTCAAAAAAAATTGAAGAAAAAGGAACATTTCCAAACTCATTTTATTAGGCCAGCATTATCCTGATACCAAAATCAAACAAAGACACTACAGGAAAAGAAAATCACAGGCCAATATTTCTGATAGGTAAAAACAAAATAGTAGCAAATTGAATTCAACAGTACATTAAAAGGATCATACGCCACAACCCAGTGGAATTTATTATGGAAGTGCAAGGACAGTTCAGCATCTGCAAATCAATGTGATATACCACAGATGAAATTAAGGATAAAAATCATATGATCATCTCAATAGATGCAGAAAAAACATTTGAGAAAACAACATCCATTCATGATAAAAACTCTCCACAAACGGTATGGAAGGAATGCCCCTTAACATGATATAGGCCATAAGTGATGAGCCTACAGCTAACATCTCATTGGTAAGAAGCTGGGTGAGAGCTTTTCCTCCAAGATCAGGACAAGACAAGGCGCACATTGATCATTTTTATTCAACATGGCACTGGAAGTCCTAGCCATAGCAATTAGGCATAAGTAAAAGGAAACCAAATAAGAAAGGAAAAGGTAAAATTGTCTCTATTTGCAGATGACATATATAGAAAACTCTAAAGACTCCACTAAAAATAAAATGAGTTGCATTTCTATTAACTAATGGGAATCTATCAGAGAAATTAAGAAAACAATTCCACTTAAAATTGGCATCAAAAAACAATAAAATACTTAGGAACTCATTTAACCAAGGAGGTGAAAGATCTACACACTGAAAACTATATGACATTAATGAAATTAACTGAAGAAGACAAATAAATGGAAAGATAATCTGTGCTCATGTATTGGAAGAATTAATATTGTTAAAATGTCCATACTATGCAGGGCGATCCATAGCTTCAGTGCAACGCCTATCAAAATTCCAAAAGCATTTTTCACAGAAATAGAACAAACAATCCTAAAATTTGTACACAGCCACAAAAGACCCCAAATAGCCAAAGAAATCTTGAGAAAGAACAAAGCTGGAGTCATTACATTTTGTGATTTCAGACTTTATTACAAAGCTATAGTAATCAAAATGCTATAGTACTGGCATAAAAACAGACATGTCGATCAGTGGAACAGAGTAGAGAATGCAGAAATAAATGCACACATATCTGACTAGTTAATGTCTGACAAAGGAGTCAAGAACATACACTGGAGAAAAGATAGCCTCTTCAGTCAGTGGTGCGGAAAAGCTGAATAGCCGCATGCAGAAGACTGAAACTGGACCCCTAGCTTACACTGTAAACAAAAATAAAATGGATTAAAGACTTACATGTAAGACCTGAAGCTGTAAAGCTCCTGGAGGAAAATGGGGCAAATTTCTTGACATTGGTCTTGGCGCTGACTTGGATTTCACACTAAGGCAGAGGCAACAAAAGCAAAAACAAACAAGTGAGAACATCAAACTAAAAAGCTTTTGCACAGTTAAAGAATTTAACAAAATGGAAAGACAACCAATGAAGTGGGAGAAAATTTTTATAACTATCTATCTGATAAAAAGTTGATTTCCAAAATATATAGAGAACTTACACAACTAAGCAAACACAAAACAAAGCAAAAAACAAAACAAAACAAAACCCAATTCAATTAAAAAATGGGCAGAGGAACTGAATAGACGTTAAAAAAAAGACATATGTGGTCCACAGGTATATGACAAGATGCTCAACATTACTAACCAGGGAAATCGAGTCAGAACCACAATGAGGTGTCACCTCACACCTGTTAGTATGGCTGTCATAAAAGATGAGAAAAAACATGTTGGTTGAGGATGTGGAGAAAAGGGAACCCTTGTGTACTGTTGGTGGGAATGTTAATTGGTGCAGTCACTAAATAGTATGGAGATTCCTCAAAAAATTAAGACGCGAAATACCATATCAGCCAGGATTTACACTTCTATCCAAAGGAAATGAAAATAGGCTGTTGAAGAAATATCAGCATCCTTATGTTTATAACAGCACTATTTACAATAGTCAAGCCATGGAAACAAGCTAAGTGTCCATCAGTGGATGAGTGGATAAGTAAAATGTGGTGCATGTATCAGTGGACTATCATTCAGCCACACACAAAAAAAGGAAATCCTAATGTCTGTAACAACATGGGTAGACTTTGAGGGCATCATGCCAAGAGGTAGGCAGAGAAAGATAATACTGCATGGTATCACATATTCGGAATCTAAATAAAAGTCAAACTCCTTACAAAGACTTCTGTAAATTGGTATTTTGTTGTGTAATTATACATTAGCTTAAAAATTCAGAAAACTAACCAAAAAACTCTTATAAATCACTCAGTCACTCACAGGTAAGGATTGTTAACATTTTGGTATATAGCCTTCTATAATCACTTAAATTTAAGTTGTAGATACTTTAAATAAAAACAAGATCACACTGTAAAAATGTTTGTGACCTATTCTTTATACTCAACAGTATACTGTGAACAAAATTAAAAAATACACTCACCAAATTACAGATGTCACAAAGCTGAGAGGAAAATTCAGTGTATAAAAAAGAATCAGAGTATGGAACAATCTAGAAATATCTCAGGCCGAATTAACAAGATTAAATTGAACAGGGATACATTTACAGTTTGAACTTAAAGATGGAGATTTGACTTTGCTCTCATCAATTTGGAAACTGACATATAAGACCACTGTAAAAGAAGTAGACTCCAAGTTCAGTGCCAAGACTGTGAAACCCCGTCATGGTGACCTTCTTACTGTTTAGGAACAGGAGATGGCGATTGCATGGACAATTAACAGTGTTCTCCATATGCTTCTCTTTCTCTGATGTCACATTTAGGATTTTACTCACTATTCTGTTGTCTTCCCAATCTATATCTAGTTCTGACTTCTGAGTTCCAGGCACATTATCATCTGCACTTAGACGTCCTGCCAGTAGCTCCACCTATGAGGCTGAAATGCTACTCATGCTATATCCTGGAACTGAGAAGAACTCCACATTTCCACCCAAAACACTGATCAACACCCCACACTCACTCTCCAGTACCAGGAAATGGTCATCTAGGACTACTCCTTTCCCATTACTTCCCACATCTAATTCCAAGTTGCCTAGATTTTAGCTTTTTCCAACACATCTTGTATCCGTGCTTTCCAAATGGGTTGATTTGTTATTAATGTGGCTCTGTGTGTGTGAATTTATATCAATATAAGAATGCGTGTTGTACATATGTAATGTGAGCTTTAAGTGAACCTGAGAATATTACTCTTAATGCCATATATACAACTGGCAAACTAACCAGGAGGAGAGAAAAATCATAAACTCTTGGTTTGGTTTTGTAAAGTAGCACTAATTATAGTCATCTGCATAAACTTTTTTCATTTGTTCTTAATTACTGTGCAGTGAAATAATGATTAAAACAACAAGCGATTGTGTCAGATTACTTTTTTGTAAGTTTTATTCAGTTATGATTGATGATGTATCAGTCCTTATTATTGACAGTAATGAAACACTGTGGTTTGATCATAACTTTTGGAACCTAGAAGGCACACTGCCAGCATTCCAGAGAGGAACGCTTAGACAACTGTTGTCCCACGGTTGCCCATGTGAAGTTCATCCCAGTTTGGCGAATAGGACTTGATAGCATGTGCAGTTAAAAGACATAAGAATGCCAAAGCAAGTTTAAGGACAGAGGAGTGGCCAGTTATGAGCTCAAACAGCAATAATTAATTTATTATCAGTACAGGGATCCCTGCTGCTGGAATACAGAGCTTCATGGCAATGGGAAAGCATGACTTGGACCAAAGTGTAAATACGTTACACTCAGCCTGGAAAACACTGTCTTGTGAGGATGCCTGGCCACGCTCAGAGACTGCGAGGACTTGCCATAAATATGCTAATACATTATTATTAACTTAAACATATATTAATAAATATATAAATAATAACTTAAAGTAACACTTCATGCTTTGCCTTCTTGAGGCTCAGTTTCAAGAAGCATTTTACTAAAATGATTTCATCGAGTGTCATAAAATACTGTTGAGGCAGAAAGGACATCAGTATCATTCTCTCCAAGATGATCAAACTGTGGTCTCAGAAACTTAACTATATCTGATTAAGGGTCCATCAGCAACTTAAAAGCAGAAGGCAAGCAGATGGAATGGAATCCTGGGTCTATGGCTCATATGTGACACAGGTAGGGTCCCTTTGATAGCCATAGCCAGTAGCCCTGGCCCTCCCAATGTTGTTAGGGAGAATAGTAATTAAAATGATTGGTACTTTGCAAAGTATAGGGTGTTTCTTAAATAACAAGCCCTATTATACATTAGTGTTGGTTCACTATACCTCACTCCCTCTCTTACAAAGAGTAAACATTCTTTTAGAATTATGAAGGCTCAGTGCATGGCTCAGCAGGTGACTAAGAGTAAAGGATTTGACTCCTTCATGTACATGGTACATACGACTGTCAACGCTTCACACATTAGCAGACTCCATTATCAAGGCCTGTTTTCCAGTATCTGAAAGTCCGTGATGGAGGGCTGCCCCCTCGCCATATGCACCAGCTGTTCTTGTTTTGTGGCAATGAACAGCTTTGGTTGGGCGACTGACTTGAAGTAGTTCTTTGTGCCGTGACTTTCCCAGAGGAAGAGGAGATTGGTCTCATCTTTGATGGCTTTGGGTGTCTCAGGCATCTCCTGGGAAAAGGACAGAGATCTGTTAGAGAGCAGGGAGGTCCCAGAAGGGGACTGAAGCTTGCTCCCTCGGCACTTGGCCTTCGTGAGGAGCAGCATGTTAGGACGGTGACTCGTAATGTGCTATAGGTTCCTCATTCACTTATTCATTCAGCAAGCATTTATTCCACGCCTGTTAGATGTATGGCCCTGTCTACTCATATAACAGTTGACCTCCTTAGTTAAATGGAGAGAGATCCAAATGAGTCATGAAGATTCCCAGTGACACTTGTGCTCCCTGTGTCCTGGCAGGTGGAGTGAAATACTGATCTTGTCTTGCCTCCAACACAGGCACAGGGCGCTTTCCATCAGATCTGAGCCCTGGTGATTCTAGGACCTCTTAACATTTTGACCTCTGTGCAAATCTTACCTTTGGGAAAAGAATTTGTAACTTAGAGATGTTTATGTCCGTATTTAGGTCAACAGTTGAAGGTTAAAAAACCAACACACACATACCCGCCCCACACACACTTCCTGGTATATTGACAGTTGAACTTTCAATATAGTTGTTGACAGTTGTGATCTCTAAACCAACCCTCCTCATGGTTATGAATAGAATCTACAGTATTTTTTTTTGAAAAGTAAAATGCAGATTCCAACTTGAGATGCTTCTCTACTCTTTTTAATCTAGAGCAACTAAATATCTTTTTGAGTTTTCAATGTCAACGAGGATTTTATTTCCCAAACTTGTTCCTCTCCTCATTGTTCTCATCTCATAAATGGAGTTTCTTTTCTTCTTTTGGGTTCTGTCTCCAAAATATAACCAGACTCTGTCTCCTTTCCTCCTCTCTCAGCACTTTCCACTAAGTGACTATTACTACAACCTCCTACTTGGGCCCTCTGCTTTCTCTGTTGCCTGCCTTCTGATCTGTTCTCCATTTTAGGAAATGGAAGTGAAGCCATGACACTTCTTTGTGTGAACCCTTTAACGGCTTTTCATTGTAACTCAGATGGAATCCAAAAGCAAGTATCCACCAACACTAGCCTCTGCTTACCCCTCTTCACGGTGCCCGGCTCCTAGAGTGTCCATCTGATCTTGGAAGCTGGCCTTCCAGCTCTTCAAGTCTGGGGTCTGGGAGCACTGAGACCCCTCTGTTTGGAATGCCCTCCTCCCATCAGCAGCTCTGCCCTTGCCTCCCCAAAGAGCACGCCTCCATCTCAGTACTCTGTCCATTTACTTCACAGCATCTTGCACTTTGTGCTAGTCGTTTGGCTTGCCCGTTGTTTGTGTC
The DNA here is from genome assembly GCF_000325575.1 of Pteropus alecto. Classification (NCBI taxonomy): domain Eukaryota; kingdom Metazoa; phylum Chordata; class Mammalia; order Chiroptera; family Pteropodidae; genus Pteropus; species Pteropus alecto. Next base: position 3,325,308 of record NW_006434441.1, read on the forward strand.
CCCAAGGTGAATAAGTTCTCTAAGGCTAGGGACTTTGGTACACCACTGTCTACCTAGCTACTGGCACTATGCTTGGCAGATAGAAGGCTCCCAGTATAGGACTTCATGTACATGGGCGACTTCATGAAGGAAGCTCCTGCCTGACTCAGCAGATAGCACTCTCGTCTCACTTGACCCAGACAGAGAATCACATGCACCACGTAAATCTTGGGGCTGGGGCCTGGATTATGCATTCACTGAGCAAGAGTTGCCTCCTTTTTGGGAGAAAGCGTCGAAGACCACAGTGGGCATGTGTCCCTGAGTGTGCAGGGGCAGGGGGTAGTGGGGGTGGGGCTGGGCTGAGGGACAACGCGGGCACCGTAGAGCAGAAGAGAGGCACAGGAGTCAGAAGGCCTGGGCTTGGGTCTTGGTTCCAGCTTTTCGCTTCATGCCCCTTGGTATGCAGTCAACCCACTCTGATCTCAGTGGGCCTGTTCGAGTTTTTGGGAGGCAGGCCCACTGTCCCCACACCTATATCCACAGATGTCACATGGTAGGTGTCAGGGCCAAAGGTGGATGAACTGCATGGTGTCCTGGGACAGGAAGCGAGGAAGGTCAGGCAGAGGGAGGGAGGAGGAGGAAGGCACTCTACCCTCTCATTTACTCTGGCCACCTCTATTTGACTCCCTCCCAGGTCCTGCCTTAAATGGCTCCGGGGCAGGTGGGGATGTGTGTGCTCACTAGGGTCATTCACAGATGTATGTGATATCACAAAGGCACATTGGGGTCTGAAGGTAACTGACCTTCAGCAGCACAGGCTCATCTTCGTTTTGGGCACTCAAAAAGAGTCGTGTTTCTGAGATTCTTAGAGTCACAGGAAATGGAGAATCTTCATCTGTTATGTAAGCACCCATGTCAAATTTCACTGGTGAAGAGAAAAGCCAAAGAGAAAGTAAATGCTTTGTACTTGTATAACATCAGGTGTTTATGTAGATGCTGTGTGTATGTGTGTGTGTGGGCGGGGGACGCGTTGTTCCTGGCTACAGTGTAAGAGATGGGACTTGGCATGTCCTATGTCCTTCACAGTATCGGCCATTTGTACTAGGCAGGTGAATGCTTGGTTAATTAATGTCTTTAGAATTTTCTATGTTGAGTGAATGCTTGGGGCTGGAGATTACTTGAGTCTTTCATAATTACTTTAGTGGGAGAAGACCCTGCACTTTGTGAAGTCATGAGTTCGTAATGACATGAAATGGAGGAATTTAGGGAAGCTGATACACTCATATGTCACTAGTGACAGTGACAAGTGGATCAGTTTTCCTTAGAGAACAGTGCTTAATAAGAGCTGTAAAATCATTTATGCCCAGGGGCTCAAGGGTTCCACTTTGGGATATGCTGTAAAGAAATAACCTCATAGGAAAAAAATTATATGTATGAAGATATTTTCAATAGAGTTACTTTTAGTGAATCCAAGGGACCAGCACAGCCACACGATAGAAAATTCTGGTTACATTAAAATGGCAAAAACAAAAACAAAAACATATATATGTGTAAATATGTATGTAAATATGTATGTATTATGTGACTACATGGGAAAACTGTGGGAAAAGTTAAACAGGAAATAGAACATAATGGTTCGTAGCTGTCCCCAAATAGGGGCACGCTAGCTTAAGCTGGCTCACTCAGAAGGAGCCCTGTTGCTGACTGCAGGGGAACCCTAGGTCTCTGGACATAACCATGTGTGCGATGGCTATGCTGGAGCTAAGCTGTGTGTGCCGTGGAACTGGACACGACATCCTACCCTTGGGGTCACACCCGTGGCGCTGGCTGATCTGCCTCCTGGTAATTCTATGTAATCGTGACCATGGTCTTTTCCAGTTTGGCGTCCTGTCAGCCCGTTCCGCAGGCTTGCTAATGGAGAGCGAGCGCTTCAGGTGACCTGGCGTGAGCCATTACTGTTCCCGGGACTCAGTTTCCTCCTCTTTGAGACAGAGGGTAAGAATGGCTGGGACCCCAGAGGGAGGGACAGCATCAGAAAGCCACGTGGTGTGGTGTTGGCTCTCAAGGCCGGATGCCCCAGTGTGCATCCAGGTTGGGCCGAAGCCCTGCCTTCACCCGGGGTTTCTGTGGGGATGACCTGCATTCTCCTGTCCTTGGAAGAGTTGTGTGGGCCAGGGATCTAGAGAGGTTTGTTCTTTGAAAGCAGAAAGCTTGAAAAAAGCAGAGAAATAAGAGTGAGGGAGGATGGCTGAGTTGTCTCCTTACCTGCTTGGTTGAGGTCATTTAGTGCAGCTGCCATGAGGTACTGACCCGATGTATCTCGAATGAGACTCTGACTGAGTGTGTCACTCAGGATGCACTGCTGTTTGATGACCTTCATGAAGCTGTACTTCATGCTGCTCTGGAAGCTCACAGGTGCCAAATGGGGCTGGATGGGTTCTGCAACCAGGAACAGTCTGGTTAGTGCCCATGCACAGACACAGATGACATGTCTGCTCTGGCACAAGTGCACGAGGTGGCTATGGAAGGGATACTGGGGGTAATTTGTGCAGTCGAGAAAACAGGTGAAGTCACCTGCAGCAGGAGAGTTGGCTCCAGGACTGTTCCTGTGGTCACTTACTCTCTCTAAACTTTGATGTCTCAGACAGTATTTTTAAAAGAGATTATTCGTGCAGTTTCCTCGTTTTTGCTTGTTTTAAGGTTTCTAAGTAACCAGGAAGACTGCTAGTGTCCCCTGCCTAAGCTTCAGGTGGCCACACTCTGAGGCAGAAACAAGTACAAGTACTACCCATGTCACTGGGCAAGCATGTCCCGGTGTCTCCCGCCCCTCCGGGCAGTGCTGTGTTGCGGCAGCCCCACCACCCTCACGGCCCTCCGTCACTCTGTGCCCGAGGGTCTGTTCTCAGGAAGTAGGTGGTGACAGAAATGAGGTTCATCGATGGGCGCAGCCACGTTGCATCACTTACAATGGCGCCATCCTGGCAATCTGAAATGCCCCTGACCTGCTGCTAAGTGAATGAAGCTAGGTGCAAGACCGGGCACAGCGTGAAATCAAGCGAGCCAAACAGGCATGTTCACGCAAGACTGTTGGGGATGTCCCAGCGTGCTGGTGCCGGCAAGCTCTTAGTGGTCGTACGAAGGATTTTTGATTTTCTTTCTTACATTTTCTTCTATTTCCTCATATTGTAGGTGAACATGTATCAGTGTTTAGCTGTTCTCTTAAAAATCTTAGGTTTATGTTTCATGTAGAGGGCTGCAGAGGCCCGGGAGGAAAATCAGGATTTCTGTAGGAACCGAGTTGGTCTGCTCACACACGGTGTGACCAGGTTCCCCATGTATATGGTGAGAATGCGGGGTTCTGGTGGAGTTCAGAGGTCACACAGCCACCAGCAAATCGGTGGTGTCAGCATTGTCAACAAGGGAAGCAGCAGCAGTACCAGCGACAGCAGTAGCTGCCATTTGCTGAGCGTTCACTGTGCGCCAGGGGCTTGCCAGCATCAATGCATTTAATCTCCATAAGTGGGAGCTTGGATCGTCTCCATTTTACAGGAGAGGAAACAGAGGCCAGGGAGGCACATAGCCTGCAGGTGGTCACCCGCCAACAGTGTGTATGCAGCCACGCTGCTGGAGGGCCGAGTCACACGGCTGCTGTGGTATGGCCATGCAGTTAGCGCATGAGCAGGGGTTTGAGACTCAGGCCACTGCTGGTGGGGGTAGAAGTTGACTTTCCTTCCTTACACCCTCCAGACTAATGCCCGGTTGCCCTCTTGTGCCTCTGATCCCAGGTGCCCCATGCTCTCTTGCCCCCATTTGCTTAAAAGTAGAAAGCAAGGGTCTTATGGCATGTAGCCCCTACCTTCTTTTGTATCGTTGGCAATGGCTTCCAGGTCTTCATCGGTGATGAACTGATCGAAACTCAGTCGCCTCTTCTTCAGGACCTTCCCGTCGGCTGCCAGCACCACCACACTCTCCTTGAAGGTGAGCTGAGACATCTTTGAGGCCTCTGAGGTACCCAGAGACCTAAGTTTACCTCCATGGTCTTCATGCAGTGTGTCGTAGCTTGTGTCATAGAAGGATTTCTACAGGGAAAGGAGTGGGAACTGGTAGGCTGACTGTGATCTTGGAGTGAGACCCATACCTACGGGAGTGAAACTCTGCAGGCTCGGTGCAGAAGATCTCTGCTAACCCCTGGTTCGTCAGTCGTCCCACCCCCAGAATTTCCTAGAGAGCGTGCATCTCTTGGCCAGCCTTTGGCATCCACCTGCTGAGTCAAAAATCAGATGCCATGAAACAGGTTCACAAGTGGGGCCTCAGCGGTGGCCTTCCAGGTGGGTCTCCTCAGGACGTTAGGACAGGGCTCAGATAAGTCAGAAATGCTCCTCTGAGGATAGCTTTTGGGGCTGGTACCAAAGACACACCAGGAAGACTTGTGAGTGGCCCGCTTCCTCTGCCTCGGCTCCTGGCTGTCACGTTGAAGTGCTACCTCTGAGGTATGGAGCTGATGACTACAATATATCTCTTTAAGAGACTGATCCCTGGGGAAGTGATCTGAAGGGGCCGTCTTGGGGTAGCATCACTAGTATGCCGATGAAGCCTGGAGACTCCAGTTTTGGGATCCAGGGAACTCCACTCTACTTTGGGACATGTGGTGCCCATGGGGATGGCATCAGCTCAGTGCAGAGGGGCCTCACTCATCACGAACAGACACCTCTCTCCCGACATCTCAAGAAGGCCCTGCGGAAGGCCCTGGGGCTGTCCTCTGGTGCAGATAATACAGCTGTGTCACAATAGCCGTCCCACCCAGATGGGTCACAGTCATTTGCTTACCTGATTCAGAGAGAGTTGGTCAGCATCAGAACTATATTCTTCATTCTCACTGTCAAATAAGATGATGAGAATGTCATTCTGTATATCACTGTGGCCACAGTCACCGAGTAGCGTATTTTAGTGACACACACACACACACACACACACAGACACATAGACACACAAACACACAGACACACACAGACACATGGACAGATACATAGACACACACACACAGGCACACAAATTTACACAGACGCACACAGATATACACAGATACACACGCACAAACAATCACAGACAGATCTACACACAGACACAGACACAGACACGGACAGATACACACACAGATACATACAGAGGCACACACACACACACATACACACACTGACATATACACATACACAGCCACCACTGTTATCTTTGAAAATTAAGGACTTTATACACACATATACTGGGTGACTTGTACCTCACTAATTTGGAATCGGTAACCATCAGAACTGGTTTTGACCTATTCCCATGCCTTATCAACAAAGACAGGGCTTGGCTAACAACCTGAATAGCTGTGATTGAATTTCAGGGAAAATGTTAAGCTCCTCAGAGAAAGGAAGTACTTCTGAAACGTCTCATTTATTTTTAACCAAATAGACTATGTATTCCACGTTGTTTCCACATACTCACTGAAACAGACTTAATCGTTTCTACTTGGCAAAATGTCCAGGCAGCATCTGGCTGGCCTAGCGTGTGTTGGTGCATGGTGCTGAGTGGTGGGAACCTGTTTGTGAAAGTGCTCCGTGATTCACACATTTTCCTGTTATGTTTCTCCTGTGTCTGCGTGCACTCTGACTGGGGTGAGCTCTGGAGCATTTCCCTCCCTGGGTTGAGCCTGGGAAGTGTCCTGAGAATGGTCTGTCAGCACTCCAACCCATGTCTCTCGGAGCACGTGACCCCGGCCCAGGCTGTGTCGGAGTAGATGCAAATTCCCCAGGACTCAGCAGGCCTTAAAAACAGTTTTTCTGTAATGGCTGTCTCCCTGTCAACATTACAGCAGTATAATATGTTGGATGCCTGGTTTCCCCGGGTCTTTGCCGAGCTTGCCCTAACTTTGGGAGTGGGACGCATCCCCACCGCCTCTGCCAGCCAGCCCGAGCCAGTCACTGCAGCTCCTGGTTGGGTTATGATGTGCCTGATCCCCCATCAGATGGCAAGAGAGTCTGTTTCCTACCTGTAACAATTCTTCAGGTCTTCAAAGACGTCGGGGACCTTGGCCATCTTGCCTGCGGTGCCAGCGATCCAGCTCCACCCTTCCTGAGCTGCTGGAGAAATGTAAGGTGTGACTTAGCCCCCACACACATCTCCGTCCTTTTCACTCCTGTGCATTAATTGTATGTATGTTTCCCCAGCGACTCAAAACCTCTTGGCATCCCACCATGTCCAGCCCAGCATGTGCACACAGCAGGCATTCAGTGAGGTTTGGGTAAGGTGAAAAACCCCACAGGAATGAGGAGTTTGCCTCACAAGATGCAAGAGAGGCAGAGCCGGAAATTTCCAGCGTTTTCCCCTGATGGTTTTTGGAAGTAGAGCTACCCAGAGGGAAGGCTTGGCTGCACTGCTTGCCCTCACAGGAAGGCAGCTCCTGTGTTCCTCAGTCCCCAACTAGAGGAAGAGTCGTTTCTTTAATTTCATTGTGATTCTAGCTCACACACCAAGCCAGGGAGGGGCCAGAAAGGAAGGAGCAGGCTTTAGCTTCAGAGAGGCAGTTAGAGAGAGAACAGTCAAGGAGAAGAACAAAAAAACATTTTAAAAGCTGAAGATGTGAGGACATTACCTTTGCCGACTCAGGTGCCAGTGAGGTGGCCCTCAGGCACCCTGGCCTTTTGTCTTCTGTGCAGTAGGCGTGGCCTTGTGCGTCATGGGGAATTCACAGGGAAGAACCCTGTTTTGAATCTTTTTATGTTCATTCAATCTCATACTGGCCAAAATAATGACATTATACTTGTTATTGCTCTTTGTAGAGACTCCTGGAGCTGCCGACTCGATTCACTTATTTATTGCTTTGTTCTAAACAATTATAAACACAGAATCTTAGAAAAAGGGAAGACAAGCAGGAAACTTACCAAGTTTCTAAAAAATATGGTGGGAGAGGAAGGAGAACTGAAATCAATCACGGATGTCTAGGGTTGGAGAGCGGCTTAGGAGCTGTAGTTTGAGTTTTGGCCTAATTTTTTTATGGCCCTGGGGCCGATTATGTGTCGACAGGGTGCCTGGCAGCCCCTGGGAACTAAGGGGTGGCTGTTGAGGGAAGAGGACCTGACATTTCTGAAGGGAAAAGAGAGAGGTTGGCTTGAGTAGGCCTAAATCATTCAGTATATGGGTGACAACCCCCTGGTTAGGGCAGAACAAAGGTGAGAAGGGGACAGTCAAGCACAAAGGGCTTCTCCTCTTACACCTCTGCAGACCGTCACACATCCCCCACAGAATGACAGCTTTGGGAGAGCTCTGTGCCCTGGCCGCATTACAGCCAAGTGACTGTCCACTGGAGCCCCTGAACAGTGTGCTCTTCCCTAGGACAGACCCTAGGCATGTGAGGGTGGCTGTGGACTTGGGGCTGGGTGGGCTGAGCCCTGCCACAGGCCAGGGGTGAGGTGCAGGAGTAGAAGTGGGGAAGGCAGGGACTCAGGTATGGCAGCACATCAGCCTTTTCAGGATTCTGAGATGAGCCCAGTTCAGGTAGACAACACCAGGCTCTCAACAGGTAAATGTTTCAGATTTCTGGCTTAGAGTTTAAGCCAAGTAAATTTAAAAGAAAGGAAATGGATGGAAGAAGAGAGTAGAGGAAGAAAAAAAGGTAAAGAGAGAAAGGCCAGGCATGGCAACACGGTATAAAAGCAACACGGTATAAAAGCAACACGGTATAAAAGCAACACGGTATAAAAGCAGTGTAGCATTGGGCATACGTGGCCTGAGCGGGTCACGTAGCATGTCCCCTCTGGGCCTGCTCATTAAGTTCTGGGGTCAGTCAGCTGGTCGCCAAGGTCCAGCCAGGTGCAGAGGCTCTGGTTCTGACTGTTGCTCAGTCCAGTCCCCCAGTCATAGACCTGGTGCTGCAATTGTTGTAAACAGGAGCTAGGACATAGCTGGCATCCTGGATGTAGGTCCAGGTTGGGCAGAGCTTGGGTGGCAAGATGGTCAATGGGGATGGTGGCCAGCTCCCTGCACCTGTGGTTCCCCTTCAGGTATCACAGGAGGTTGGCGTGGCCACGCTCTGCCATCCGGAGGTCTTGTGAGGGCTGTTACTAAGCACACTGTGAATGTGGGCTGCTACGGAGATGCAACTAAACAAAGTAACAGCAGCACTAATGACGGCTCTGTCCCTGGAACCTGTATCATCGTCATCATGCCACCTTGGGCCACCAAAGGAAAAATAGCGCTTGTGGAAATGTTGGTGAAAAAACTTGAGCAGGGAGGACATGAGCAGGTGAGGCCTCTGTCGAGAGTACAGGTGCTGAGTTTCTGGGAGGGTGCACAGCACCTCTTGGGTAACCCAGGAGGATGCCGCTGGCTCTACCGTCAGTGGTCATGCCTGTCCTGGCTGATGCCACTCTGGTGTGGAGAATTCCCTAGTATAGTTGTTGAATTTTTCAGGGGGAGTTTAAATTCTTTAGACAACTCAGCTTGGGCCTCACCTAACTGTCCTTCAGTTAGGTAAACCGGTTGTTAAAGGAAGGACAGTGCAGGTGAAGGGTAGAGAGTGACGTCCTTGCTTGGCTCTGGGGAGCCTGCTGTTCTGTGAGTGCAAACAAGGGTTGACCTGTGAGGCAGCCTCAGCACCAGGCCACCTCTTCTAGGGAATGCAGGGAAGGACATACCAGATACATCTCCACTGGAGCCCCAAGGGGCTTGGGCACTGTCCTAGTCCAGGGACTTTGGGTCATCTTGATCCTTTGGGTCAAGAGATGTGCCCATCTCTTGACTCCCAAGAGGCCTCAAAAACCCTTGTTGAGTCATTTTTACCTAAACCATTGAGAAAAATATTACTGCATACTTATTCTGTGCCATGTGGCAGTGTGTTTCTTTCGCAAGTCACAGAATTAGATGTGCAGGGGGAGATGATGTGTGAGGTGGGTGAGTGGACATGCTCTGGCAGCTCGGAGTGCATGGGTCCAGAGAGGCACGGTGTTGCTTTTCCTTGGAGAATGCGTCATGGTTCTCAGCTCTCACCAGCACTGTCTCCCCGGCCCTCATTTTACCCACGAGAGGTGGTGACAGTGGTCTCCATTCTCAGCTGAGGACCCTGAAGAGTGACTAGCCTCCAGTCACAAAACTGGCAGAACCAGCATTTGAACCTAGGTTTCTGGTTTGGAGCCCAGTCTTCTCTTTCCACATGTAGGTGCTCAAATCTTTTGTCACCACCAATGCCAAGTGACAGGGCTGGGGCAGATCATCCTAAAGGTCCTTCCCGCCTCAGATACCCTGTCCTCCAGTGTCATTCTAGGGCTCTTTGTTTAAAAAAAGGTAGAAAAGGAAACAGTTTGAAATAGTTCCCCTCCCCATCTTCCCTCCTCCACTGAAATTTCGTGGTTTTTTTGTGATGTACAGGAAAGGGTGAAGGTGGCCAGCACAGTTGAGTACATGGTCAGCAGTGGCTGGGTGGGGGTTTCAGTCAGGCTTTTACCATTGTACCCCGAAGACAGGAAATGTCTGTAAACATCTTTGTAACTGGCTTTGAAGTCCTCGCCCATCGTGGGGTCTGGCAGGGTTGCCAGATTTGGCACTCTTGCTCTGAGTCTTTGGGGTGTGCGGCTCCTTTGCGGGTGGTGGGACTCGTCTCCCGAGGAGCAGCGTGTGCACGAGCCAACACATGCGTACAGTGAAGCCTGGTTACAATCTGCTTTTCAGCCCCATGACAGCTGCGGGGAAGACGAAGGCCTGGGAAACCTAGAAACACTAGGTCCAGGTGTGACCATGCATCACCTCTTCTTGGCTTCGAATCAGGCCTGTAAGGGAGGCATTTGTCCCATACTGCACGGAAGGCGGAGCCGTGGGCCGGGAGGGGAGCAGTCTGCTGAAGTCGCAGGGTAACCGGTGGCCGAAGCGGGATTTGGACCCCGGGCCCAGGCTCTGTCAGTCCCGAAGGCGCCCCCTTTCTGGGTGTGATCTCTTCCTTTCCTTTGCTCTATTTAGTTTCTCATCGTTTTTGCTTTGTCTTGTTCGTCTCTTGAAGGACCTAGCATGCTCTACTGGAGAAGGAGTCACCTCAGAGGCTGTCTGGATTAAACTCTTACTTTTTAAAAGAGGAAACAGGCTCCGAGAGGGAACTCATGGCCCCAAGGTCACATGGAGGGGTCATATGAGAGTGGGGGCAAAAATGGAAACTCACTGTTTCTTGATTTCTAGTTCAAAGTGTCCTACTACCTAGAGACACAGGCTCCTCCGTGAGAGGGCAAGGAGAAGGAGCAGTCTCTTCGCTTCTCACCTGAAGTGGAAAAGGAGCTGACGGGAATGACTCCATTCGGTGAGCAAAGCCTGCCATGGTCCCCGCTGTCCTGGAGCTGAGGGTGAAGATCACCCGAGTGGGTGACAAGCACACGCCATCCCAGATTGGGACACTGGAGATGCTTACCACTACACCAGCCTCATGAGGATGGCTGAAGGAGGAGAGAAGATCAGAAATATGGCTGACAAAATGGCAGCACCTACATATCTATCAGCAGTTACTTTAAATGTAAATGGATTAAATGCACCGATCAAAAGACATAGGGTGGGTGGCTTACAAGAGGTTCACTTCAGATTGAAAGACACACAGACTGAAAGTAAAGGGATGGAAAAAGATATTTTATGAAACCGGAAATCAAAAAAAAAACCAAACCAAAAAAACTGGGTAGCAATACTTGTACCCGACAAAATAGATTTTAAAACAAAGGCTATGACAAGAGACAAGAAGGATCCAGTAATTCCACTTCTGGGTATTTATCAGAAGAAACCCAAAACACTACTTTGAAGGGTCATGTGCATCCATATGTTCACTGCAGCATTATTTACAGTAGCCAAGATATGGAGGCTGCCTGAGTGTCCATCAAAGGATGATTGGATAAAGAAGCAGCAGTACGTATATACAAAGGAATATTTCTCAGCCATAAAAAGAATGGAATCCTGCCATCTGCAACAACATGGATGGACATAGAGGGTGTTGTACTGAGCGGAGTAAGTCAGAGAAAGACAAATGCCATATGATTTCACTTACATGTGGAATCTAAACAAAATAAATGAACAAACAAAACAGAAACAGACTCATAGAGAACATTTTGATGGTCGCCAGATGGGAGCGGGGAAGAGACTCTGAAGTACAAACTGGCAGTTACAAAACAGTCATGGAGATGTGAAGTACAGCACAGGGAACATAGTCATATTGTGATGATTGGGTACGGTGTTGGGTGGGCACTAGGTTTATCGGGGGATCACTTCATAAGTATATAAATGTCTAATCACTGTGTTGTACACCTGAAACTAATATATTTTATATCAACCGTAAGTGAAAAATAAAAAATTATTTAAAAAAATCAAAAGCACACATAGAGGCAAGTGTGGTGATAGTATGGACAGAGGAATCTCTCTCGGGCTGGTGCGGGTAGCTCCCTGGAGAAGGAGGAGGGTACACTGCAGGTTGAGCAAAGGCCAGGGGTTGAATGAATTAATGTAGGAGTGAGGAGGTGATGAGGTGATGCTGGAAGGAAGATGAGCCAGTGGACAGGACCAAGTGTGAACCCCTCTCAGGTCTTTGCCTGTTAACTTTGTGGGCATTCTGGGCCCTGGAGAGCAGAGGGATGCTGTGACTTGGCATAGGTGGAAAATCCAAGTTGGTAGAAGGGACAGCTCCACAGAGAGCTGGCAACCCCCCATGTAGCCGGGATCCCCTCCCTGCCTGAGCTCATTTGTCCCCTATTCATGTGCTCTTTTTTCTACATACCCTTCCCCTTTCTTTGGAGGCAGTGATGCACAGTGCTGTACCCCTCTTGCCTGCCGTTGGCTCTGTGCCCTGCTCTCTTACGCAGACGAGCTGTAAAAATGGGAGTTCACTAGTGAGCTTCCTGTGTGGCCCCAGGCGTGCCTGCACCCGCCTCTCACGTTTGTTCTTGCTGGCTAATTGGATTTAAAGCAATTCCCTTTCCTTTTGAGTCATTTTCCTCGTTGGAGTCATAGTTACTTGGTCTAAATTTGTTTCTCAATTCAAAAAAGTACTTGCATTACTTTTTAGATTCTAAAATGTTCATTAAATACTGCTAGGGAAGTTTGAAAAATATAAAGAAGAAAAGACACCCACAAATAGTTGACTACCTAGAGGTATGCACTGTGACTATTTCCTTATACTTCCTTTCAGTCTTCCTTTTTTCAGGGTACCAATAGATCTGTTGTTATGCAAATGGCATACTTGGAGCATTTCAATAGATGTTTGCTCTCCTGAAATCAAGGGAAGGTACACGTGGTAGATCATGCTCATAGAACATCCTGCTCACTTGTGGGATTACCCCATGAATGACTGTCTTCATTTCCTGGCCGCCTTGAAGTTCCAAGGGACATGTGGTTGGTTCTGGCCAGTGCCCTGTGAGCAGGAAGTGGCTCCAGTTTGTTACCTATCTGGGATGATGCAATCAAGGCCCAGCCTGTGCTTCTGTCACCTCTTACTTCCTTCGATGCAGCAACTTTGGAAGTCCTGTATCCCAGCTGGTGCGGCTACAAGTGGGCAGACGGGAACAACCTGCATTAGAATTTGCATCAGTAGAAACGGATCTTTAGCTGTGCTAAGTCACCAAGATTTCGGGGTTGGTTTGTTTCTGTGGGATAACATGGCCTATTCTGAGTACTCCCATGTATGACCGCCCTTCCCTTCTCTATCACAGACTCCAAGGTGACATGAACTTTACCTCGAATTCCTCTTTCATGTAATCAATTCGATGAACATTCCAATAGGGCAGATCAAGGACCTAATGAGACACTTTCAGTCTAGCCAGATTCCGATTGCAGCTATAAAGATATATTATCTGTGAAAATACAGTGGCCAGTGATAAAGCTGGTACTGTTAACATCCCAGATGCAGATCATATGATAATTATATTAAAAAATCTAACATTTATGTGGTGCTTTACAGTTTTTCAAAGCATTTTTTATAACCATCAATGTAGGTATTCTGTATGGTGTGAGGCCAACTTACATGGTATGCACATCGTCAGCAGCAAAGGTCCCATGCCCTGTGTACATTCTCTCCTTCCTTCTGGTTTGTGTTCCTGGCTACCGGGCAGGGTGGCCCCTGATTAGAGCAATTGTGCCATGGGCAGGGAGTGGCAGGCGTGGCACGTGTAGCATACAGTGTGTTAGAGAGGAAGAGACTTGGATCTGCCTCTAACCTGACCAGCTGAGTGACCCGGGCAGTCCCCACATGTCTCTGGGACCCCTTGTCTGTGAGGGAGGAAGTTAGGCTGGTGACTGTTGGGTTCTTCCAGCCCTAGTGGCCCTCCCACCCCTGAGACCACCCTGAGCAATACCTGTGCTCCACGGCACCTTTGTGCTCTCAGAATGTGGCATTTGGGGATGGAGGCCTGCCCCGGACTCACTCCTTACTTCCCTTTTGTAGAACCTTCCCTGTCACATGTGCAGTGGGGTCACAGATACACACTTTTTCACTACTTCAGTGGCAAATTTGA
>NW_006434441.1:3338831-3339103 GCF_000325575.1 Pteropus alecto
AAAAAAAGGTCCTTTTCTAGTAAGGGAATGCAGAACAGTTGCTGGTAAGTTAGAATGAAGTGGCAGTTTGCCTCCTGTCCTTGCCTCACAGTCAAGCATGGCATCAGAAGCCCGGGCAGAGGTCGCTAGAATCGCATTTGCCCCAGCGAACTCCCTACTGTGTGATGACGGCCATCCCTGTCCGCACAGATGAAGGAAGGGCCGGGACAGAGAGGGGCAGGCAGGAGGGGTGACTGGAGAGGATGCCGAGAAGTAGGGCACCTTCATGGGAG
>NW_006434441.1:3339132-3341544 GCF_000325575.1 Pteropus alecto
CGGGTGTTCCAGTGAGGGCAAGCAAAGGCATAAGACGCAGCATCCACATCTGTGTCCCTTCCTGTGGGGACATGGGTAAGGTTATTGAGCCTTTAAAGCTCTGGTGGCCTCATCTGTAACTGGGCCAGTGGTTCTTCCTTCCTAGGGTTTAGAAGAGTTGAATGTCTAAGACTGCGTTTGTGCGAGTGTGCAGTTAGAGGATGTCCCTTTCTTCTCCCGGATGTCCAGCATTGTCTCCTCTCCACCAGTTGCTCGGGCTGTCTCCTCCCCCCATGTGGAATGGGAGCGCAGATTGGTGCCATCCACGTCAGATGTGGCCACAAGTTGGGGTATAGTCGGAGGGGTTCTGAGGACAATGCAAGCTTGTCCACAGTGGGCACAAGAGGCTGGAATAACTGCCCAGTATTATTAGCCTGTCCGTCCATTCACGGAGGCCATGCTTGGAGCCAAGGACTGCACGGCAGTGAAGATGGCCAGAGTCCTGAGTGTCCTGGAGCGCCTCTGCTTGCAATTGTGGGTGTACTGAGAGAGAGGTGCTGTGGGGTCCGTGGGAGTAGGTGAACTTCGTCTAGGCCGATGTCACAGAGAGCCCCTCTGAGAGCGGCATGTGGGTTGGAAGGGTAGAGTGAGCCAGTGGAAGGTGCAGGTGGGCATGGAGAAGGGAGGGTTGCATTTTAGTCCATGGGACCTGCGTGAGTCTGGGCCCCAAGCTCCAGGGACTGACTATGGAGGGTCGGAGAGGCTGAGAGAGGGCTGGTGTGGCAGAGGCCAAGGCAGGGGCCTGGTGGCAGGAGACAAGGCCAGGGAGGGAGCCAGCGTTGAGTCTCAGGCAACGTGTGAGCGTGTTAAGGCTACTGGATATATCCTGAAGGCAGTTTTGAGATGTTTTAAGCAGGAGAGTGGCCAGATCAGATAAGTGTTTTTAGCCGCTTTCCTGTTTAGAAAAAAAGTGCAACTCGCTGCCAGTGTTAATTTAACATCACAGGAATGCTATGTTTTCTAGGATTTGACATTTTCAGCAATCAAGAATTACTATATTTCTAAGTTACTAAATGGAAATACCACTGCTAAAAACACAATGCTGTAAATGAAAGGATGTCAGTTGTTTCCAACAACTATTGATATGCTAGAGTGATGCGAAAATAATGACAAGAGCAAGATATTTCATGGCAAACTTTGGGATGAGGTTAGGACTGTAATCTGTGAGTTATCTTGGGGTCAGTGCTGCAACTGCAAGCGCCACTGGCGAGTATTCTTGGGACAAACGGGAGATGGTTTGATTTAAATGTTATGTATGTACGGGTGCTCGGGGCAGAAGGCTGTCTTGTCCAGCTGAGAGCTGAGGGTGGCAGGGCCTTGGTGGTGGCATGGAGATGGAATGAGGGGTGCATTTGGACTCTCAGAAGGCAGGGTCGACATGACGTGTGACTTGGTGTGGGCGTGGGGATCAGAAGTCACCACTGAGATGGTCGATGTAGTTGGGTGACACCTGTTCTGGGAGGAGCGTGAGGGATGCCCAAGCACCACGCTCTAAGAGATAGGGTGGATGGGTGATAATGATGAGTGGGGAGCGGGGCGAGGGCAGTGCGGGCACTGTGAGCTTAGAGCTCAGAGAGGTGGTAGCCAAGCCAGAAGTATGGACTCCTCAGTGCTGAGGTCTCCGGTGCAGCTGGGGCGATGTGGATGGTGAGGGACCCTGTCAGGAAGTGTGGACACCCAGGAAGGGCTAGGGAGGCAGAGCTGGGGGAGGGGACACGGCACGGGTGACCTGGGTGTGAAGGGAGGCCCTGGCTCGCCCACAGAGAGATACTGCTGCTTCTGCCTCTCTCGCCTTTTCAGCTCTTCCTTTTCTACCAGTGTCTTGCTCTGCTCCCCACTTGCTCTGTTGACCAAGAGGAAAGGGGTCCGATGAAACCTTTGATGCAGAGTTTCCAGGCCCCAGTGTAGTGCAGCTGGCAGGTGCTTATGCCTTTTCAAAGAAGAGCTGAAGAAAGAGGCCTGGCCTTGGCATGGGAACTCTGCCTTTGTGAGGGCTGCTGACCCACTTGGAAAAGTCAGGAAATGGGTCTAAGGGTGGAATGCGGGGTAAAATTGTAAAACAGGGTCGGGTGGTGTGCACGTTATTCAGTACCCCAGTAAGTAACCACAACACTGGTCAGACTGCAGGTGGGAAAGGAGAGGAGTGACATGGCATCTGGGCGGCAAACAGCGGTGTCGGAGTCGGGAGGTGAGGGAGCCTGGGCTCTGATGGGCTGGCGGGGGACTAGGAAGGGGAAGACAGCCTGGGGGCTGTGGCAATAGGACCTGTGGGGCACATCTGGGGTACATAGGGAAGGGGCCGACATGGTAGTGCCCCGGTGTGCAAGACCACAGAGGGGGAGCCCCAGGGTGACAGCAGGGTGTTAACACTGG
>NW_006434441.1:3341586-3378688 GCF_000325575.1 Pteropus alecto
TTTAGGCTCTAGGCAGTCTGAGTCACCACTCAGGGGAGGCTTGACTGCGTGGACGGCATTTCCTTGACTTGTCCACATTCATCAGTTCTGCTTTTCTGTGGGCCCTGGGAATTTCTACAGACTGGAACCAGTGGCCTTGCAGAGTTTGGAAAGAGAGGGAGTTCGTAGAAATGAAGTGAAAAGGGGATGTGACAGAATCATTGTCTCAGGTTTTAGGAGGAAATAGCCCCTTCTGACTTTCAGGCCAAGGTTTCTCCAAAGTAGTGAGTAGCCCATGGGTAGTGGATGACACTGCAGACACAGAACCAGGGGGAGAGCGTGACTAGAGTAAGTGGTGTTTAGGAACAGTGAACCTTTGGAAAAATAAAAAGTGAAAAGTTTACTTTCCCTTCTTCAGACCAAATTAAATTCTGAGTAAGTTAAAGGCTTAAACATAACAAATGAAATCACAAAATTACCAGAAGAAAAAGACAGGCTGGCCAGCTGGAGCGCTCATGGAGGGCTACGACCTATCCTTTTGTCCTTTCTCCTTTCACTAGGAGGAGAGTGACCTGGAGCGGGAACACCGCTGTCGAAGATAGATGTGCTAATGAGTGGAGGAAAACAGTTTGTTGAGAAAGGTACAGCAGATTTCACGCCTTGCACAAAAAGCTTAAGAAATGCATTAAAACTCCAGAAACCATCTAAGACGTGAGGAATTGGGTTCAAAAAGTCTAGGAACGAAGACAAGAAGGCTGTCATTTTAGAAAATGTGGAATTCCCCAAACTGTTCTGGATTTCCCCAGCGTGTGACGCTTGCCTTCTTCTGATGAGACAGAAGCTGGAGTCACGCAAACTGTCCCAGCAGCCGGCACCGCTATCTCTTGAATCCACACGTCTGGCCTGTTGCCAGGTGTTCCAAATGTGTTATTGATGGGATTCTCCATGGGCTGTTTCACCCTCATCGATGGCCCAGGTAGAGAGCCTATATAGCCAGAAGAAGCTGAAGCAGGTTTCAAAGTTGCCATCAAGGAAATTGCCATCTACCAAAATCACTTGAACTCCAACGTGACAGCTCTGGCCAGTGGTAAAATCCGCAGTCCCAGCTTACCTGAGGCAGAGGCGGCTCCCTCCGGGTGGCGCTTTGAAAAATGGACACTGAATCAGGGTGGCGCTGAGGTTACCGCTGAGTGTTTAAGGAGGAAGGAGGCTGTGCTGCAGCCAATCTGGAAACCTTCGAAAAGGAGCACTGAGCAGGACAAAACTAAGTACCTCTCGGTTTCAGGCACACCACATGCTAACTGACAGTCATGTGCTGGTCACCTCTGGCCCTGTTTGCTCAGATGTCTGGATGCACTGGTCTCCATGATGATGTTTTCTCTGCCAATGCGGGATGCATCCAAGAGCTGGCACCAGGAAAGTGTCACAGAAACACACTGCCAAAGTGGGGAAAGAACCAACTGGAAGTTAAATTATGCTGACAATATTAGGGCACGTTTTAGATCGTGGAATTTAATTCCCGTTCCAGTGGAGCTGCAGCACACCCAGGGGTAGTGCCTCTGTCTGCCAGCACATGGGGCAGAGTGGCCTGCTGAGGCCATCCTGGGGAGACCTGTGGCCAGGTGCCATCTTGCAAATCTGTCCATCTGCCATGGCCATTTTTACCTACAGTGCTGGAAGAAATGACTGTTTCTTCAGATGAAGACCAAATGAATTGTTGGTGTTTGTCCGGGGCTTTTTATGTAGACACAAACCTTTGAACACTGGAACCCACTTACCCTGCACGACACTTGCTCTCCAGCGGGCAGGGTGTGAGCTGGCCATGGCCGAGGGTGCTGCATCCAAGGACACTCCCCTGGGCTTACTTGGGGGTGCCACTTGTAGATGGCACCGCCATGCGGGTTATCACCATTTCCCTCATTGGTTCCTTTTCACTGGCTCCATGTACTAAATTAGCTGAGTTGAGTGCGTGTGTGGTGTAGCTGTGGCCAGTTCTCGCTGGCACCCTTTATCTCCAGTAGTGAAGGGTACATGCCTTTGTGCAGCCTGTGTGCCTGTGCTGGGTTTGGGCATTTCACTGATGGCTTGATTAATGGCTAGCCTATTTATGGTTATTGGTTTTAGGAGACTTTTGTGTGGGAGAAGAACATTTAGTTTCAAAACTAATAACTGAATCATATTATTTGATCAGGATAGAAATATACAAGTTTGAAGCCTGCTGCAAACTTCTAGCGATATATTTATGACAGATATGTCACTGCATGTTGGAAACCAGGAAGAACCCAGTAATCAACCAAAAAAAAAAAAACCAACAAAAAAAAACCGAAACAAAACCAAAAAACGGAATAGCCAAGCATTGGAGATTTTTAAAAATATTTTTGTTGTTATCTATATTGAGTTAAATAGAAGCAAAGAACAAGAAAAACAAAAGGCAAATATTTACTTAATCCTGGAGATAAAGTTTCTTAGCATGAATTTCTAAAAGTGGAATTCTAAGAGGCTTACAGTGCTTTATTGCCAAATTGCCTTCTAGGGAGGTTGCGTCCCTCACACCGTGACCCACATTGCATGAAAATGTCCACTTCCCCACGTCTGTCACAGTGCTGGCTGGTTTCCCTTTTAACAGTTTTTATTAATTTCCTGTTAACAACTTTTACCCTTTTTAAGTGAAGGGGTCAACCTCTTGTTTTCTTTTGAGAGCTCTTTGTAAAATAATAATGTAAACTCATTGGCACAGATGAAGTAAATATGTTTTGGCAATTTTGGTCTGCATTTCAGTTCCTGGGCAGTGTATGTATTATGATTCCATTTTATAAAAACAAAAAAGACTGGCTAGATATATACCAATACGTCAACAACAGAAATATTTTGGTAGTGGTATCATAGATGTTGTCAATTTTCTTCCTTGTGCTTTTCTTTATTTAAAAAAATTTCTGTAATAAGTGCATATTTTGTTATAATAAGAACAACATTTAAAACATATTTCAGAACATTTCTGCCCTTGAGGACATCCTCTCTTGGGCCCTCTTCGTTTTACACATGGTGGCATTGAGAATCAGACCCCGTGGACAAGCCCTCCCAGTCTGTCCCTGTGTAGCAGGCTGGCCCATGCTCCGCATTCTGTGTCCTTCTGGGCAGTCGCCCTACCCAGCTCTCTCAGCACCGGAAGTCAGCCAGGCCCAGGGCCCACGCTTTACTGCAGTCCACTTGCTTTGTCTAATGCAATCTCTGCTAAGGTCTGATCAGGCATTTCCTGTTTCAGCTCTTGGGTTTCATTAAACAAAGCCCTTAGCAAACTCCTGCACCTCCTAGAATTTTGGCTGTGTTCCTGGCACAGCCTTCTCTTTGGCATGGAACTGGGTGCCTCCTACTGCATTCTTGCAGGGGTGGGACTGCTGTAACCACGCCGTCAGCTCTGTCCCTGGGAGGTTCTCCCTGCTATGAAACCAGAACTGCTAGCTCCTCTGTGAGTCCACCTGTTTGTCCACAATGTGCCCTCAAAGGTGATGGGTTCTGACACTGTAGGACAGCCCTCTGCAGCGTGCCTCCAGTCCCCTCTGACTGCTGGTCCCACCACTTCTTTCTTAAGCCCTCACGAGCTGGTTCCTGTCTGTGGTGCAGGCTCTGTGCATGGGCCCCTGGATTAGGGCTGAGTCCTGGGTGCTATCGGCACCCAGGATGGGACCTTCTCGTTCCTCACAGCTGGGTCTTTGTCACTCGCCGATGGAGCAGGGTGACTGAACTTTCTTCCTCTTCGGTCCTTGGCAGCCTTGTCCCTGGAGGCCTGGCCTAGGCGTCTGGCTGAGGATTGGGCTGAGGGTGAGAGAGAGGCTGTCATGGTACTGCTGCTCTGCTCAGTGTGCGGTGGAGCTCACGGGAGCGTGGAGAAACACCGGGGTTTTGAGGTCCAATCGATTGGAGTTTCTGTCACCTTACACGGTTCAGCTCTCCTTCCCTCATAAGCTAGCTGCAAAAATCAGACAAATCGGAATTTCCTAGTGGAAAATAAGACTCAAAAACATTCAAGTTCCCTTCCTTTGTGTCTGACGGAGTCCTTAAAACATTTGGCACTTGCACCTCTCATGGAAATGACATTTCTATGACCTATTTTAGCAAAATCTTCTCTGCTGGTCTGCGTAATTTTGATCATCGCAAGCTTTGACCAATCAGTTATTCCAGTGTTCCCATATTACAGATAATGTAATTGATCTCCCGGGAAGTTAAACGAGTTGCCTATGGCTCAAAGTATTTTACCGAGTGATTGCCCAGCACTCCAGCCACGCCACCTCCTCAGCTCTGCCCACCCTCTGGCTGTGCCCCTGTCTCAGCGTTTCTGTGTGTCCCTTCACTGGGCACGCTTCCACCCAGTGGAACTACCAGCTCAAAATGAATTCCATTTACTCTAAAAGACTGATCCATCACACAACAAGCATTTCCTCTATGCCTGGCACCGTTCTGGCTGCCAAAGAAGGCGCCAGGGTAGGTCTAGACAAGTCTGGGCCTCGTTACACATGAGGTTCCAGATGCAGGGCAGGGAGAACCAAAGAGGGAGGGGCAGGGGCCTTGCACTGTCCCATCTGGCCTCAGGGCAGGCAGGCAAGGCAGGTGTGGGGCTGACTTGCACGGAAACAGGTGATATTCTGTCCCCTCCTGCCTGCAGCTCCCATTAAGGACAGCATTAGACATTCAGATTAGTTCAGACAGTACAATGGACATTGTATCCTTATCTTCCTCACCAGAGTCCCAGTTTTCTATCATGCTTGTTTCACACATGTAGACCTGCACACAGAAACACACTCACAACACACAGACATATACATGGAGATGCACTCACACAGACATGCAAAGACACACAGATGTGTACGTGGAGACACACAGACATGCCAAGATGCAGAAACACACATAGACACACAGACACGCACGCAGAGGCTAACATTTCTTTCCTCTTTAATTGCTACTCTTCCAAGTAAGGGTGGTGAGATAGATGGTCACATGTGGGACTGAGGTTTGGTTTTGAATGTAGGTTTGAAGTTTTGACATTGATGGGGTGAACCTACCTAGAGGCATTTTAGTTATTGAAATGAAACTTTTTCTTCTTTTAAAATCCAGCTTTGAAAAATAGTGCAAAATAGTACAGTTCTATTATTTTATGTGCATCTATTTAAATCAAATTTCTGCATGTAAGTTGTCTAATAGTTCTATGAGATTTGTTACAGAAACCTCAGATTCCAGCCTTCTCCATCTCTGCCGCTTGGTATTTAGTACTCGTTCCGTGACAGCGTGCTCGTTTTATCGCTTCTTGGACTTTCAGGTTTAGGCATTCACGGCATCTTCCCACTTTGGAGATGAAGACTGGTCCTGCCCCAGGTGCCAGCACCGCACCTGCCTTCCACTTCCTGGCCCACCAGTCATGTGTGGATTTTCTCGGGTCAGTGATGGGGCTTGTCCTGTTTCGAAGGTGTAAGCACTGTTCAGGGTTGAGGCATTTGGTGAACTTGGCACTTGTCCTTGCCAGTCCCATATTCTGTTTTCCCTCAGTGACTGTCCTCTTTCACTTGTGGAATTTGTATGTGCTCAGCATTAGGGCTGGGCTTAGTTTCCAGTGGTCGTGAAAGCCAGTGTAAGCAATGAACACAAAGTTAGGCACAGGGCCCTGCGGGGGGCAAATGACGGTCCTGAAATGTAAGCTCCATCAGCTTCACAGTAAACCACTTCTGATTATCATTGATTCAACTCCAAATCTCCACTGATTGTCCCAGTTTCTCCTTCAGACTTTCAGACATCCTGGGAAAGACTGCCGAGGCTCCACTGCCGAGCCTGGTGTCACTGGGCTCCCTCATCTTCCCTGCTTGGGACCCCTTCTTGTTCCATGCATCCTCTGTCTCAGTTTACCCTTTATAGTGGGTTCTTGGGAAGAGATGCCTGAGGAATGAGTACTTTTCAGGTACTCGTGTGTCTGAGGATGTCTTACTCTGTGCTGACATTTGGTAGATGGTTGGGCTGGATGTAGAATTCTAGGATGGAATTAATATTCCCTCACGGTTTTGAAGGCATTGCTCTATTTTCTTCCAACTTCCACTATTGCTGCTGAAAAGTCTGATGCCATGCAAACACCCAGTTATTTCCATGAGGCCTTTATTTTCCATCTGGAATGTGATAGAGTTCTCTCTTTGTCCCCAGTGTTCTGAAACTTCACTTCTAGTGCGCTCCCTTTTCATTCATTATGGTAGACAGTCAGTGGGCCGTTTCAATCTGGAAATGCATGTTCTTCCCCCAAGTTCCGAAAACTGTACTGATTATTTGATTAAGTGCCTTTCCTCTCTGTTTCTCCTCTTTTTTTCCCCTCTGGATCCTCTGTTTTTAGCTTCTGCGTCTCCTAGATCTGTCTTCAATGTTGTTATTGCTCCTGTCCTATTTTCTAAGTCTTATCCTTCCACGTTACCTTCTGGGAGCTTTGCTTAACTTGACCTCCCAGTTCTCTCCTTCAGGTCTCATTTCTTATAATGTTTTCTTGATCTGTGAATATTCTCCCTCCCTCCCCCACAGCACTTTGTTCTCTTTCTGTGGTCCTGTGGTGCCACAATCTTGTCACCCTGAGGGCATCTCTTTCTCACAGCCCTTTTGTTTTCAAGCTCTCTTCTCTTTGTAGGGTCTCTCTCTTGCCTCCGCATTTGTGTTGTGATTTCCGTTTGGTGGAAACTTTCTGCAGGTGTGTGGTACCAGAGCAGACAACACAGCTGGCAGGAAGGCTGAGGCCTGTGGGCTGTGAGTGTCCGCAGTCAGGGACCTCTGGCCACGGGGTCAGGGAGCCCCCCCCAGCACCATGCTGGTCTCTGCCTAAGCTGAGGCGCCACCAAAGCCTGAGGACTGTGTCCCTTTTGTTACACAGGGCGGTCAAATGGTTGATGGGCAACGTCATAGAGAGGCATCCTGGGCAGGCTTGGGACCCAGGCTCAGGTAGGGACTGTGGAGTCCTCACTGGTGACCCCTTCACACTGGTCGAAAGTCCCCGGAGAGGGCAGGTGGGGCTCGGTCCCCACTCTCAGGAACTCCGCTGCGGTCTCTCTGTAGATGAGAGAAAACCCATTATAGCACCGTTTCCTTCTCTTTCGTTGAAAGTTTAAAGGTCACCATTTCCTCTCACAGAGGAAGTTCCACAAACATCCCGCCTCCGGCCTCAGAAAGAGCCAGAAGTCAGGATTCCACAAACCTTGTGTGGGGAATTCCCGAGGAAGTGGCAGAGTCGGGTGGGGAGTGATTGTAGAGTGATGACTCAGTGACAGCGTAGGGACCAGAATCCCCGCAGTCTCGGGCTCCTAAGCCACCCAGCCTCCGGGTGTTTCCAATGACAGACAAGGCAACTGTGGGTGGATGAATCTGTTTTCCAGACACAAGCCTCCACCTACAGTTTGCTTGGGGCCATCTTTACTTGCCCTGGGATGGCTGATGTCAGCGTCCAATGTCACACTGAGAAAGGGAGACAAGCAGGCATCTAGGCTTGAGTCTCATCCCCCTGTGACAACAAATGGGATGAGTGTCAAATGTGAGAATGGTCCACACACTGGACGAACCTCAGCTGCCTCTTGCGAGGAGTCGTCAGGGATGTGCGTGCTCTGGCCGTCCCTCCCACCCTCTTTGGGCCAGTGACCCAGAGCTTACTGTCTGTGATGGAGGGAGGTTGTCACAGTGCGTCGTGCAACTTGCTGGGGTCCCCGAGTCTCACATATCCCCCATTTGTCCTCCATGTGAGTCTGGAGAAACAAGACTCCCTACCGGCTGAGCTGCCTCTGTCACAGAGGTGTTTTCAGGAACGCTGCATGTCTCCAGGTCCTACGTTTTAAAACACAGATGTGCTGCTTAGGACGGAGAGGCCTGTGGCCAGAGCAGGGCCAGAAGACCCCGCCCAGAGGGGTGGCAGTTCAGGGCACTGGTGCAGTGCATTGAGTTGGGGGAAGGCAGGGGACAGGTACTTACTTGTGCCTTGTATGTTCAGCCCCTCCTCACTGAGAACCGAGGCAAGCAGTCTGGCCACATGGAACTTCTTGCCTCCACCGCAGACCAGGCAGCCCTGAGGATGACCTCTTCTTCAGCTCTGGTTTTCTCTGCCTCCGGCCTGTTCAGGACTCTCGTCTGATACCACCGACCCCCGTCCTGCCACCAACTCTGAATGTGCCCTGGTGGCTGCCCTCCTGAGGAACCCCCCTGGACATGCATCCCTCTCCAGCCACCACCAGCTTTCGGCGTTCCTTCCCAGAGACTCACACTTTTATTTGCTGTCTCCACATCTGCATCACACAGTTCTTTCTTCACTCTGCAGCCACCATTGCTCTGAGCCTCTCGTGCCCAGGCCACCACCAACCTTCCTCTGGTGCTACTTCTCTGTGCTCATCGCCCCATCTCTTAGCAGTATTGGGCGCAGGTGGCACTTCCTCCTTTTTCAGGTGCATCCTGGGCTCGCTCAGGGTCTGCCTTCTCGGTAGGCTCGTGGAGTCGCATGGCTTCCTGCACCTCTGTGTGTTGTCCAGTCCTGGCTCGCACCTGCAGCCTGTGTGTTCTTTCAGAGCTCAGAAGTGCAGAGCTCTCCGACTCCCTGATGTCCTTCCTTGCACGTCCTATTGCCGTCTCCAACTGAGCATGTCTGAAGCAGAGCCCTTGGGTTACTGCCTGCTTTGAGCCTGGCCCTCTCCTGAGTTACCCCAAGAGTTACCCAGTGCTCTGCTGAGCAGCCTCATCCACACATCCAACCTGCCAGGACGACCTTGACCTCTGCCTGTAGATTGGTGTCCCAGACCTCTGTTCTTTCTTCTTCCTCTGCTGGTGGACCAGGCCACCATCACCCCTGGGTATGCAGCAGCCCCCTGATTGGCTTCTTAGCTTCCACCTCTGCTCCTGTTGGGTCTGTTCTCCACTCGGAGTTGGCACATGTTTTAAAAACATAAATCTCGTAATGTTACTTTTTGCCTAAAACCTCTCACTGTTTTCCCGACAATCTTATGATAGATCCAGACTTCTCGGCATGGCTTACAAAGCCGGAGTGACGGTGGCCCTTATCTGCCTCTTGGATTCATCTCATGTACTCATGATGTGCCGAGGCCGCTCACACCTACCCACGAGGGCTGCCTGCATGCTTCTCCTTCCAACTTTGCGTTTGGTGACTTCTGGTTGGTAGCTCGCTAGGTTGAAGTCTGTACACCTGGGAAATTGGCAGTGCTGCAAACCACAGCTTCTGTGTTTTCTCAGAATGCCAGTGGTTGGAATACTTCCCATGACACCACTGATTCTTCTGTTTCTCGGGATGCTGCAGCCACACTGGCTGTCTGACTCTTTCTTGAACTTGCCTTGCTGGTTGCTGCCTTGAGCCCTGATACTTCCAGCTCTCTGTGTGGATTGTTCTTCTTTTCCTGGTTGACTCCTTCTTTTCACTTATTGCTTAGCTCGGTCATGACAACCTTCTTTGGCGACCTCCTTCAAGCCCCCTTCTTACCTTTGTCATTTACCTCTAACTGAAATGATTTATTTTCTTACTTGTTTACTGTCTGTCTCTCACGTTAACATGCTCCCTTCTGAGTCTCTAGCACCTAGACCAGGATCTGCCACTGCTTAGTGCTTGCTAAGCATTATTGAATGAATACACGAGTTTCGTGATGTTGTGTATCATTTCTGAGCTTTAATTTCCTCATTTAAATGGAATCATTGAGGTGATGTCACCAAGATGGTGCAATAGGGGATCCCAGCCTCCATCCCCTAACAAAATGAGCAGTTAGCTGCCATGAACTGAAGTAGTTCCGGAGTCTGCTTCAGAAACTTCAGCAGCACAGCAGAGCAAACATCTGGGAATGGACACAGGGAGGGAGAGGGGCAGCCTTGTGCTGGCATTGTCCCTCCCCGAGCCAGCATTGTTCAGCGCCCAAGGGACCCTCCCCAGCTAGCAGGGGGTCCCCTCGCTGGGAGGAAGAGCAGGCCAGCCCCAGCATCCCCAGCCAGCCTGCCCAGGCACTGCAGGAGGACGTGCTTGGTTTCATACCACCCAGAACAGCAAAGCTGGACAAGTTTTTGGGGACAGGGACAAGAGCAGGGCTATGTGACCACAGCTCCCAGTGGCCTGCTTTGCAAAGGACCCCAGCAGCTTTCGCCACTGAAGAAACCACGGACACCTGCAGGTTTTACGGCCTTTTGCTCCTCAGGTGTTTGCATCCCCAGCCACCAGCTTCCTGAGCACCTTCTCCATTTCCTCTCTTGCCCACCAGAGCCTGGGACCTGCCCTGGCAGCAGCCTGTCCTCGGTGGCTGCGCGTATAGAGTACAAGGCGCCCGCAGCTGAGCCTGCCATGTGCACATGCTCAGGGCTGCCCCTCCAGCTGTGAGCTTGCACGTTGCTGGCCTGGCTCTCACCAGCAGCCTCACTGCTGTGTATGCACCTGTGGGGACACCTGCAGCCAAGAAGTGCACACTAACCGCCAGGCCCTGCAGCCACTTGTCGCCCAGGTCTGGTCCTGTCTCCTGTCACTGCCTGCACATCAGGGCTCACCTGCAGTGAGCCCCTCCAGCTGTGCACATTCAAGCCCAACTCCCTTTGCTAGCCTCCACTGCTGGCATCTGTGGGGAGACCCTGTAGCCACAGGTGTGCATGCTGACAGCCAGGGCTCCCCAGCTTCCATCGTGCTCACACTTGGCCCAGGCTGTTGCTGCTGGCTCTGGCCCCCACCACTGCGTGTGTGTCTGTAGTTGGCCCCCGCCACGGCATAGGCACCTGCATGGCCCTGCTCCCCCAGACCCAGGGTCACAGCGCGCTGCAGTGTGCTGCCACCTGCAGGTGAAGCTCTTTCCTCTGGAGTCAGTCTGTAAAGTCTGGAAGAGGTGACTGCCTGTTCTTGTGCGCATTCACCTACACAGGTACAGGGATCACAACATCAGGGAAACACGACACCACCAAAGCGAAACAGCAAACTTCCAATAACAGACCCCAAGGAATGAGGATACAAGAATTACCCAAGAATTCAAAAGTAATTGTTCCAGTGGTGCTCAGAGAACAGATTAACAACTCAACAAAATCAGGAAACAATAGAAGATCAAAAATGAGAAGTACCACAAAGAGACGAGATAAAAAGAACCCAAATAGAAATTCTGGAGCCGAAGAACACTGTGACTGGGCTGAAGAATTCAATACAGGGCTCCTCCAGGAGCAGATGGGGCCAGAGGGGTGGGGGCAGGGATGAGGGGGAGCGGTTCGCAGGGCTCAGAATGGTGCTGTTAGAGCAGCCAATAGGGCAGAATGAAGGGATGAATAATGAATAATGGAAGGGCCCCACAGGACACTGTGGAGACATAGTCTCCATGTCAGTCATTGGAGACCAGAGGAAGCGGGGGTGGGGGGGGCGGCGGGGGGGGGAGGGGGGGGAGAAAGTTTCTTTAAGGAAGCAATGGCTGAGAACTCCAAGCCTTGGGAGAGACTTGACATCCCATTTCATGAAGCTACTAGGTCACCCATCATATCAATCCAAAATGATCTCTAAGACACGTGATAATAAAACTGCCTCAAATCAAAAATGAAGAGAGAATTTTAAAAGCAGCAAGAGAAAAAAAAATTCTCACATGGGATCCCCGGGTACCGCGGTCTGCAGCAGAACCTACTGCTAGGAGAGTGGGGGCTTCTGTGTCCAAGAGCTGACGGGAGAGCCGCCCACATGAGTGCCTTGCCCCGCACAGCTACCCTAGGACAGAGGGCGGGGTGAGACCTCCCCGTGGATAAAAACAGGATCCACCATCACCAGACCTGCTGCTCAAGAACCACTGAGAGGAGATCTCAATGCTAAAACGGAAGGACACATTATGACATGAGAACACATAAACTACACACTGGTAAGGGAGTGTAGTTGTCCTCCTTGTCTGTCACTTTCTGAGAGCCCCAGTGGATGCCTGAAACTTGACAGCACTGAACCTGACATACGCTGTGAGTTTTCCTAGACACAGTTACACCTTCTGGCTTCTCAGAGGCGGATCTGGATCACCAGCATGGCTACTTTGGAGCTTTGGGACCATTATTAATAAGGGTGACTTGAACACACGTGCCACAGTGCTATGACAGCTCATCTGATGACAGAGACGGCTTCTAAGTGACCAGTGGGCAGGGAGCATATACAGCATGGACACACTGGACAAAGGGATGATTGATGCCCTGGGCGGGACAGAATGTGAAGGTTCAAGAGCTCATTACACTGCTCAGAAAGGGGCCTAGCTGAAAACTCACAGGCTTTTTGTGTATTAACTCTGGTAAACTATAAGTTTAAAAACCAAAATTTTCTTAACGTTTTAAGTTCTTACAAATTGCTATTCTATTTATAGGGACTTTTTTTGGTATAATAACAAGAAAAACCACTTTCACTTTTTAAATTAATGCTCAGTTATTTCATTGCTTACTGTATTCAAGCCCGCTAAATATTTAACTCTCTTTTCTAGCATAGTTAATTGAGTTCCTTTAAGTATTTTAAACTTTAGCTATAATGTAACCACAAATTTAATATACCTGATTCTTTTAACGACTTCAAATGCTGGCCAGAGCAGACATAAAAATCTATGAGCAAAATCTTTTTAAGCACCTATGTAATTCCTATAACTCCAAAAAAAGCAAGTGAAAAAAATGTAGCAAATTAAGATTTGAAGATTCAAACACTTTTTCCAAGTGTAACCAAATTGTTTTTTGCCCTTCAAATTAAAATCAGAAGTTTGACATCAATTCCGCATTTCAAATTGAAATTAACAAAATTAATGTTTCAGATCATTAATGTTTCGTATTTAAAAAAAATTATTTCAGACACATTAAATAACAGAGACAGATTGCTAGGATGATCCTAAAACTTATTTTTAAAAGTAACACAGAAGTGTTAAAGCCATAGGTTTCATTTATGTCATCACCTCTATGCTTTTTTTTTCTTTTTTCCTTTAAATACTTTCTTGGTGGTGTGAACCCACTAAACACAAAGCACAGATCAGATTGACCATCTCAGATGGCTCCAGGGTCAAAGATTCAGGAACTTGACATGGGCCATCGGTCACTTGTTGGGTAATGTGGCACAAACCATGGAGTAGCAGTGAGTTCTTGGAGTTGAGGTCAAGCTGCGAAGTCAGTGCAAGGCCTTAAGATGAGGCTTTTTAGCTGTGAGTCAACTTCATGACTAAGCTCCATGGGCATCTTTCAAATGGTGTCCTTACCCAATTTGTATCTTAACTGCTTTCAACTTGTCTATCAACTGATACAGAGAAAATCTTGGCTCTTATCTGAATTGTAGTTAATATCTTTCATTGCTTTATCGGATTCAACTGATTTCTTTAGTATCTGATTTTTTCATTGTTTGCCGATGACTGCAGTTCTGTATTCATATTGATTAATGTATGATTTAAAATCTCAGCGTTCTTATGCATTCGTTGCCTGTGATGGCCACTGCTCACAGCTGCCATGCATTGGTGAGTCACAGAAAAGGCTTCTGGAAGCCAGTAGGACCTCGAAGAGGTTGACGATATGGCACTGCCGTGTTTGGAGCTTGGCAGAGGATGATGACCCAACAAAATGTGCCTGAGGCCGGGGCAGCCCAGCCTGTGTGGTCTGACAGTGAGAATGGTCCTGCTTGGGAGCAGCCGGCAGGCACGATGGCCTGACACCACTGGGCACACTCGGGGTGCCCTCTTGCTCAGAAGAAGGCAGCCCTCCAGAGGGAGCCACCTCGCACTCCCATCCCGCGTTGCTGACCAACGGGCACTGTGCCTGTGCATCCCCTTCCTCGTCACCTCCTCATGGCTGCTGGAAGCCTGGTTCCTGCCAGCCGCTCTCCCTTCCCCGAGAGGTTCACGTGCACACACCGAGGTGCCACAGCAAGCCTCGTGGTAAACACACAAGTCTCCTTTCAATTCCACATCTTCTCCAGCTACTACCATTTTTCGTTGTTCCCTAGCTCCTCACTTGCACCCACTTGTCTCACAGCAAAACGGCCCAGAGTCCTCTCTGCACTCACGGACTGCACTCCTTGCCTCTCTCCCCCGAATGTCTTTCAGGAGGGTCGTCGTCCTCTAGCCCTGTTCCCCTTGTTACTGCTGCATGCAGCGTTCTCGTGGAAGCCAGTAGTAGGTGCTCAGCACTGACCTCTGGGCATTGCAGGGCCTGGTGGGCCTCCCCTTCACCTGCTGTCCTCAGTCTTGGGCCACTCTTTCTATTCTACCGCATGCTCGTGTCGGGTGGCCTCGTGTGACCCAGAGCACGTGACCTCCACATGCTGGTCATTCCTGAGTCTGATCTCGAGTGGGATTCGGGTTTTATATTCTTGGGAATGTTGAGTACCTATTGCCATGGTTGGCCCACCCCCCACAGGACGCCCACCTCCTCCTGACGCTTCCCTCCCAGAGAATAGAGCAGCTGCCTGCTTTCCAGAGAGCCCTCCCATCACTCCTGCTCTCCCCTCCCCCACACTTGCTCCAGCAGCCTGTTCTGTCATCTCTATGCCCACATATGCACCCTGCCAGCTTCTCTGCTGTTGCACTCATCCAAGGACCATTATCTCCTCCTAACTCGTCTCTCTGCTTCCAGTCTTGACACCCTCGCCTCCTGCCCCTGGGGTTCATTCTTTATACAACAGCAAGAGTGACAAAACATGTCACTCATGTTTAGGAGATCACCCATGTTTAGGAACCTCCCATGGCTTTGTGTGACACACTTAGTCCAAGCTCCTCTCCTGGAGACCGAGCCCTGCCTGCCCCGTCCTCTCGTCCGGCACCCAATCTGCTTTAGCCATGGCCTTCTAGCTGTGCCTTGTTGTGCTGAGCCCACTTCTAGTCTGGGCCCTTGGCGTCTTGAAGATTCCCCCTTCTGGGCTGCAGTGCTCCCAGATCTTTGCTAGATGGGCACCTGCTCTACATTCAGGTCTCTGCTCAAGCCCCAGTTTCAGGGGGCTTTCCCTGACCACTGCACCTAAAGGACTGCCTCTCACACCCACCTGGGTGTTCTGCCGTGTCACCCGTGGGTTGCCGTCCCACCACTGATGAGGCCCCGCACTGCAGGCGCTAGAGCTGATCGTCGAACTCGCCCCCACCCTGAATTACTACAGAGGAGGAAAGGAGATCTGAGGTAAGCGTGAGCCTGGGCCTCCCACTCCAGCCTCTATCCCTATTTGGTATGGTGTTGTCACTGCTGTCACGTAACACCCTGGCACTAGCTATGTCACTCTTGGCAGTTATCCAGTCCAGGGCAGGGAAGGGAGGCTGGAGTGACCCCCACCGGTGGGTGCCTTTGCCCTTCTACCCTCCAGAAAAGATGGGACAGCAGGCTGCCCACGCGTTCCTAATTGTTGGAAGTTCTGGTGCCCTGGGGTGTCAGACCATCGGGGCACAGACAGAGGGACCGTCTCAGTGTCCAGTGGGGGACTCAAGGACCCTGGCACCTCTGGCGGTTTCCATTTCTTTACTTCCATCATCAAAACTGAAAGAGGAAGAAAACAATCCCATTTATAATTGCGTCGAAAACTATAAAATACCTGGGAATCAAATTAACCAAGAAGGCAGAAGACCTGTTTTCAGAAAATTATAAGTCATTGAAAAAAGAAATTGAAGAAAATACAAATAAATGGAAGCATATACCCCGTTCATGGGTAGGAAGAATCAACATTGTTAAAATGGCCATACTACCCAAAGCAATCTATAGAGTCAGTGCAATCCCTATCAAAATACCAATGATATTTTTCAGAGAGCTAGAACAAATAATCCTAAAATTTATACGGAGCCATAAAAATCCCCGAATAGCCATGGAAATCTTGAGAAAGAAGAACAAAGTTGGAAGTATCGCATTACCTGATATCAAACTGTGCTACAAGGCTACTGTAATCAAAACAGCATGGTACTAGCATAAAAACAGATACATTGATCAATGGAACAGAAGAGAGAGCCTGGAAATAAATCCACGCCTATGTGCTCACTTAATATATGACGAAGGAGGTAAGAATATACAATGGGGTAAAGACAGTCTCTTCAGTAAACGATGTTGGGAAAATTGGACAGATACATGCAAAAAAAAGAAGCTGGACCATCTTCTTAAACCGTATACAAGAATAGACTCAATATGGATTAAAGATTTAAATGTAAGACCCGAAACCATAAAGCTTTTAGAAGAAAACATAGACAGTAAACTCTCTGATATTACTAACAAGAATTTCTTTTCACATATATCTCTTTGGGCAAGGGAAACAAAAGAAAAAAGTTAAAAAATGAGACTACATCAAACTTAAAAGTTTTTGTACAGCAAAGGAAACCATCAACAAAAGAAGACAACCGACTGAGAGAAGATATTTGCTAATGATACATCTGATAAAGGGTTAATATCCAAAATTTATAAAGAACTTATACAACTCAACGACAGCAACAGAAAACAATCCAATTAAAAAATGGGCAGAAGACCTGAACAGATACTTCTCCAAAGAGGAAATACAGATGGCTAACAGATATATGAAAAGAAGCTCAAGGTCGCTAATCATCAGAGAAATGCAAATTAAAACCACAATAAGATGTCACCTCACACCTGTCAGAATGGCTATCACCAATAAATCAAAAAACAGCAAGTGTTGGCGAGGATGCAGAGAAAAGGGAACCCTCATACATTGTTGGCGGGATTGCAAATTGGTACAGCTGCTATGGAAAACAGTATGGAGGTTCCTCAAAAAATTAAAAATGGATATACCTTTTGACCCAACAATTGCACTTCTGGGGATTTATCCAAAGAAAACCAAAACAATAATTCGTAAAGATTTATGCACTCCAATATTCATGGCAGCACAATTTACAATAACCAAGATATGGAAGCAACTTAAATGCCCATCAACAGATGGTTGGAAAAAGAAATTATGGTTCATATATACAATGGAATATTACTTAGCCATTAAAAAAAAAATGAAATCCTACCATTTGCAACGACGTAGATGGACCTAGAAGTTACTATGCTGAGTGAAATGTCAGAGGAAGATAAATACCATATGATTTCACTTATATGCGATATCTAAGGAACAAAAAGAACAAACTAATCAAAAGCAGACTCACAAACATAGTGGACAATTTGGTGATGGACAGGTTGGGAGGTTGGGAGAATGGGGTGAAGGGTTAAAGAAGTACAAATTAGTAGTTGACAGTTGGGTATGGGGAACATGGCAGAGGGAATGCAGTTAGCATTAATATGATGGTTAAGTGGAGGGCCAGGGGAGGGAGGGAGCAATTGAGGGGATTGTTTTATGAACATTATAGATATCTAACCAATGTACTGTATACCTGAAACTAATTTAAATAAATAGATTTATAAAAATAAAAAAACTGCAAGAGGACCTTAATGCATCGTTAGTTAACAAATCATTAAACAATTTTGATGATAGATGGTTATGTGATTTTGGCAAGTAACTCAGAAGGATTTCAAAGAGTTGAATGACATTGCTGTAACAAAATTCCTTTCATTCTCCTCTCCTATGGCTTATACATACAAGTTTTCCCAGTACTTACATTTAAAAAACCAAAATAAGACTAGGATCAAATTTGAGCCCTCATTCTAATTATGAGTAATATATAAATATGTGAAATGATTTTAAGAAGCTCTATTTGATCAAGATATATTGCTAATAAAAACCAACATTTATAATATAGTATATTTCTATATTTATATTATTTTGATCAGTTATGTACTCACAACTATTATAATGATGACTCAATCTGGAAGAATTAAAAAAAATTTAATGTCCTATTGTTACATAAAAATACAATAACTAAATTTTAATTGAACACATATTTTATTGTTCCAAATAAGTATAGAATGATCAGTAAAATGCTTTTAAGCATAATACACATTATATTAGTATAAAATTTCATGGGAGAAAAGGAATGGAAATATCAGTTCAAGGAGAAAAAGGAATGTTGCAAATTTTCTGACTGTTGAATTTGTTCATGTTATTTTTAGATGGATGATAGTAAGAGGGTCACTAAGTATCAGGATTTCATTGGATACATTTACAAAATAGATGTAATGGTTTTATTTTTAAATGTTAAAGTTACAATAGTCTAGGAATGATAAAATTTGCCATTAACTTCTTAAAATTATGATAAAAAATTTTACATTCTAACCTAGAACATATATGTTGGTGGGGAGGGAGGATGAGGTCAATTTTTCAGAATTCTTGTAGATAGTATGTAAGCTAAGGTATTGGAAGACCAAGGTTCTTGAGGTTTGGGCCCTGGAAGGGCCTTTAAGGAGGGAACTGGACCTGCTGCTCTGGCAGTGAGGCTGTGGGGGATGGGCGTCCGGAAGATACTGCCTGCTTGGGACGACAATCTCACCCCCAGGCTAGAGGGTGCCGGGGCTCAGCCCCACGCTCCACACATCTTCCAGGTGTTTTGATATGTTTTATTAAAGCCAAACTACAATGTGTGGGGATGCTCCTTCCTGTGCGTGTCTGGGTCCCACGTATCCCTCTGCTCCAGGGCTCACGTGCACCCAATGCTCGCTCCTTCCTGCTGTGTGCTTCTCCAGGTGGAGTGGCAGCTGCGGGATGCTCAGATGGTGGCTGGAAGCCCACGCTTCCCAATTCACCCCTGCTGGCTGATGTGATTGGGTTGGGGTGCAGATGAGGGGCTGGAGAGGAAGAGGAGCATTGGGGGAAGCTTGGGGCCCAGAGGGTAGTCGCTGGGTACCAGTCACAGATCATGCCTTGGTGCCTAGAGGGCCTACCCACCCAGGCTCAGGTCTCACCTGGCCCCTCCATCTGCAGCCACCCTGTTTGCTAGAGGTGAGCCACTCTCAGAGACCATGTGGCTTTTGACTTAAATGCCACTGCCCTCCCCGCCCTTCCCTTCCTGGCCTACGTACTGCATACCGTGGTTCTGTGACCTGCTTTCAGAGAGGGTTTGGCTCTCGGTTGTATAAGCAGGCATGCTTATGTAGATGAGAAGAGCAGGCTTCTGGCTTCCCAAGACTATAGCCCCCCACTGCCAGCTGAGCCAGTATGTGGGTGAGATGTGACAGGGACTCGGAGGGGGCTCTAGCTGCAGTCCCGCACCCCTGGGTGGTGTCTCCAGTTCTCTGGGCATTCTTACTGGTGTCCCCTTGGGCCAGCTGTCTGTGGCAGTGCGGCAAAGCTGTGTGGGCACGGGGGTGGAGGGGAGAGGTGAGCAATGGGCTGAGAGGAGGGCTGCACAGAGCTCACATGACTTACCCTTCCCATCTGGCCAGGACGTGGTGGCAGCCACCTCTCCAACCTGTGTCTGACCCAGCCATGCTCTCACACACATGGCATCACTTGCCTTCCCCCACCAGATTCTGGCTCAAGCCTGTGGAAGAGCCACACTCTTGCCCCATGGACTGTCTATCAGAATCTGAGCCGTCAGGTCATGTGCATAAGACTTGCTTGGATTCTGCAACCACACAGAGTCTCCCTAAAGGCTGCTGGGAATGTGGTGGGTAGTACATCACCTGCCTCAGGTGCAGACACTTGCAAAGACTTCCCACTCCTGCTATGCTTCCTGGGCTTGGTGGCTGAGTTGGGGTGGTGGTTATGGCCCTGCCCACTAAAATCCTCAGACCCTTCCACTTAGAAACGGACACTCAATGCAGAGAAAGGAGTCTGTCAGCGGGGAGGGGACCTGGCTGCAAACCAGGACGGGACCAGCCCTTGGAGGGTCAGTTTTAATCTTGTTTCAGATCCAGGAGTTGAAACCCAGGCCTTTTTCACATTTTAATGTAGAGGATTAAAAAACAACATTAGAATTTGTGAAGGCATTCTTCTTATACAGCACTCATACACTGTAGCTGGAGGGACCCCCAGAGCCTCTGCTCTCAGTCTGCTGGCCCCTGGAGCTCCAAACGCCTCACTTTGCATGCTTATGCATTTGGGATGTCTGCTTTTTCCTTCAAGTAAACGGTGTCATTCTGTACTTGTTCTGCAGCTCGACTGCTTCTCCTAGGGCCTTGTCCACTGATCACCTTCCTTTTCAGTCCTGCCTTCTTCCTTTGTAACTGGCCATGACTTGTTTAACCGAAGGAAGTTGGGTCCTTTCTGGTTCATCTGGTTCATCTTCTTAAACTTTTAAAGCACAATTCTAAACAAAACATCCTAGAGCTCGGTTCTATAGGGAAGATACCAAATAGCCGAGTGGTTGAGGCATAAAGCACATTAGAAGCAAGCTAGATGCATCGACTTGCTCCCCAGAGTGGCCGTGCCAGTTCCCCCCACACAGTCTGGCATCCTCGCAGGGGCGCTGCCGTCACAGTCTGTCCTTTCTGGAGGTCTCCCTTTTCGGACTGAGAGGGGTAGAACTGTGTCACTCAATCAAGGAAGGGGGTAGTACCAGAGCTGGGCGCCAAGGCCACCTTTGCTTTCTTCCCCAGACCTGCTGCACGCCTGCCGGCAGCCCTGTTACCTGGGGTGCAATGGGGGCCACTTGGGAGCCTGCCCCTTCTAGCCCTCCCATCCTCTGCACGGCAGTCACAAAGCAGAGAGTGCTGGGCCAGGGCTCTGCAGAGGGCTGGGGACGAGCCCCCGAGGGCTGGCACAGTCCTTGTCCCCAAATAAGTGATATGCTCTTTGCTCTTTAAAAAAATTTTTTTGACAAAAGGTTTTTTAAAAATTATTTTATTTCTGAGTAGGTAATTTACATGATTCAAAAATATCTGGAGAAACGCCTTGCTCCCATGCTTATCTCCCTATGTCTTATTCCCCAGCCTCTCACAGCCACTTTTTAAACTTCTTGCGTCTCTTCTAGACATTTTTGAGTCAGGTACAAACACACTGGGAAGCTTTGCCTCATCCCCCAACCTGGGCTACGTGAAGGCCCCACACTCAAGCACTGTCTGCCTCTGGCTCTCCCTCGGGTGTCAGGGCTCTGTGTTGTGAGGACGTGTCCCCGACCTTTCTTGTGGCTGCAGAGCGTCCCATTGTAAAAATGCCCTGTGATTCATTCTGCCAGGCTCTTGTTGGCAGACACTTGGCTATTTACAGTCTTTTGCACGTATAAATGATGTGCAGTCAGTGGTTTTGGTCTTGCGTCATTTCACGAGGGTGTCCTATCATCTGCAGGATAAATCCCCAGAAGTGAAGCTGCTGGTCCGAGGGGATGAGTGCTTGTAATTTCCATAGGAGCCATGTTTCCTCGGTAGGACCTATATACCCTGGGTGACTCCGAAGAACGGGGTCTTCCTACAGCCCTGCCAGCGGGGTGTGCTGTTAAGCTCCCCGTCTTTGCGCTGACAGGAGAACACTGGCGTCTAAGAGCTGCTGTCCCTTCACCTTTCTTATTGGAGCTGATGTCGAGTGTCTGTTACTCTGTCCAGGGTGTCATGTGTTTCCTTTTTTGCAGATGGCCTGTTAATGTACTTTTGTTAGAGGTTTTGCCTATTGTTTTGTTAAATTTTTGTTCTTGTTTGATCTGATGTTGCCAGAGAACTCTTTCCATGTTAAGCCAATTCTCCCTTTGTGTGAGAGTGAGCTACAACAGTTATTTCCCTGGATTATTTTGGGGTTTTGACTTTGCTTCTGGTGACTCCCAGAGTCCTAAAGGTCACACCCCAGGCCTTCGCTCCCTCTGCCCTGAGCGCCTTTTCTCTCTTCTCCACGTGGGGACATGGGGATGGCGGCTGACCCTCAGAGGCCGGACTCCTGTCTTGCCCTCCGTGACCCTCTGTCCTTTACAGCAGATCTGTCACTCCCCCTGGCTGCTCCTCTTCTGCCCTACGTGCCCTCTGCTTGTCACCCTGCCTTTGTTTTGCTGGTGTCTCTGCCTCACCTGCCTAACTAGGACTGCCTTGCCCTTCTTGTTTTTGTGCCCCCAGTCCCAGCGCTTAGCGTTTGCTAAATACATGTCTGTTGAATGAGTGAATGGAGAAATCGTCGGCCGCCGTTTACACAAGCCCAGACCCTACAGGGCTTCAGCTGGTCCTGTTTTCAGGTGAACCCTTTGCGCCAAATGGCATTTTGTTGACAAACAGAACCGAGGAGGCGCAGTGTGGCAGCTTTGCTGGCGGGGATGTTCCCGGTACCTGGTGGCGCTTGGTGTGGAGCTGGCGGCTTGCTCCCCAGCCAGGCGCCACGACCCCCTGGTCCTTACTCTTCCGGGTCAGACCCAAGGAAGTCCAGTCACACACGAAATAAACTGCTTTTAGTGAAATTTATTTGAGAATCATTGAAGCAGTGCTGTCGTATCTCCTCATTCACACATGTCCCTATTAGGGTACTCTGAGCTTATCTGTGTTCAGCCCGGTGAGAGGACTTCATGTGAAGCCCGCACACGAGACTGCATTAGGTTGGTCCTCTGGACCCTAAAGACTGGCTCTTTCTTTCACAGGCACTGCTGCTTCTCGGCTCTGGGAATAAATTAAATAGATGAACCCATCAATCAATCAATAAATAAATAAATAGAGAGTTAGGAGGTTGCTCGTTGGGGCTGGTGCTGAGGACAGAGGGCTTCTCTGAACGGTATGTGCTGCGGTCTTTGCCAGGCTGGTTTTGTGTGGCATGGGTCTGGCTGGTGGCCTCCTGAGTGTCAATGGGGGGAAGGCAGGGGGCATTGGCTGGCAACAGTGACGAGCAGCCCACGGCCACCTCCACACCCATCTGTCCCTGTCGGCAGCCGGGTGAGGGTGCTCTGGGTCTGGTCTCTAGTGAGAAAGGACTTCCAGGGTGAAGTCGGTTATATCCTGGCCACCTCGGCTGCTCCCCAGGAAGACGGGCATCTGCTCCATCTGTGAGGTACTGATGTACCAGCTTGGGTACAGGGCGGACTCGAACTCCACCTTGCCCTTGATGTCTGTCTTGTTGAAGACAAATCGCTTGTCCATCTTCTTTAACTGATCTTCAGGGTGTACCATCTGCAGCAAAATAGACAAAAGAAGTGCTGTGAGTGAAGAGACAAAGACACTCTCTGGGTCAGCTAGAGAGGGAACCAGGAGCTCACTGCCTGAGCTACTTTGGTGACCCAGCTTTCTGTGTAGTGACTGAAGGAGCCCTTACTTTTTACTGAAACTGAGTGTCAGGTGGTTGGGGGCAGAATGTAGGTGGGCATGTTTTAAGAGCAGAAATGATGTTAAAGCTTCTAGGAGTACCTAGTTCCTGGGACTTTGGCTTTTTTTTTTTTTTTTCCTCATGGCCTCGGCTGCAGTGACCTCAACTTGGAAATGAAGCTTTTGCTGGGAAGGCTGGGAGGTGGGAGGGAGGGTGATTTGGGGAGTGATGTGGAGATGACAACAGGTGGCAGGTCTCTTGAATTGATTCATTTCCCAAAGTGTCACCTGTCAAATGGAGCAACTCTAAGACTTTGTTATCAGCTGGGCTGTGACAATGCAAGAACATAATAACATCAGCAAAATGATTTAATTGTCTATGGTGGGAGTGAAAGTTGTGTGTGTTTAACAATTACAAGACATTTATTTATATGTGCGAAGGGTTGTCAGGGTGTCTAGGGGAGAAGGTAGCTGGCTATCTTGGAAGTTGGTGGTGGCCAGGGGCCCTTGGAGGAGCCTGGGGAGGGCTGTCAGCCTCTGCCACTCACTCACCTCCAGCTGCAGAGTGGGCTTCCTGTCCTTCATCACACAGGACAGGTACAGGTTCTTTTCCTTGATGCCCAAGGCCACTGGGATCTTGTCATCGTTCTCTTCTCCTGGCATGAAGCTCATGCAGAACACCACTGGGGAGAGGAGGGCCCT
The DNA here is from genome assembly GCF_000325575.1 of Pteropus alecto. Classification (NCBI taxonomy): domain Eukaryota; kingdom Metazoa; phylum Chordata; class Mammalia; order Chiroptera; family Pteropodidae; genus Pteropus; species Pteropus alecto. Next base: position 3,365,269 of record NW_006434441.1, read on the forward strand.
GTGGTCAGGGACACGCGGCCATACAGGGCCAGCCCACCAAGGCATCCCAAGCCCAGGACCTGTATAACCTCCTCTGTGGGAGCCCCCATCGGCTTCTCACAGACAGCATGTCAGTGGGTTGATTAAGTTTTTCCCACAGAAGCTCTGAGGGCCTCACAGAGCCTCACCACCATGGTAATGAATTAGGGAGTGTAGGTTTTAAGAAGGAAGAAAGGCAGAAACTGTCTTGTCACTGGCAGTGATGTGCCCATCTCATGAGCAGAACAAGATCATGCTCACAAGACAGCTCTGGAGAAGCAGGACTGTCCTGGCCTGACTGAGAGCAGGGAGCTTCCCCAGTGACGCCTCCCTGCAAGGTCAGTCCTGGGAGGGCAAGCGGTTCCCTTTGGCAGCTTCTGTGGCCACATCCCTGCACGCAGGGCTCGGCCACAGTGCTGGGGCGCCAGGCGGACCCCACAACTAATGGGCCCCTGGACATGGGAGATTTGCCGGCCACAGCAGAGAGATAAAGTTCCTGCTTGTCAGTGAGACGTCCCCCCGGGAACCATCTGGTGTTGGGTGGGGAGCACGTTAGGGGTGCTGGGGCAGGTTTGAGGATGAGCGTGGACTCACTATCTCCTCACCAGTCTACTTTTGACTTCACCACAGGAAAAAAGAACCCGCAGGCAGTTAGGGCATGGCCGCCCACTGACCCTTTTATAGTGGAGCACTGACACTGCTCGTCACGAAATGGCCTGGCTGGATGGTGGCCCCGGGCATGTTTGAGTGTCTCATTACTCAGAGTTACACCTGCTGCTGGGAAATGAGTGAGCTAAGGGACTCAGTCTGATGTCATTGCCGGGACTCAAACAAAAAGTCAGCCTGTCCTTCATTCTGGGTCCTTTCACCGATGTTGGCGCTTTGCCTATTGTGCTACTTGGTTGAGACTGTGGCAAGTCAGTCAGCTTCCAGGAAGCCAGAGAGGGAGGGGGCGCCCCTTACCTTGTCGGCTTGCATCCTGTCTGTTGAGGTGGAGGGCCTGCAGCTCGTGGGGTCCAGATAGCACCAGGGACTTCTGGTTTATGTCCCGGAGCCTGCAGCTCAGCGACTGCAGGGGCGCGTCGCACACGTACCCGTCGTCCCACGTGCAGCTGAGGGGCTCTGGAAGTGGAGGACACGTGTCGTTTAGGCAGGACAGGGAGGGAGCCCAACAGTGGGGGGCAGCCGAGTCAGGCCCTCGGAGGGCATGCTCAGCTCATGCTTGACTGGCATGGTGGGGGAGGTGGGGGGCTGAGAACAAGGTGTGGGCTGAGGACAAGCTCTGTCACTTGCTGTGAGTGAGCAATGGAGTGGCTGACATAAACACAATTCAGTGACGCCGGCCTAGTGGGGACATGGGACATGAAGGAGTCAGCACAAGAGATGCACTCTTAGAGTGATAGGCAATGTGCGAGTGGCGGGGCGTGGGGGTCCCAGTCAGGGTCTCCTTTTGGGAATACTTTCAACTAAAGGGGTGATCAGTTTGGTTTACAGGCTTCCCTGTTGTCCTCTTGTCACCGGACCTTCTATTTCTAAAAGGTACTGACGAAAGAACATCCAAAACTATGGAAAAATTTTATAAGACTTTATCTGAGCCAAGATTTTGAGAACATGGCCAGAAGCAAGGTCTCAAGGGGTTGAGAGAATGTTCTGGAGAATGGCAGTCCTCCAGCTCCTCGTGTGCACTAGATAGGTGGTGGGTCAGGGAGGCTGCAGGAAGCCAAGCCGGGAAATGTCCGGGATTGGATAGGAAGCGAAACGGGTGATGCAGACTGACTTTCCATTGGTGGGTATGGGAAAGTCAACATTTCACATTTACAGGACAGAGGTGGTGTGCCTACATCCAGGTCATAAAGAGTCATGTGGTCTTGTGCCCTGGTGCCAGCAGCTGTGCTTTCCAGGGGTAGAACAAGAAGACTGCTGACATCTCAAAGGTGCATCATCCTGAGGCATGGGAACAATGGGCAACACTCAAGGCAAAGAGTGACGTCTGCTAAAGAAGCCACAGGGCTGGGCCGTGACGACTCAGCATGACTTGCCCAGCTAGGAATTTGTAATCGGACTGTCCTGGGTGGCTCCTCTCATCCACCGCGCCTGCCAGGCCTGCCAGGTGGCCCCTGAACTTGTTGGGCCCATGCGGTTGCCCTGCTACTGCATAAGGGCTTTAGCTTTGGGGGACTGTAGTTGGGGCCAGGCTATGGGCTCTGGGAAGGGCGTGAGCAGCGGTGGCTGGTGTGCCCGCGCCCTGATGCAGTACCTTCTTCAAAGATGAAGAAGAAGAGACTTCTCAGGTCATCCTCCTGGAGGTCCTGTGTGCAGACGGTGGGCACTGCCCTCAGCTCCTCCAAAGCCACCAGGACCGACACCACCTGCCCAGGACTTGTGCTGCATAGCTGGGGGGAGACCTGCAGCTGGATGCCGCTGTCGCCCAGCGAGCCGAGCTCCAGGTTGTGGAAGGGGCGCTGTGGAGAGACAAGGAGGGGGGTGTGCTGATGCTGGCCGGACCACAGAGAGGCCAAGGGGCCTTGGCGATGACCGAACTGCTAACCATAACCTGTTGCCTCTCCGAAGCCCAGAGGTCAGGATGTGTGGTGGCTCAGGGCAGATGCCAGCCAGAGTGGAGCCTCTGGTGCCCTGGATGCTGTCCTTCTAGAATATGTGCCACCCGTACCTTGTTAGTCTTTTCTGCCCCTGCTCCATCTAGCCGTGAACTTAACCTTTCTGTGACCCTGTTCCCTAACCCTCCGTATGCATTCTTCATGGCAGCACCTCTTTTCCATGCTCATTCAGCAAGCTTCCCTCTATTCCCTAGTGGTCTTTCTTAGAACGCTGTTTTTTTTCATGAGCATTCTGCAAATGCGCTGCAAGTGGTTGCCATTTGTGAAACAGGTTCCCACTTTCCGCTCTTCAGGGACGTGACTGCGTGAAGGCTCGCGGTGGCTGTCTTGAGGCTAACAGCTCAAAACAAAGACAGCCTTGCTGCCTTCCTGAAACGGACAGCAGACGCGGTCACTGCTATCCACCCGCTCGCCTCTGCTAGCAGGGCTGCCATCACTAAGCCTTAGCGGGTGACTGGCAGTGTGTGAGCCTCATGCCAGCCCCGTCTGCATGCTGTGTAGCCTGCACCTGTCTCCCTGGAGAGACAAGTCACTCTATTGTCAGGCACCACAGGTCCCGGTGGCCCAGACCCTTTGCCCAGAGCCTTTCTGTGGTAGAGCCTTCCATGGGTTGGCACTCAGCTCACAGTCTCACCTTGGTCTGCGTGGGGCCGTCAGCCTCAAAGAAGAGGTCGTTCTCATTGCCACTGTAATAAATAAAGATGCTGTTCAGCTGTGTCCCCAACACAGGTTTATTTTTCCTCCCTGCAAAGTCTCCACTGTTAAAGGAAACTGCAGATAGCACGTCCCCTAGAACAGCTGGAAGCTGGCAAATTTGTGCTGACATTCATGGGACAGCACAGGGCGGGCACAGAGCTCCCTGGGGGGACCCTGGGACCTAATGTCCAGCCTAGTTAAAATCTGAGCTTCCCCCTCACTGAAGCCAGATTTCGCCAAGGGGTCCCCTGTGGCACCTTCTCTTCCTGCTTGCCATCTGCAGGAAGCCCCTGCAGCAGCCATACCTGGGTGCCTCTAGGTCCCCAGGCTGGGCTTGCAGTGGGAAGCCAGCTTCCAAACCAGGTCCGCTTGGAACCCTGCTTGCCACTGAAAGGGGCAGTCTGGGGGGGCAGGTCTGATCTCCAAGCCCAGAGCACACTCCACCCTTCAACAGGGAACCCTGTGTCTATTGCTGGCCCCAGTCTCCCCACTGACCTGTAGTAAGCCATCGCTTCACTGGCGAGTTCAGGCACTGCTGCCATGGCTGCTCCAGAAACCTGTGTGAAGAGGAGAGAATGAGTGATCACGGCCATGACAGCCCCTATGGGTGGCCTTCACAGGTGTTCCTGCAGCACCTGGCACATAGCTGGCACGCAGAGAATCCACCTTTGAGTGAATGAGTCAACATATGTAGGAGCCAGCTTTGGGTCCGGGGGACAATATCGCTGAACCAAACCCAAACCAGGAGCATGTTTGTTAGGCTGGATAAGTGATATTCATTCCAGAGTCAGAGCATCTCGGCCCCTGCATTGGCACCCAGAGCCTGGCCTCAGAAAAGAGGGATGGAAGGGGAGGAAAAGACAGAGGGACAGCCTGGTCATGAAGAGAGAGGACTTGGCAAAAGCCGCACCTGACAATGAAGGCTGGCTGCAGATAATAGAGCCCAGAGAGACCCGTTGTCCTCGCAAGGGTGTGCTGTCTGCCAGTTTCTCCCTCGCTGTTTTATGGCCATCAAAAGCAGAAGTGGGGAGCTGAGAAATTTCCCCTTCAGTTCACTGATTTCACAATCATGGAGAAACAAAAACAGGATGTATGTTAATTTCTGGGAGAAGGTAAACTGGACAAATTCTCCAGTCTGGGGAAGGACAAGTGGCAACAGGCTGCCACGTCAAACACATGCTGTCTTCCACGGCTGTTACGCAGATGATGTCAATTTTAACGTGGGATTTTCCTGAGTTAGAGGATGTTTTGAGACCCTTTGGGACAAAGTGGAGGACACACAGATGCACCCGCCCCCACTCGCTTCTTGGACATCAGCCTCAGGGCTTTCCCTCTGGGAGATGGACAAGTGTGCTATTCTTGACCTTGGACCTCAGGGTCAGTTACTGTGGCCCCTGGGGACATGCTTGGCCTCTCCAGGGTGGGCCAAGAAGAGGCCATTGTGCAGGGGGCAGTTGCTGACGGCTGGGCATCTGGAGAAAAGCTCGGTCCACCCTTTCAGACCCGGGACTGGCGCCCTCGCCAGCCACACACTGACCCTTATCCACGTTTAGTGAACCATGAAACCAGCCTGCGTTGGGAACGTAATTGAAAAGACTGTGAATAGGTCACGCGTTCGTGATCACAACCTCTTTTTAAAATGCAGAGATCTTTTCTGCCTAACATAATTTTTCTGTTAACTGAAAAGTGGAATGTCACTTTAAAAGAATATGCAGCTGAGACTATGTCCCTCAGTAACTCCAAGGATTATTTTCCCCGCTTTTTTTGAGATAGAATTCACATTTAACATGGCATAAGTTTCAGATGTACCACAAAAAGATGATCGCAACGGGGTTGGTCAGCACCTCACATAGTTATACAAATATTTGTGGCAAGACATTTAAGATCTGCTCTCAGCAGCTTTCCAGTTTATAACTCGGTGTTGTCAGCCACGCACCATTCTGCCCGTTATATCCCCAGAACTTACTCATCTCATAGCTGGAAGTTTGTACCTCTGACCAACACCCCCAGCTCCCCAGCCTTGACCCCGGCGACCACTGTTCCCCTCTCTGTTTCTATGAGGGTTTTTTTTTTTTTAAGATTGCATATATAAGCGATATATATGTATGTGTCTTTCTCTGTCTGACTTAGTTCACTTAGCATCATGTCCTCAAGTTTCATCCATGTTGTCACGAGTGGCAGGATTTCAGTCTTTTTAATTTATGGCTTAGTAATATTCCAGTGTGTGTGTGTGAGACACTTTCTTTTTCCATTCCTTCATCGATGGGCACTCAGGTTCTTTCCATGTCTTGGCGATTGTGAATAATGTGGTGAACACAGTGGGGCAGATATCTCTTCAAGATAGTGATTTCATTTGCTTTGGATATAGAGCTACAGGTGGAAATCTTGGGTCATATAGTACTCCTAGTTCGAATCTTCTGAGGACTTCCAGACTGTTTCCCATGGTGGCTGCTCCAATTCGCAGTCCTACCAGCAGTGCACGAGGGGTCCCTTTTCTCCAAGTCCTTGCCAGCACTGATTACCTCTTGTCTTTTTGTTGACAACCCTCCGGACATGTGTGAGGTGACACCTCATTTGGATTTGACTTGTGATGTTGAGCATCTTTTCATGCACCTGTTGGCCATTTGAATGCCTTCTTTTGAAAAATGTTTAATCAGGTCCTCTGCCCATTTTTTAATTGGATTTTTTTCCTATTGAGTCGTATCAGTTCCTTATATATTTTGGATATTAATCCCTAATCTGAAATATACTTGCAAATATTTCCCATTTCATAGGTTGTGTTGCAGACCACCTTAAACTTTCAGTTTAAATCTAATCCATTTTGAGTTAATTTTTGTGAATGGCAAGAGAGAGGAGTCCAGTTTCATTCCTTTGCATCTAACTCTCTAGTTTCCCCAACACCATATATTGGAAAAACTACCTTTTTCCCACTGGGTATTCGTGGCTCCCTTGTCAAATATTGATTGACTTTGTATACAAGGGTTTATTTCTGGGCTCTCGATTCTGTTTTTTGGTCTGTGTCTGTTTTGAACAGCCAGTGTCTTACTATTTTGATTTGTAGTTTAGTTTGAAGTCAGGAAGCATGATGTCTACAGCTTTGTTCTTTTTTCTCAAGATTGTTTTGGCTGTTCACAGTCTCTTGTGGTTCCATACAAGTTTTAGGATTGTTTATTCTACTTCTATGAAATATGCTATTGGAATTTTGATAGAGATTGCACGGAATCTGTGGATTGCTTTGGGTACTATGGAAATTTTAACTATTCTTCTAATCCATGAGCACGTAATATCTTTCCATTTATTAGTGTCCTCTTCAGTTTCTTTCATCGTCATCTGCTAGTTTTCAGCGTACAGGTCTTTTATTTTTTTGGTTAAATTTATTCCCAAGCATTTTATCTATTATCTATCTATCTATCTATCTATCTATCTATCTATCTATCTATCTATCTATCTATCTATCATCTATCTATCTATCATCTATCTATCTATCATCTATCTATCTATCTATCTATCTATCTATCTATCTATCTATCTATCTATCTATCTATCTATCATCTATCTATCTAGATGCTGTTGTAAATGGGATTATCTTCTTTCTTTCTCTTTCAGATATTTTGTTGTTAGTGTGTAGAAATAGCCAGACACTGTTTAACTCAGAGACCAGTAGAGTCCTGCCCGGGGGCCACCCTCACACTTTAATTTGAATGAGTAGCCGTCTCATACCTGGTGCATGGAATCTGGGAACAGGGCCTTTCCTGCCCCTCTGGTACATGTTTATTATAGAACTTGTCAGAGCACTGAACTGAAACCTTGCTTACCTATCTGCTTTCCTTAGGAGGCTGTGAACGCTTTTAATGCCGGGTCTGACATAGAGCCTGGTGTGCACACTTGGGCAGTGAAGGTTTGTTGCCCGAGTGGGTGAGCTGCAATTTGGCAGTGTTGTCATTCAAATAAGTGTGTGCCGAGTGTGTGCCAGCTAATGTCCTTGGGAGAGAGCCCCTGACTTATAGGCAAGGCAGGGAATGGCCCCTGGCTTGGGCAGCAACAGCCCAAGCAGCCTTTTGATTCTTAATTTGGCTCCTAATGCCTTGATATCAGAGATGCAGATGCAAGAATTCCATCTTTGGTAAGTCGTGTGTCCTGCAGGGATCTAAAAGTCACTCCTTGTTCAGTGCATTGGTTTCTTGTGACTCTGGAAAGCAATGGCGGATCTCAACTCTGAGGCTCTATAAAACTGGGCATCTGACACCCCAGAGGCCCCATCCAGGGAGGCTGCGGGCTCCTCTGTTTGCCTCCATGGTAGCTACTCTGCAGAGTGACCACTGTCCCAAGCCTCACTGGCAGGGCTGCTGCCTTCCTCACAGTCTTTGTCCTGGGGTCACTGGGCTCTCCTGCCAGTACATGAGATGCCCTCAGTCTGTAGATGTGATTTGAAGCCTAATGGAGGGTGACAGCTGGTGACAGGGTAGAGGTATGCAGGGAACTCGAGTTCTTTGTCTGAGGTCAGCCATCTGTTTCAGGTATCTTGAATGGACTGCTCTATCTCTTGACATCCAGGACACATGAGCCTCATTCTTTCTGTTCGAGGGGAATTTGGAGCTGTGGGGCAATGCCCCTGAAGTAGTTATCTCTGTGGTCTTGCTCATCTCACCCTGGGCCTGCAGCCCGCACTCAAAACCTGGCAGCTTCCTGTCCATCTCAGGAAGTGAAGTGGCTTACTGTGCCACGCTCGTAGGTTGCACAATGTGTGTGTGAAACTCTGTCTCTCCAAGGTGACTGCTCAAGCCACAGCACTTCCTTCCAGTTCCCAGTGTCTCTGCAGAACATCTCCCTGCAGAGAGTTGCACTGGGGGTGGGGGTGAGGATGGCAACTGGGGAAGCGATGACCATACAGATGGTGACACAGAACCCCGGAAACGGAACCAGCAGAAGTTGGGAGTGGGCAATGCCAGGGTGTCATCAGCAGCCCCAGCTTTTGGAGACTTCTTCAGCTCCACGTCACTCAGGTCGTTCTCAGCTGTAAGTTGCCCTCTGTCCTGGTGGGTCGCTCCTCCAGGAGAGGATGATGTGACTCAGAGCAGCAAGGCTGGGCACCATGCCATGTCTGACCCTGGGCTTCTACCCTCTCTCATTAAGCTTGGTCTCTCTCAGGCCAGATGGTCTCCAGTCACGTTGAAAAAGAAGACAGGTAAAGTGGCCGCGGTTGGTTCTTACATTGTCACGTGAGAGGTAGCAAGGCCTGCCCTCTGCCGTGGGCCACCCCTTCCATGTTCACTCTTGCTCAGGACAAGGCTAAGCCACAACTGTTTCCATCCCCCCGGCCCTGCCCCCTCTCCAAGTCTCACCTCGTCCTGGGCCTTGACTTCCAAATGTTATTCTTAAGAATCTGCCACCCCCTCCCCCATCATGTCTGTGGGCCTTTCTGGTATCTGAAAGTGTGAACTGGTGTCCTATGTGGCCACATCTGTCTTCTTTCTGCTTCAGGGATTATTTGGGATCAGAAGTCTGATTTTTAATATTGAGACCTCTGCCCTTCCTCCTACTGTGTCATCTGCTTGGGGCTACCTCTCCCTCTTGGACCGAGGTCCTCAGGGAGGGGACAGGCAGACCCAGGGGCAGGAACGGAGTGCCCAGCCACATGAGCAGGTGGCTAACTCTGGTGAGGTGTGTGGTCTCCAGTGGCTTCTCCCTATTGGCTGAGTTGTTATTCCACCTCTGAGTGGCCAGTAAAGCCATGTCCTTCCTTTGGATCCAGCAGCAAAAGCCCTGGGTGTGTAGGTGTGTGCCAGAGCCCTCCTACTGGGTCCTTCCCCACAAGGACCAGTGTGGGGGCAGCCATGCCACAGGGCCTGGTGCCACGTGTTCCCATGGTCTGGGAATGTCATCCATAAGGGCCATCGAGAAAGGCAGCCACATAGGATCCACTTTTCAACATGGGGGTGCACAAGGAGTGGTGTTTGGCATGACAGTTCCAGAGCTGACCTGTCAGGCTAACATGGTGTGTGGCAGAAAGGCGACCTAAAGTGGAAGCAGTCCATGCAGTGAGTGTGCTAGGCTGGGCTCTGTGGGCCATATGGCCTTTCTTGCAACTTACAGCTCTGGCTGTGAGGACACGTGATAAGTGATGCCCAGACGGTTGGCCTCAGCGGGGCTGGTCCTGTAGGTCCCACCCTACATCATTGCACACTGCTTTCCTTGGCTACGCATGCAGAAAGGGTACTTAAGGAAAAGCTGCCGTCATCGTCACCTAGCACCTCCTGAGGGCTGGCGCTTCTCCCCCGTATTACTAGGCTGCATGGTGAACTCCATTGGCCTGAGCACACTTCGGGGGACACTAAGGCTGGCAGGGCGACTCCGTCTAAGACGGCCCCGCCAGTGAGTGCTGGGACTGGGACGAAACAAACTTTTCACTGCTGGGAACATTTATTGCCCTTCTGCCGCTGTCTTCAGTCCCTCTCTCAATGCCCTGGTTGTATTCTAAACGGCATCGGGCTGGCAGACGCGCTAGGCGGCCGCTCTGCCCTCCGTGGTCCCTTCAGGACCGAGTAACCTGCTCCCTGTCCCCCACCTCACCATGACATGTGTGAACTCCCCTCTGTGCTCCCTTGGGGCAGCACCGAGACTTTCTAAACTTTCTAAACCACTTCCCTTTTCTGAGTCCCTTCCATATTCATCCTCACCTTCTGGCCTGCTCTGGCGGCTGTGCTGCTTGGATTGCCCTGGCCTTCCATTTTTCCTAAGACTTTGTTACAACATGGTCCAAAAAGTCTCCTTGGGTATTTATGATGCTAAAAACACTTCTCCCATAAAAGTCTATGATAAAATGCTTCTGTCCTGCACAGGCGCCTCTACCTGCTGTGCTTGTATTCTGCCCACTGGCTGTTACATAATCAAAAATGATTTGGCCATTTCCTTGCAGGACTTGGTCAGTCTCACTCCTTTAGTGACTTCCTTCTTGTTGGCTAGAACTGGGTCTTGTCTTCTGGGAGAAGAAGTCTCACAAGGCCCTTGGGGTTTGCTGGGTGCTTTGGTCAAGTCTGGTGTCCAAACTCTCGGTAGCTGACCTCCCTGAATTACTGAGCAATGTGGAATGAGAAAGTCGGATCATGTGAAGATGTTGTAAAAATTCTGCCCAAACTTCTCACAGCGGACAAACATTGCAGACTGCCAACCTCGGGCTTGGTTCCGTTCTCTGCCTGACGTGAGGTGTCTGGGAAGTCTTCCCATGTCTGATAATGAGTCCATGAGGTGGCCACACAGGACTCGTTTTCAAAACTGGTCTTCACAAGGAATGGCGTTTGACTTGACAGTCCCAGAACTGACCTCCAGGCTAACTGATGGTGCGCGAGCAAAAAGGTGCATGTGAGGGCTGGTGGTGATTTAAAACGTACTCTTCGTAGGCTTTTCATTAATATACCTGCTTGTTTCCAAAGTTTCGAAAAATACAAAAGTATTTAAAGTAAAGAGGGAAGCCCCCCACTCCTGCTGCCCCACTGCCTGTCTCTGGATAAGGCATTCGATCAGAAAGTGCCGTAGTCACTGCCACCCTGGACTCAGCCCCCACCCCCAGTTCCCTGAACTGGCTTCTTCCAGCTCTTTCCAGATGAGACCCTGGGTTCCTCCCCACTCTCCTTCATTGCATCTTAAGCCCCCTCTCCTCTCACCTAGGTCATTTGAGTGTCCCCTGATTGGTTCGCTTGTCCCCACATGCCTGCCGAAGAGCCAGTCTAGTGACTTCCAGCCCTTCCTCAGATTCCGTCCCTGGCTCCTGCTGGAACTTGGAGCCTGGCAGTGAGGCCCCCCAGAGTCCTCCCTCCTTCCCTACCCACACCTCGGCCCCTGAGACCACTCACCGTCCCCCAACCGTGAGCTGCTCTCATCTCTGTGCTTTCGGCCAACCTGTTCTTTCTTCTGGAGCCTCCTCCTGCTCTTTGTGGTTTGGCCAACTCGGCTCATGCTTCAGCATGTCCGTGGCAGCCTCTCCCCAGCTGGGTGTTGGTGCCCCTTGAGTGGTGCCTGCAGCACCCTTGCCCTTGGATGTGCTTTTTTTGCTGGTCTCCTACCCCTGTTGCCCCGCTGGGTCATAGCCCTTGTGTCCTGCCTGGCGCCTGGCGGCTCTGCCAACATTGGCCGGCCGAACAGACGCAGCCAAGAGCCATCATGCCACCACTTCCCAGCCTCCGCCCTGAGCTGACTGTCCCTGATGGCCGGCATTTCTAGAGAAGAACCTCTGGGTCCGTGGTGGAGACTCAGCACAGGCACAGCGTCCAGCTCAGCATGGACCCTTGGTCAGCCTGTGGATATGGAGCAGCGGGGGGCCCAGCTGACAGGTGGGGATGCTGGCCACTTGGGGCCGGCCTCTGGGAGACGCCTGTGCACCTACTTGTGTCAGGGCCCTGGGCCCTTGGTGGCGATGGGACAGGGAGGGGATGGGAGCTGACCTCCGGCAGAATCAGGGAGCATCCTCTTGCCTGCATCTCCAGAATTCCTGGGTAGAAGATTTCTGGGGAGACACTCTCATTTCTTCCATTTGGCAGTTTTAAAATATTTTCTGAGGGGTTTCAAATTCCTCTGCGAAGGAAGAGATTCCAGACAGATGAGGCAGAGGTGCTGGCCTGTCAGGACAAGTAGCTTCCATTCATTCATTCATTCATTCATTCATTCATTCATTCATTCACCACCCCAGGCACCGCTAGGTGTGTGAGTGTGTGTGCAGGCCTGTGCTCACAGAGCAGGGGCTGCTCTGCACAGACGTGGTAGCTGTCCCCGTCACTCTCCTCCCTTGTCCTCATGGAGCTTTCCAGATGCCTGCAGTTGGAGACATGGCAGGTGCTGTGTAACCTGCCCCGGGGAGGGGTCCTCCACCCTTCCCTGCTCACGCTTGGACAGGCCAGGCCGAGGCAGGAGGGAAGTGGGCTGCACACCCGGCTGCCTCGGGAAGGCATGGCCCTCATTGGAGGGTGTGTTTGCTGAGGGCCTGAGGCCTCAGACAGGCATGGGGTGAGCATCTGCTCCCTGGGCTGGCAGCTGGGAGAAGGAGTCGGGCGGCCGGAGCTAGGGGCTGGTGTCCCCACGTGGCCATTGTCGCTGGCTTGGGTCTCTAAGGGGATAGACTGTGTGATCAGACATTGGGGAGAGCACCATGAGTGGGAGGGGCCTGTGCCATGCTGAAAACTTTCTCTGCTGGGCCTTGTGGCTGCTGTGGCCAGGACTTGGGTCTGGGACCCTGTGGGCCTCGGGGTAGCCACACCGCCCTCCCTTGTGTGACCCCAAACTTTCAGAAGAGCCGCACTGAGGGCAGGAGGTGGTCTCAGAGACACATGGGAGGGCAGCATCCTCTCTCCAAACTGATTTCCCAGGAGCAGTCAGGGACCATCTGTGCCCAGCAGAGCAGCCCCTCATGAGGGTCCCCAAGTGCGAGGCCTGGGCACCTTGCCTCACACAGGTCCCCAGACTCGAGAGCAGTGCTGGCAGGTGGCTGGAGCTGAGCCCAGTTTGACAGACTTGAATGAATGAATGAATGAATGAATGAACAAACGAAGGTCATCTGTGGCAGAGGCAGCTGTGGCAGCCTGAGGGCTGGTGCTGAGACACATGGAGGGCAGATCGTAATTTGGCCTCTGCTGCCAGTGGTTAATGAGTAGAAGGGAGCCAAGGGTGCCCCAGCATGTGCCACTTCGCTGTGGATTTCGAGCTGAAGGCAGTCGAGACCCACAGACTCAGGGTCTCAGCTTGGCTTCTCAACTCCCAAGTAATTTAGATAGGGGCTGTGCCAAGAGATGATGTCTGCCTGCACAGCTGCAGACAACTGACCTTACCCCTGCTCCTCTCCTTGCCCAAGAGTTGCCCTCATCCCCTTGGAAGCCCCAGGCCCCTTCCCAGCCCGTAACTCAGATGGCATGTGGGCCTCTGCTGCCTGACTGCTTTCAAATCTCACATTTTAATTTAATTTACTTGCAAAATTAAATTTCTTTTCTTCCTGTTAACTTATCTTGTGTCGGTTTAATTGCTGGAGCAGTCGAAGAGCCTGGAAGAGGGAGGGGACATTTTCTGCCCCTGCAGAGCCCCCCGCACCAGCTTCCCCATCCAGG
>NW_006434441.1:3381647-3382823 GCF_000325575.1 Pteropus alecto
ACGTCCTCCCCGCCCCCCCCCTCAGCTCTCAAGGGTTGGCCCCTCCCACCACTGGATGAGGCACATTGCTCTCACCTTCTTTTTTAACCTTGACTTCTAGAGCATTTACACCGCTGACTGTTGTCTTCTCGATTTCCCACCCACTTCTGCCCAGTGTCTCCTGTGGTCTTCCATCCACCCTTTGGCCATGCCACACGGCACCTGTCATGCGCCCCTGCCCTCCTCTTTGAAACCTGAACCTTTCTAGAGCACTCACACCGCTGACTGTTTGCTGTCTTCTCGATCTCCCACCCACTTCCGCCCAGTGTCTCCTGTGGTCTTCCGTCCACCCTTTGGCCATGCCAGACGGCACCTGTCATGCGCCCCTGCCCTCCTCTTTGACTCCCAGCACATGAAAGCCTCGCCATCCCTCGCCAGGCCCCTCCTCACTCGCCACCCTGCCCCCACAGCCAATCAGCCACCCATGTGGTCCCCTCTTGCCAGTCCAGACAACAGCCCCAGTTCACCTCGTACCGCCCTGTCTACTCTGCAGCCACATGCAAGCACCTGTGAGGCCTAGGAGGGGCTTGGCCCACAGGCAAGTGCCCCTGACTTTCTGTTCAATGGATGAATGAATGAATGAATGCTATGTCCTTGCTTCAGACTTTCGATCATTTCCCATGGCCCTTGGGACCCAAGCTGCTGGACAGTTTTCAGCCCTCTGGACCCAGCCCTTGGCCATTGGCCTTGACCATGTCATTCTCACCTCCCTCTGTCTGGACTACCATCTCTTCCTTGGGCCGGACGACTGTTATGCATCCCTTACACCTGGATTTGTGGGCCTTTACCTGCCCCACCTATTGCACACTTAACTATAGTTTATTGCAGTTGTTTGCAGCGCCAATCACACACCTACTACAATATCTCAGTGTCCCCTTCACGCCACACTCTTGGCGACACTTAATGTAGTCAGACTTTTAAAGTTTTGACAATCTATTTGGTGTAGAAAGATATCTTATTACGACTTAAATTCCATTTCTCCAATTTTTAATGAGGTTGAGCATCTTTCCAAATGGTTCCTTACTCCGCTTTGAAATGCATGTTCATTGTCCTGCTGGGTTTTTTTCTCTTTGTAGTTCTTTTAATATCCTGGATACCAGTCCTTCGTGAAAGATACCTGTTGCAAACCTTATATCT
>NW_006434441.1:3386761-3388176 GCF_000325575.1 Pteropus alecto
AGGGACTCCCTCAGGGCTACCCCGGCTGGGGCCTTGGAAGGGCCCCATTCCGCCATCTTGCACAGGCCTCCCCTTTTGACCACGGCCTTCCTGTGCCCCTCTGTCCTCAGAGCGCCACTGTCCTCCTCATCAGAATCTCCGGCCGACCGACCCCTTCCTCTCCATGGCCCTTCCGTTTTGGTTCCCTGTTCGCCCTGTGTCCACGCTCTGTGTCCACGCCCCATTCTCCAGCTGCTTCTTGCTGGTCTTTCTACTTTCTTTCCCTGGACGTTGTTCCAGGCCTCATGCTGCAGGTGGCCTGGTCACCTATTCTCTCTCTGTTGGGGACCCAGCCCCACCTGGACGCAAGCCACCCTCTGGGCCCTCACACGTCCCACAGAGCTTTCCCAGCCACTGTCCACGGCAGCGATCTCCAACACTGACCTCAAGTCCTGACCTCGCTGTGCCTGTTCGCATGAGATGGTCTCGCATTTTCCATTATGCTGCCAGCTGCCTCCCACCCACCATGTCCAGTGCTCTCTACCTGCTAGAGGGTCAAGGGTCCTCACTCACCTCCCCACCAGCTCTTTCAAACCTCCTGGCCTCGTTGTGTAATGAAGAGTGACCCAGTGTTTGCCCTGGATCCTGGCGGGGGGCTTTGAAACCCTTGGAATTTCCTCAGCGCAGGGTCAGTGGTCTGGCGCTCGCGGGCCCCTCGCTGGCTGCACATGGGTTGGCTTCAGAAAGACAAGTCAGAGGGCTGGGGCCGCAGGGCATCAACTCTTTTCCTGCCCCTGGGTGGGGGGGACTAGAGATTGAGTTTGATCGCAAGATCACTGTCTCCCTCTGTCCCTGTCCGTCTTTCTGTCCTTGTCCCTCTCTCTGTCTCTCTATTCCTGTTCCTTCCTCTGTCCCTGTCCGTCTTTCTGTCCCCGTCTTCTCCGTCCCGTCCCTCTCTCGTATCTTCCTTTCACTCTCCACCAGCCCCCCTCACCAGACCCACTGGCCATGCTCGTCTAAGCCCAGGCCAGGAGGAGCACACCCCGTACCTACAGCTTTGTGTCCCTGGACAGAACGTCTTCACTGCCCCACCCCTCAGCTCTCAAGGGTTGGCCCCTCCCACCACTGGATGAGGCACATTGCTCTCACCTTCTTTTTTAACCTTGACTTCTAGAGCATTTACACCGCTGACTGTTGTCTTCTCGATTTCCCACCCACTTCTGCCCAGTGTCTCCTGTGGTCTTCCATCCACCCTTTGGCCATGCCACACGGCACCTGTCATGCGCCCCTGCCCTCCTCTTTGACTCCCAGCACATGAAAGCCTCGCCATCCCTCGCCAGGCCCCTCCTCACTCGCCACCCTGCCCCCACAGCCAATCAGCCACCCTCTCGCCAGTCCAGACAACAGCCCCAGTTCACCTCGTACCGCCCTGCCGA
>NW_006434441.1:3388358-3403291 GCF_000325575.1 Pteropus alecto
TTGGCCTTGGCCTTGACCATGTCATTCTCACCTCCCTCTGTCTGGACTACCATCTCTTCCTTGGGCCGGACGACTGTTATGCATCCCTTACACCTGGATTTGTGGGCCTTTACCTGCCCCACCTATTGCACACTTAACTATAGTTTATTGCAGTTGTTTGCAGCGCCAATCACACACCTACTACAATATCTCAGTGTCCCCTTCACGCCACACTCTTGGCGACACTTAATGTAGTCAGACTTTTAAAGTTTTGACAATCTATTTGGTGTAGAAAGATATCTTATTACGACTTAAATTCCATTTCTCCAATTTTTAATGAGGTTGAGCATCTTTCCAAATGGTTCCTTACTCCGCTTTGAAATGCATGTTCATTGTCCTGCTGGGTTTTTTTCTCTTTGTAGTTCTTTTAATATCCTGGATACCAGTCCTTCGTGAAAGATACCTGTTGCAAACCTTATATCCCAGTCTGTAGCCTGTCTTTTCACTCTTTAATGGTGTCTTTTAATGAAAAAGCTTAATGCCTAAAATGAAGTACAATTAGTCAGTTTGCGGTTTGTCCTCTGGTGCCTCCTTTGTGGTGTCCCTCTGCCCAGAGTCACAGAGATGTCCCCCTGCATTTCTTTTTGACATATCACCCTTCACGTGTGTGCCTTTACTGCCTCTGATGGCCTGCCTCCTCCGCTGCGGCAAGTGTGTGAGGTCAGGGCCAGCGGCTTGGAGTCGTGCCAGCCTGGGACCCTGTGGGGTGGCTGGCACCCAGCAAGGGCTCAGTGATGGGCTGAGCAACTGAGCAGTGGAAACAAAGAGGGATGGAGTCAGAGGGAGCAAGGGGCGGCTGTGGGAGGTCGAGCTGGTTCCTGGTTCTCAGTCGGGTCTGCCCTGGAACCCCAGGTGTTGTTAACATGCTGTGGGGCTGTGGTATAGGAGGTTCTCTGTGACTAGTCTGAGGCGCTGTTTGGGCATCAGGCCACACAGTGTGGGGTCAGGGGTGAGAGCCACTGGGCTTGGGTGTAAGGTACAGCAGCCAAGGGCCAGCAGACGGGCTTGTCTGACCAGCTGTGTGCCCTCGTGCCTACACTCACCTGAGGAATAGGTGTGATGCCACTTGCTGTCACAGTGACAGAAAAATAAATGTATTCCTGGAATGAAGGGTGTTCTTAGCACTTTGTAGGTTTCTGGTTCTTTTTTCCTTTTTCAAGGAGGAGGTGGCATCTGAGCCAGGCTTTATGGCTGGGTCAGATGTCAGTGTGTGATGATTGGGGCAGAAGTGCAGTTCAGGTGGAGGGAATGTCACGGCTGCAGGGGCTGCAGAGGGAGGACATGCCGAGAGAGCAGGCCTGTTAGCCCTGCACAGAGAGTGAGAAAGAGGGTGGGGGGGACTGGTGACCGGCCAGCTACAAAGGGCTCAGCCCCTCAAGTTCCCAAGGATACTCTATCCTCCCAAATGTCCAGCCCAGCCATAGTGAGTGGGGGTTCTGTCTTTCCCCCTTTAGAGGGACAGCCAAGGAAAAGGTAAGGGTCAGGGGAGCAGATGAAGGAAGGGGGCCTTTGCAGGCTGACACACAGAAGGTCCTTGGTCCCAGAGGACTCCTGGGCTGAGGAGGACGTGGGAGTGGTGAGGGTTCACCTTAGGTCAGACAGGAGGTATTTCTGTGAAACATGACATGTGCGTTGGCCACAGTCCGTCAGCTTCCTACAGTGCCAGGCCTTTCGGATGCTCTGGAAAAGGCTCATGGTGGGGTTTGGATCTGGCTTTCTAGCTCATAGGTCATTCATTTAGTAGCATTGGGAACTGTCTGGGAAAACTGGGTGAGTGGCTTGGACGTTCTCTTCTACTGGAGGTGGCTTAGGGTGAGCTCCAGGCTCATGTCTTTGCCTGCACACCTGACATGGTGGGTCACCTGGCCATCCCATAGGCATCTCTGACTTAACATGTCCTAAATAAGACCTTGGTTTTCCTGTCCAACCCCCTCCTTGCCACCCCCTCCCCCCGTGACTACTCAGTGACCCTCTAATTACACAGTTGCTTAAGTAAAAAGTCTTAGTGCTTGTCCTGATTCCTCCTTTCTCTGTCACCCCGTCTGTCAGTGTCTGCAGGCTCCACCTCTGACTTAGCTCTGCCTTGTGCCACCAGTCCCCTCTGCCCCTCGTAGCAGCCCCCCTCCTGCTGGCTGAGCGCTGTCCAATTACCTTCTTTGGCTCCTAAATGTAACCCACACGACTGGGTGCAGTGGTCCTTGTACATCATTCTTCCCTAAACGGTTTGTCCCGATGTCTGAACACACCATCTTTGTTCACTTGATAACTCAGACTGTAGTAGCTGACAGGATCTGCTGGTGGCATCAGCGCTCAGTCGATTGTTTTGATCACTCAACTTTAATCATTCTCGCCATCGCAGGTGGGAGTTTTCCTGGTACATGGCGACTGAGTTTCCCCAAACAGACATTTGGGCGCACACAGAGCTTGACCCAAGGACTCATGTTTAGTGGGACCTTGGCCTTGCTGTTATAGAGCTCTGACCGCTGCCTCGGGTACTGTCTGCCCTTTGGGGGGGCAGTAAGGTGCGAATGCTTGGCCTGGCCGTGGTGTCCTTGTTTCTATGGAACTGTCAAGGATCCAGTCTTCAGGGCAACTAATAGTAGTCTGGTTCACAATCTAGAATGTTAGTGCGTCGTGTTTATGGTGGAGGCCACATTTATACAACTGTGGTTGTCAGGCTCAAATCAGGACCCAGGTTCCAACAGATGCACCCATGAGAACTGTCAGATGGGACATATCCAATGATTGGCACTGACAGAACTTTCTGGGGATAAGAGTTTTAAAGAAACTTTACCATGTTTTAGTTGTACTGGGGTTGGATAGACTGATTGACCTACAATTTGGAGAGGGCAGGTTGTTGTCATTCGTGGTTTGACTCATTTCGAAGCAGTATTCATTTTGTTGTGAAATAGTCTGTATTCTTCAACGAAAGTTAGGTTGTTGCTGAGGAGCACTGAGCCACTTACCTGAGATGGGTACTTGAACTAGTCTAGAGACAGACTCGTCTAGAGATGGACTCGGTCTGGAGATGGAATAGTCTAGACAGACTCAATCTAAAGACAGACTCAGTCTAGAGAGGGATTCAGTCTAGAGATGGACTAGTCAAGATGGACTCAGTCTAGAGATGGACTCGATCTAGACGGACTCAGTCTAGAGACAGACTCATCTGGAGATGGACTCGTCTGGAGACAGACTCATCTAGATGGACTCAGTCTAGAGACGGACTCAGTCTAGAGACAGACTTGTCTGGAGACAGACTCGGTCTGGAAATGGACTCAGTCTAGAGACGGACTAGTCTAGAAACGAACTCAGTTTAGAGATAGACTCAGTCTAGAGACAGACTAGTCTAGAGAAGGACTAGTCTAGACAGACTCAGTCTAGAGATGGATTTGGTCTAGAGACAGACTTGGTCTAGAGATGGACTAATCTAGTGATGGACTTGTCTAGAAACAGACTCGGTCTGGAGTTGGACCAGTCTAGAGACAGACTTGGTCTAGAGACAGACTCTTCTAGAGATGGACTCAGTCTAGACGGACTCAGTCTAGAGACAGACTAGTCTAGAGACGGATTCAGTCTAGAGAAAGACTAGCCTAGATGGACTCAGTCTAGAGATAGACTCAGTCTAGAGATGAACTCAGTCTAAAGACAGACTCATCTGGAGATGGACTCATCTGGAGACAGACTCATCTAGATGGACTCAATATAGAGACAGACTCAGTCTAGAGATGGACTAGTCTAGAATTGGACACGACTGACATCTCCCTCCATCCTGTCGGGCAACTCACATACAGAGGAGGGTTGAAAATAGGTGCTGAGCTCTGTGTGAATGGTCTGCGTCATGGGGAGACTGGGCTGGTGACCCTTAAGGAGGGAGGGTGTGCTTTCACTGGTCTTACTACCTGAAGGGCATTGGGATGTGGAAAATGAAGAGTGGGTAGCTGATCTCAAGAGTGCACAGGATTTGTGGGGAGACAGACAAGAATGTTGAGTACTAATGATGGGGTGTCACAGATGCTGTGATGGAGGTCTGTGCATGAGACCAGGAGGGCCAGGGGTTGAGTCTGGAGTCGGGAGGAGGAAGGCTGAGCCTCTGCTGAGGCTTAAAGGGAGAGCAGAGCACAGAATGGGCAGGGAGTGTAGGGCAGGGTCCCTGCAGGGAAGTGGGAAGAGCTGATGCTAGGACAGTGGTAGGCAGGAACCAGGTTCGGAAGGGCATGTATACCAGAGTGATGCAATCACATGTGCATTTTAGCAAGTTCATTTTTGCCCTGTAGCAGAGAAAGGGCTGGAGTGGGGCCAGGCTCCCGGCTGGGAGTCAGAGTCTAGGAGGAAGTGAAGAGGCCCTGTGGTAAGGCAGCGAGGGGAGGGGCGGGGCTGAGCTGAGATGTTTCCAAAGCGGAAGCAGAGTGGACTTGGTGACCATAGGACTCGAGTGCAGGCTGGGGAAGAGAGTGGGAGATAACTCTGTGTTAGGCAAACCTCACGGGGAGCTGGAGTTACCCTGGAAATCCCTAGACAGCTGTCACACTGCCACTGTCGCCTGGCTTCCTTCAGTCCACAAACCAGTTTTTCCTGGGGGCAGTTTTGGATGGCTGGATGGGGAGGGCTTGCAAGTGTGTGCTGGACCCAATCTTTAGGAAGTTGCCACATCTTTCCTGCCACCAAGGCTTCCCTGCTCCCATCCCTGACTGGGGCCAATGGCCACTCATCAGCTGCTTCTCCTTGTAGAGGGGCAATGAGGAGACCGTCCCCATGCTGACACTGAGGCAGCGGTTGGAGAGGCCAGGTTCTGCCTTGGCTCTGTGTGACTAAGGAACAGGGTGTTGGCCCGCTTTGCCACAGTGTCTGCGCTCAGGACCCTAAGTCGGAAACTCCTTCTACAGCGGGTTTGCTGGCAGGTTCTCTTCTGCAGCAAGTCCATTTGTCACCACATAGGCTTGTCCTGGATTCCATGGTCACCGGAGAGCTGCAGTTCCGAAAGGCCCAGCAGTGGCCCCACTCAGACAGAGACTCTCTCCCACCGCCCAGAGACTGTGTTTCTGTGGGCAGGGGGAGCGCAAAGAAATAGAGGAACCCCTAAAGCATGTAAATGATATGAGGCGTTGGCTTGCGTTTCGGCCCTAAGTCGTAAGTGGTGCTCCCGTGTGCCGGGCTCTGTGGTAAAGCTGAGGACACGCGTCAGAGGTGCCAGCCTGCAAGCAGTGACAGATGATCAATCTGAAACCCACCATGACTCTAGTTTGGGGAAGATGCAGGTGGTCAAAGCTGTAGCATTTGGGATGCTCAGAGCTCCATTTCTGATGGACAGGCGAGCATGGGCTCAGGTGGGTTTGCTTTGCTGAGACTGGTATGTGGGTCTGTGAGAGCTTTTCATGCCAAGGGGACAGTGGGAGTGAGGGAGCTGAGACACGGCCTTTCTATTCCCGAGTTGTTCATGGGAAGGGTGATGGTGGTATTCGCTGAAGGACTGACATCAGGAAGCACAGCTCTAAGTGCTCCTGCTAAGTGTGACGTGTCGGCCGCATGCCTCTGCTGCTCCCTGGACCAGCTGCTGAGTTCCGTCTCTTCTTCGCCCCCCAAGTTGCTGTTTTTTTCCTCAAAATTCAAACAACGCAGAATTTGTATAAGAAAAGGTCCACGTCTGCTTTTGCATCCCTCACTTCCATGTGTACTCGCTGGTCCCACAGTGGCACCGCTGCCAGTCAGTTGACATCCTTCTAGATCGGAGCCTTCCCTGTGCATGTGCACAGAAATACAGGACATTGGTTTGCTAGACGAGGTCATACTTAGCGACATGATTTTCTTTTAAAAATCAACTTAATCAAGGTATAATTTATATACAATAAAACACCCTTTTGGGGTAACATTGCTTAATGAGATTATGCAAGTTTCAAGTGTACAGTATTATGATACAGCATCTGTCTATTGCATTGTGGGCTTACCACCCAAAGTCAGGTCTCCCTCTGTCACAATGCATTTGACCCTTTTTACCCTCTTTAACCTCTCTCTAGCCCCCTCCCCTCTGGCCACCACCCTTCTGTTGTCTGTGTCAATCAGTTTTTGTTTGCTTATTTTTTGCTTTCTGTCAAAAAACAGGGGTCTCCAACCCCTGGTCTGTGGACTGGTACTGGTCTGTGGCTTGTTAGGAACCAGGCTGCACAGCAGGAAGTGAGTGGCTGGCAAGTGAGTGAAGCTTCATCTGTATTTGCAGCTGCTCCTCAGTGTTTGCATCACTGCCTCAGCTTCACCTCAGACCATCAGGTAATAGATTCTCATAGGGATACCGGATCCTGGTGCCAAAGAGATTGAGGACTGCTGTAATAAAATATCTATTTTTAAATGTACAGTGTTTAATGAGTTTTGAAAAACTCGTGAAAGTAATACCCCAACCGAGCCACAGAGTATTTCCATCACCCCCTGACCCCTGCCCCCAGGCACCCGGAACCTACTTCCTGTCACTGTAGCCGCAGTCGGCCCTTCAATCATTTCACGTAAATGGAACCGTGCTTGGCGTCCTCTTGTGCGTCTGGCTCCCTTTGCTCAGCGCACTGGTCCTGGCATCTGTCCCCATCTCTGCATCTGTTGGCGGTTCACTCATTTCTGCCGCTGAGAAGTTTTTTATTGTGTGGATGTCCCATAACTCGTATGTCTTTTCGACTGCTGATGGACATGGGACTTGTGTCCCATTTCTGAGATGACAATTAGAGCTATCATGAACGGTCACTGATGGGTCCTTGTGTGGCCTTGTGTTTTTTTGTCCCCTGGTTGACAAGCTGGGCTGGAGCTGCTGGGCCAAACGGTGAGTTTATGTTTAACTTTGTAGGAACCCGCCCCGGAGTCCTTTGTGATAGTGACGCCACCTGTGCTCCCTCCATTGACAACTGACGGTCCAGTTGCTCTGTCTTTGCCCTCCTTTCTGTCTTGCTTAGTGTTGGATGCCTGAGTAGCAGTCATTCATGGAGGGTCTAGCTCCCTTCTCCCTGCTGCCTGGCGCTGTCGAGAGTCGTCTCATGTGCCTATCAGCCATTTGCACTTCTTCTTCTGTGAAGTTTCTGCTCAAGTCCTTTGCCCATTTAAAGAATTTGGTGGTTTGTCTCATTATTGTTTTGGAAGATGTGAGATAATATTAAACACATTTGTTAATCTCTGCTCCTGGTCCCTGGCCTAGAACTCCTAAAACCCTTGTAATTTCCTGGGTGACAGCAGTAGCCTTTGTTCTAATCAGGTGACTCTGGGTGGACCCTGGATGAGAACTGGTCACCCGAAAGACCATCCATGATTGGAAGCTTGGGAATTTCAGTCCCAGCCCTAACTTCCGGAGAGCGGGGAGGGCCGGAGATGGAAGTGACAACACATCCTGCCTACGCAAGGAAGCCTCTATGAAACCCCAAATGTACGGAGTTCAAAGAGCTTCCAAGCTAGCAAACACCCCCGCACCGGAAGGATGACCCATCCCAGTTCCACGAGGACGGAGGCTCCTGCACTCAGGACCCTTGCAGACCTTGCCTTGAGTGTCTCTTTAGCTGGCTGTTCGTCTGAGTCCTTTTAATAAACTGGTGTTTCCTTGAGTTCTGCGAGCTGCTCCAGCCAACTGATCAAACCTGAGGAGGGGGTCATGGGACTTTGCAGCCAAGTGGGACAGAAGCTGTGGGTAACCCGGGACCTGCTACTTGGGGTTGGTACCCGAAGTGGGAGCAGTCCGTTGGGAACTGAGCTCTCAAACTGTGGGGTCCGGCGCTATCTCCAGGCAGATGGTGTGAGAATAAAGTTGTAGGACACCCAACTGGTGTTGCAGAGAATTGCTTGGTGGGTATGTGGGACCCCCCACATTTGTAAATGTGTCGTAGAATCATTATGTAAGAGCTCCATGTTTATCTTTTATTCCTTCTATTTTGTACAAGTCCATTGTCAGACATAACAACCTCTGTCTGGCCTCCTCATAGGACCAGTAAAATAATGAGTGGGAAATGTTTGCAGATGGGGTGCATAATTTAAACACTATTCTTTAAGGATGTGAGGTCCTTCCTTTTGTGGTCACAGAAGCAGTCCCTGCCTCCTGCCTTCGCAGACCAGCCCCTGCTGGCCGCCATCAACTAACCAGAGTTTCCTCTTTCTCTTTTCTTGCCACATCATTCAAATCTGTGACATACAATCAACCATAGTGTGTATTTTTGGTTGACACTGGCCTGGGAAGCCAAGGGTGATTCGAAATGGTTTTCCCTCATTTTGCAACAGTTGTATGTTTTACGGTGTCACTACTGCATCTTCTGTGAATGCAAATTCATGGAAGCAGAGCGTGTGGCCAGATGCCTGGAAGGCCCTCTCCCCTTCTCTCTGAACTTCAGTTCTCATAAATGTGTGTCTGTTTGACCCCTTGTCCTAAAGCAATTTAGGGCTCACTGAAAGAATTTGAGAATGTGGTATTCAGAGAAAAATTACCATCACTGCACACCTTCGTTGTCTTCTTGCATGAAGTATGGTTTCTGGGCTTTTGCGAAGTATTTTCTGCCCCAATTTGCACGTTTGTGAGTGCTGGTCTTTAAAGTGTTTGTATTTGGTCTGCGAACCCTCAGAGAGAAGACTGTAGAGGGAGGGTCCCCGAAGCCTTAGGGACATGCTAACCCCCAGGGCTCGACAACAGAGTCACTGAGACATTCATAAACCTGAGAAGGAGGGGGGTGGCCCAGTAGACCTGAGCGTGTCCCACGGAGGCCACACCTGCCCTTCCGTTAGTGGTGTTATTTGGTTCTTAATTTGCACTTTAAGAATCTGATGGAAAAAATGGAATCTAGTGAACTAAGGATGCTGGCTAAGTATGCTTACCACGTAGGCAAGGCCCCTCGTAAGTGCCATGGGAATGCGGGTTTGCATTTTTCATGGTCACCCAGCCATGACAGGGAGTGGTCTACCAGAGTAAAGATGGGGTGGTGCCCTCCTGTCTGAGCTGCATGTGCCTCCTGCCAGGATGCTGTGTGTGGCTTCTGCCCATGAAGCTGTGTGTGGCTCCTGTGCCAGCTCCTCTGCCTCACCTCCCTCCTGACCCTGCGCTGAGGCTGTGACGAGCACAGGCAGCATCCCCTTGCCCCTGGCCTGGTCTTTGCCACTTCGTCTACTGGGAATGCCCTCCTCTCCACGCCCCTGTTGGGTGCCCCCTGTACTGTGAGCACCAGGAGGGCACCGCCATGGTGCTGATTCTGGGTGTGGCCCCAGCGCCCAGCTTACACCCGGCGTGTGCTGTGTAGACACAGTCTGATAATGACTGTGAGTGTCCATGGAGCTCCAGGTGGCCCTGTACCCCCTGTAACCATAGCGTTGTACCCTCCAGCAGGTGGGGTTCAGGGAGGGTTTCTGCAGGTCTTTGCCCAGCTACCACACACACAGAGGCCACACGCCCAGCACAGTTGTGGTGATAGTCCCCACCAGCTCTCTGGGCTGCTACCCTCAGAGGCCCTGGGGTTCTTCTCTTTTTTTTTTGCTGCTCCCTCACCCAAGGAGGTCAGGCCTGGGCCCCAGGCTGTCAGCACAGCCTATGTCTGGCCTAGTTCCCACCAGCTAGAGCCTGGATCCCAGTCCCCATTCCTGTTCCCTCTCTGGGATGACCTCCCGAGATAGTGGCCAGAGGCAGATTATCAGTATATGACAGAAGTTCTGCTTATCAAGGTAACATAAGGCCTTTTCAGACACTTGGAAAGTGTGGGAAAATGGGAGAAAGCCGCGATCAGCCTCATTTCCAAAGTGACCACTACTAACACATCTTTCGTTGGGTCACAGCAGTCCGTCCCTGCATCACGATTTCACTTTCCCCGGTTTCAGTTCCCATGGTCAGCTGTGGCACGAAATTATTAAATGGAAAATTCCAGAAATAAACAACTCATAAGTTTCAGATTGTACGCCATTCTGAGCAGCATGATGAAATCCTGCCATGTCCTGCTCTGCCCTGCCCAGGACGTGAGTCATCCCTTTGTCCAGCGTGTCCATGCTATGCATGCTCCTGCCTGTTAGTCACCCAGTGGCCGTGCTGGTGGTCAGATCCACCATCTCTGCACCGCCATGCCTGTGCTCAAGTCACCCTCATTTTACTTCATAAGGGCCCCAAAGCCATTCACATAACTTTTAAAAAATTATTTTTCAGTTACAGCTGACATTCAGTATTATCTTATGTTAGTTTCAGGGGGGTGCAGTGTAGTGGTGAGACAGTTACGTAACTTACCAAGTGATTTCTCATGAGTCTCGTACCCACCTGGCACCACATATGGTTGTTAAACATTACCGACTGTTCTAAAGTCATCCACATAACTTGTATTACAGTGTTTTATTATAATGTATTATTAGTTATTCTTGTTAGTCCTTTACTGTGCCTAATTTATAAATTAAACTGATTGTAGATGTTAACGTATAGGAAAAAACAGTATACTGGGGTTCAGTACCATCTATGGTCTCAGGCGTCCACCAGAGGTCTGGGAACATGTCCCCTGCGGACGAGGGGGACGACTATGGTCATCCCTTTTGGCTATTTTAAGAGAACTCTCCAGAGCATGGTCATGTCTTTGAGCTTTAATATTTCGTAGATGAAAATAATCTCCATTTAGTTGTGGAAACATGGACAAATGTATTTACACAGCCAGGGAAGCTCCTGGTGCCTCAGTGATTCACTGGTTTATTAGGTGTTGCTGGGCCTCCACTGTGTGCCCCAAGTAACAAGATAACCAAGGTGCCCATTCACAAGCCCACATCCTCATAGTAGAGAAAGGCAGGGACCAGCTCAAAAGCACTGAATAACAAGCTACGAAAACATTCAGATAGTGACACACTCTTTGGAGGAAAAGCAGCAGGCGGTGTGGGGCGGGCAGCAGGTCTGTAACACAAGAGGGTGGTCAGGGATGGTGAACGGGGTGCCCATGGGAAGGGGCCAGGCCTGAGAAGGTCTGGACGACTCTCCTCTTTGGCAGAGGCCTCACCATGCCAGCAGGACCCAAGGAGGCCCCGCATAGCAGGGCATGAGCTGGGAGGGGTGTAAGCCAGATGAGGAATTGAGTTTAGTTTAAGAGAGACAGGAAGCCATTAGAAGGTTTTAAGTGGGAAGTGACAGACTCTAATTGACACCCAGAAGGATCATCTCATTGGGGGCGCCCAGAGAAGGAAGATGCTGTGGGGCTGGGTGGTAGTCATGGGGGCGGGAGGACGTGCAGAGACTTGGCTTACGTCTCAGAGGTGGAGTCACTGGGGACTTGGCCGTAGGTGGGGAGGGATGGCGGGTTGGGGGTGCAGGCCCTGACCCTGAGGGAGGATCAGGGAGGAAGCACATCTGGGTGACAGAGAGTTGAGAGCTTGGTTTAGGCCATTTGCAACTTATATTTGGTCTGTACCAAAACAAACAAACAAACAAACAAACAAACAAACAAACAAACAAACAAAAAAAAGGTGTCTGTGTCCATGTGGTAGTTATACAGCCTGGTCTGCATCCCCCGGGCCAGGTGAGGGATAAAGTGTAAGAATGGAGAGCACTGGCTGGCAGAGGCGAGACGTGATGCCCCAGTATGCTGGCACCTGGGCACCAGCCTCGAATGTGACAGCAGGACCAGTCCCGGCAGTGGTGGGGACCAGAGGGCAGGGTAGGGTTTGGCTGCAGGCTGAGCCTTCCTGCCCACACGTGGGTGGGTGTGGCACTGCGCCACGTCTTCTTCATCCTTAGCGCACGAGTCTTTCAGAGGCCCCTATTTTCTCATACTCTACCAGCTGCCACGCCAGCCGGGCTGCAGGGCCCAGGTCATGTATTGGACGGTCCTCATTTCCGTGCTGCCCCCAGGGCCGCGGTGTTCTGGGGATGGCCTGAGTAAAAACCTTCATTTATGTTACACCGCACCCTCCCCATCCCTTTGATACCCTTCATCTCAAGAATCATAGGAGTTTTTAATGGTGGGAGGCGTGGGCAGAGAAGGGAAGTGACTTGGGGCTGTCCATGCTGTGTCTTGATTGTATGGACCAGGTGTGAGCTCCAACAAAAAAAGAGGCTTCTAAAATTAAAGTGATACAGGTTTTGAAACCTTTTATTCTGAAATAGCCACAGACTTAGGGGAAAGTTTAGAGGAATGCACAGGGAGGCCCCGAGCACTGTGGCGACACCTTTGTAATCATACAATGTCATCGCATGAGGACCTGGCGGTGGGACAGTCCACAGAGCTCACTCAGAATCCACACCACACCTGCACTTCTGTGTGTGTGTGTGTGTGTGTGTGTGTGCACGCGTGTGTGTGTGCATGTGTGCAGTTGTGATTGATTTTATCACGTGCAGCTTTGTGTCACCACCACGATCCAGGCACTTACCTGTACCATCCCCACACGGCCTCCTCCCCCTTCACAGACCCCCACCGTGTCCCTTATCCCTAACACCTGGCAACCATGTCTGCACTTCTGTGTGTGTGTATGTGTGTGTGTGCGCGCACGCGTGTGTGTGTGCATGTGTGCAGTTGTGATTGATTTTATCACGTGCAGCTTTGCGTCACCACCACGATCCAGGCACTTACCTGTACCATCCCCACACGGCCTCCTCCCCCTTCACAGACCCCCACCGTGTCCCTTATCCCTAACACCTGGCAACCATGAATCTGTTTTCCATCCCTAGACTATGTCACTTAATGAACATTATGTAAATGAATTGGGAAGTAGGCACCCTTTTGAAATTGGCTTTCTTCACTCCGTATAAGTCCCTTGTGCTTCCTCTAAGTTGCCGGAAGTCCATCCTTTCCATGGCTGACGGCACTCCATGGTGTGGCTGCGCCTCGGTTTAACTGAGGGTGGTTCTGATAGCTTCTAGTTTGGAGCTGTTATGAGTAAGTGACCACAAAACCCTCATGTATGGGTGTTTGTGTGAACTTATCTTCGTTTCTCTGGAATATATGCCTAAAAATGCAATTGCTGAATCATATGATAGGTTATTTTTTAGTTTTAAAAGGAACTGCCAAACTATTTTTGGGGAGGACTGTGCCATTTGACATTTCCACCACCATGTATGAGTGAGCCAGTTTCTCCACATCTTCACCAGTATTTGGTGTTATCACTATTTTTTCATGTTAGCCATTCTGATAGGTATGTAGTGATATCTCACTGTGGTTTTAATTTGTGGTTTTCCAATAGCTAGGAATGTTGAACACTTTTTTCATTTATTTATTTGTCATCAGCATATCACCTTTAATGAAATGCCTGTGCATGTGTATTGCCCGTTTTAAAATTTCATTGTTTTTTTAAATGTTGAATTTGATGGTTCTTTGTCTTTTTTGGTCAGATGTGTGATTTGCCAATATTTTCTCCCAGCCTGTAATTTGTTTTCTCATCCTTCTAACAGAGTATTTTGCAGAATGACTTTTAATTTTGATGAGGTCCAAATCATCAATTTTTTCTTTTATTGCTCACACTTTTGATGTCAAGTCTAAGAACCCTTTTTGTAGTCCTAGGTATCAAAAATTTTATCCATTTTTTCCCTATAAGTTTTATAATTTTATGTTTTACATTTTTGTCCATAATCCATGTTTTTATACATGGTTTGAGGTTTAGGTCGAGGTTAATTTTTTGCCCGTGGATGTCCCAGTGTCCAGCACACTTACTGGAACGTGCACCATTCTCCCAGGGATTTGCTTTTGCTCCTTTGACAAAAACCAGTTGTGCACATCTGTGTGGGTCTGTCTTCCATTTATCGATCTGTGTGTCTGTCCCTTTGTCAGCTGTCTTGTTGTAGCTGCACAGTAAGCCCTGGCATTGAGAAGTGCTTCTTCCCACTTCCACCATTAATCTTGATTTTAAATTCCCTGGACTGTTTATAGGGGTGGGGGTGGGGGATCCTTCCTATGTTCATGAGCTGGGAGATTTTTTTCTGCTTCTAATTATTTTTCTTTTTGGAAAATCTGATTTAAAAAACTCCTTTAGAATTGCATGTGAAATAGAAGTAAATTAGCTAAGCATGCTGTCTTTACTCAAATGGGATTTATGCCACTCTCCTGGCTTCTTGGTGGCCCTCTTCACGCCCATCCGGTCCCATGGGAGCTTCAGGAAATAAGAGGCTCGCTGAACCCAAGGGCTTGCTAGACAAAGGCAGCGGCATTTGCACCAACGAACAACAGTTACAGAACCTGTGGGTGTGGCAGGTGTGCAATGGAGAGAAGTGCACTGGGGTAAGCAAGGGGACACAGCCCCATGTGACAGGGCACCTAGACTGTGCTCTCACCCACTGTGGGGACACAGCCCGAGCATTGCCACATTCTCATTAAAAAAAACCACCAGAAATCCAGATTTTTATGTGAAATGTCCTGGCTTTTAATGTTGGGAACCAATTAGGATTTAAAAACAGTACTGTGTGGGCCTTGTGAACTGCTCTGTGGCACTAGCCTTTCCCAAGGATGGCAACCTCAGATACTTGACCGGGCCAAGTGAGGGTGCTGTGTGACCCCCTGTCAGGGAGGATGGTGGAGCCACAGGTCTAGGAAGCACCCCAACACACCCAGATGGTGGACTTCCTGTCCTCTGGCCCAGAGAGGAAACGGAGAGGCAGGACAGTTCTTCCCACCTTGCATTTTGCTGAGTCTCTGGGTTGGTGTGTAGGGGAGGACAGTGGGCTTGGACATGGGAAACCTATGTTTCCTGAATTAGCGCCTTCAGCTCCAGTGTCAGGTGTGTCCCTTGTCCCTGACACAGCGTAGCTAGGGCTCCTGCTTGGAGACCACAGACTTCCTTCTTTCGCACAGACGGAGCCCAGGTGCAGGACTGAATACAGAGTTGTCTCTGGACACGGTCAGTAGAAGGCCAGTCCCAGAGTGTTAGCACTGCCTTGTCGGCGGGGCTGTAGTGGGCCTATGCTGCTCCCTGTCACGCCCTCTGAGCCTGCTGTCGCTCCCTTACTGTCT
>NW_006434441.1:3403313-3418369 GCF_000325575.1 Pteropus alecto
ACCCCGCGATCTTCCCAGCCCTCCCTCCAGCTCCTGATCCTCCGCCGGGTCATCGTATTCCAGGCACCGGCGCGTTCCGGAGGCCAAAGAAGGCGCTCGCTGACCCACAGGGAGGAGCGGGAGACGGGCCCCACTGAGGGACAAGACCTCCCAGAACAGGGTGGGCGCATAGTTACCCGGCTTCTCTCGGGTAACTATTTGCAGCCTGGCTTTGAAAGGTCCCACTGCCCAGGACCAGAGCTTCTGGGATTTGACCTGAACACTGAATTCACAGGCCTTTGGCTGTCATAGACCTGGGGTCAGTGTGGCTGGAATGTTGAGTCTTGCCTCAAATGTGGAGGCCTGAGCCTCTCCTGCCCCAACTCCAGTGGGCCCTCACCACTCCGTCGTCCCCAAAGCTGAATGAAGGACAAGTGACCTGTCTTCCCACAGCTAGGTGCTGGGCTGAGGCAGACCTGGGTCCCACTCTGAGCTCTCTCACATTTCAGTTGTGAGACCTGGAGCAGCTTTCTAAATTCTCCCAGACACAGCTTTCTCATCCACGAAATAATGTTTGTTAACAGGACCAACTAAACAGGGGGGTCTGGGAATTTAAAGGGTCATTCGGTGAACAGCATTTAGCAAGGTGCCTACACTGTGGAGAAAACATCATTAAATGGTTTATTATTATTGTAGTTATTCTTCTAACCCCTCTGTCCTACACCCTCCCCCGGCCACCGTACTCCCATCCACGTCTGGGCAGGACACATCCTTGAACAGCTGGGTCTCTATAGGAATAGCTCAAGATAGGTGAAGGATGCAGGCAGGGGGCATCGGAGCTGGCACCAAGTAGACCAGCTGGCACAGGGCTCCATCAGCAGGGACAGAACTGTGCTTGGCC
The DNA here is from genome assembly GCF_000325575.1 of Pteropus alecto. Classification (NCBI taxonomy): domain Eukaryota; kingdom Metazoa; phylum Chordata; class Mammalia; order Chiroptera; family Pteropodidae; genus Pteropus; species Pteropus alecto. The sequence goes on from NW_006434441.1 coordinate 3,404,194, forward strand.
CTGCAGGAGCTTCTCTGAATGGCCAGGACCAGCCAGGGCAGCGGCAGGGGCTTTCCAGCTGTGTTTGGAGAGCCAGGTAGGAGGACGGGGCCCAGGTGGGAACTTGTGCAGACCGAGAGGCATGGCAGGTCTTGGCCTTCCCCTGTGGGGTGGCCGAGGGGACAGGAAATTGGCTGGAACTCTCACCTTCAGCTGAAGGGATGGCTGGTCTGCATTCTTGTCCTGCTCACAGCAGAGACAAAGCTCTCCGTCAGCCACCGCCAAGAGAATGGGGCTTTCCTCCTCACAGGCTGAGCTCAAGTGAGAGGCCAAGACAAAGAAGGTCTCTGGGAAAAGACAGAAGGGGGACTCAGAGCAGGGAGAGGCCCCCGTGTGTAGGGACTCCAGGCTCCATGCCCCCAGCTCAAGCCTCCTCCTCATCCAAGGCCCAGAGAGACCTCCTTTGAATCTGGTCCCCCAGTCCAGTCGTCCCTGGGCTCTGCCGAGGCCAGAGGTGTCCCACAGCCTGAGCTAAGCCCCGGAAGGAAGGCAGCCAAGAGAGTCACCTGGGAGAATGCTTTTGTTTAGAACTGCCATGAGGGTCCCAGAATCCAGCACCAACACTTTGTGGTTCTGGTCATGAAGGCTGAATTTCTCTGGGTCTTTGGTCACCACTTTTAGACCTAGATCAACGTAACAAGACACCAACGCTTCACACCGAGAACAGATGGTCATTCCCAGCCCTCCACCTGCCTTGGGCTTCAGCGTCGGCCACTGACACCTCCTGCCCAGGTGTCTTGCCTGACTTTGACTCATGGGTTCAAGTCCAAGCTCTGCTACCCAGAGCTTTAAGACACAGGAGAAGTCACGAAATCTCTCCAAAGCTCCACGTCCTCATCTTGAAATAGGGCGATAGCAGCATCCATTAGAACGCGCACTCAAATAAGTGACACTTAGCCAGATGTCCGAGCTTGGAAAGAAAGAGCTCCGTACGTCGATCATTCTTATTCTTCTTCTCCTCTGTCCTGTACCCTCCCCCACCCACCATGCTCCCATCCAGGCATGGATGGGACACATCCTTGCACGGCTGGGCCTCTGCAGGGACAGCGCACGAGGGGTGAGGAATGCAGGCAGGAGGCACTGGGGCTAGCACCGGGTAGGTCAGCTGGCACGGGGCTCCGTCAGAAGGGACAGAACTGTGCCCGGCCCTGCAGGAGCCTCTCTGAATGGCCAAGACCGGCCAGGGCAGTGGCAGGGGCTTTCCTTGGGCACGGCTCCTGGTAGCGCATCCCAGCCAGTCCTGCTCAGCACTGGGGCCCTGCCCAAAAGCCTCCCCTCCTGGACCTGCCTGGGCAGGCGGCCTGCCCCTCGGTTTACAGAGGCTGGAGCCCGCATGTGGGCCAATGACAGGTGTGGATGGCGATGATGAAATGTCAGCCATGAGAATGCAGTAACCACCGCACCAGGTAGCTGCCACGTAACTATCCGTGATGGGTGGTGACAGCAAAGCATGACATCGGAGGCTTTGTCTCCACCCGGCAGTGAGCACAGGCTCCCGCTGGTCTCCTGTTGCCCTGGGCTCAGGGAGGCTCTGCCTGGAGCGCTGGCTCTCTGCGCCCCTTCCTCTGGGCACGAGGCCTTCCCCCGGGCTGCCGCCCCTCTGCACGCACACCTGCAACACAGCCTCGTGTCCCTGCCTCGTCTCCTGCCAGCACTGGGAGTTCCTGAGCGCTGGCCCTCATCTACCTTGGCGCGGCCCTCCCTGGCCCCAGACTAGTGCCCCATGCATCATGGACATGTACGTTTATAGATGGGATGAATGGCCCTGCTGGGTCCTAAGTAACTACAGTGACAGCCTTTTAAAAATGCAATCGTAGCTGGGGCTGGGGTGCCCTCGGAAGTCCTTGGAAGGAGTCCCTCAGTGGGGTCTGATGGGTTCAGATGTCACAGAGGAGCAGTGGGCATGCTGGGCCGCCCCTGGGCAGCAGCTGTGCGGTGCGGATACTTCACAGTCCCCATGAGACGATGCGGTGTCTCAGCACCTCAGATGCCTGACTGTGGAGACTGGTTCCACAGGGAGCCTGTAACCTTGGCACACTTTGCACTGTGGCCTGAAGCAGGGAGTCACACTGAGCCCAGTCTGTGCTGTGCAGACACCAAGGACAAGAAGGACGAAACACACATATGATAAACATTCACATGCCAAGAAAACATAAACACACACAATACACACAGCAAACCACACAAAAATACTTTTCCCACAGCGCATACATTACATACATGACAGATACACAAAGCACACATACACAATAATAGATACACACAAAATACAACACACATACACATAAAAACATACACTCTAAGAAAAGATACATGCACACACAAATATATACACATAAAGCATATACACACCCCCACACACAGAAAACAAATGTACCACACACACACACACACACACACACACACACACACACATACACACAGAGTAAAATACAATCTGTCAGGATGTCTGAATGATGATTACTTCTGTAATGAATGGTTAGATTGAAGAGGAAATTTGAGGAATTATCATTAAAAACTAATCAACCATTTCTGCTTCTGTAAATATGCTTGCTGCATGCAAGAGCTCACTTGCAGAACTCACTTGTACTTTGTTCAACCGAAGCCATGAATGTAACAGTTTGTACCCCTAGCAGCTCCCACCCCTTGTAGCACTTTGTACCTTAGCAGCTCCAGCTTCCTGTAACAATTTATAACCATTGGCAATCTATAACAACTCCTGTCTTTCCACCAATGTTACTTCTTGCAACCATAGCAACTCCCACTGTTTGTAATGGTCTGAGTTCAAATCAACCAATCAGCTTGTGTTAAATGCCTGTATATAAGGAATGTTGCAACTGTGCTTTTGGCCCAGATCTTCAGAGAGTTAGCTCCTCTGGGACTGTATGATAAACCTGAGTTCTCCTCTCTGAGTTACTGCTTGGTTCTTCACTGGACTGGTTTTGGGATTTTTCCACAACAAGTGAAAAAAAAAATCTAAAGAATTAGATTCCTCAAAAATCAGTATAAGATGCAAAAATTTTAAAAGTATAAAAATACAATGTGTATATGTGTTGACTCAGCCACTACACGTCTGGGAATTTACCCCAGGGGCATAATCAGTGAAGTGAGAAGGTTAAGTACAGGCACATTTAGCAGACATGACATTGTGGATAACAGTGGAAATGAAAACCCGGGTGTCCGGCATGGGGGGCCGCCTTAGTAAGGTCCAACCGTGTGTGACACACGGATTAGCCGACTCTTGTCCTCAACCTCACACAAATGGAAACGCAAACGAGAGAACAGATGGCATCCTCTTGTGCGTTGGCATTGGCAAGGACTGGCATCTTCGGTGAGGTTGTGTGGGAACGTCGGGGAGTTTGCAGTGGTGACACCACAGTCACTCTGTCACCCCCTTGCAGAGATGACTTTTCTCGGTTGCCCACCCATCAGGATCCCTGGGAAGGGTCTCTACAAGGCTATTTCATACTCATTCCGGCTGGTCACCCTCCATGCTGACCAGTGAGAGCAAGCGACTGGGAGAGACCCAGCTGTCTGCCTGGGAGGCAGGTCAGTGACAGTTTGCTTTCCCATCATCTTTTCCTTTGCCACTTCACTTCATCCCAAAGGGTCACTGAGAGATTCTACAAAGACCCATGTTTAGCAGGAATTTAACAAATTCAGAGTTTTTATTTCAGTTGTCAAGAGAATAGCACTTTTGCAAGTCTTTGGGCAAATAAAGAAATACCTTGCAGTGACAAAAAATAACGTGCAAAAGTACTGATGAAGTGAGCCGAGATATGACATCGATGGGAAAGGCATGTCCCCAAATAATCCATTGAACACATTTCTGTGTCTGTGTTGTGTGGACGTGTGCGTGGAAAACGACTACAGGGTGAGACCAGAGCGGGGCGGGGCCGCCACGCGCTCCGGAGGCCTGTACGACAGTCCTGTGCTGCCTGGAACTGGATCCGTGACCAGGGTGTGATTGTTGAACACCCAAACCTTCTCTGTCTTTTGTTGGGAAAGCAGTAAGGACAGGGCCTCCCAGCCTGGTGTCAGAGGATTAGAGAGGTAAAGATAGGCCTGGTGGGTGGGTGGCAGCATGTGGCCAGGGATCATGTGCTGCCGTTGCCCCTGTGTTGTGCTACTGCTGCTGCCAGTGGCCCCAAGCTACGCTCTTACTTGGTCGTGTGGATTTTTCTTCAACCGACTGGCTGCTTCTGGCGTTGTAGGGTACAGCCACACTCAGGAATGGACAAGAGCAAATGTAAAGCAAGGTGCAAGGAGACGCAAGCATCACCAATGGGCTGTTGGCAGAAGCCGGTCCTCGGTGGGCCTGATCAGGGAAGGTCCCATGCGGGTGCTCTGTGTGTCCCATTGAAGAAGTGGAAGGAACATGGAGACTGCACCTGCTTGAACTCTGGACTGGGACCAAGAGTCTCCAGGAGGACAGAGACCCATCCCCCCACCCTGTTGGAGTGGACAGGCTGCCACACTGTCTCCCTTGAGCACCTTGAATCGGGTCAAGTGGATGTGGCATAGAGCTGGGCAGAGTGACACTGCCCTGTAGGAATTGTTTATGCTCACAGTGTGGAAATTGGCAGGCCGTAAGTGATGTCTGACGCCTGAGATGCCATTATTATTGGCCAGAGGTATGCTGCTGAGGTGTGTGTGCACGTACTCTCAAGCAGGCTGCCTTTCAGAGCAAGGTGACACTGACTGCTCCAGATTAGAGCTCCTGAGGACGGAAGGCTGACTGGTCTTCAGGCGCCAAGACAGAGCCACAGACTACGGGGATCCCGGCCCAGGTAGGTGGTCCTCACCCCCAGCTCAAGAAGCCCACAGACACGATGGGGTAGTGAGCAGCACTGGCCCCTGCCTTCTGTGTCCCCACCGGAAGCCCCTACAGACTTCCTGGGGGTCTGAGTATTAGGTGTGACACCCACCCAGCCCAGCAGGCCCGCTGTCCCACAGGATGGCGTGGCCGCGGGGCCAGGCACACGGTGAGCCTGGGAGACCTACAAAGCCTGGGACATAAGTGCCTTCTCTGAAGGCCAAGAACACTGACCTCAGGGTCTAGAAAGGATGGGTCTTTGGGCAGAAGTTTGGGGACCCCATTGTTTGAGCTTCTTAGGTAGGAAGGGATGGATTTCAGATGGCGTAAAATCAAACAGCGGCTGTGTGTCCGTTAAAGGCCATCGGGTCCCCCCACCTCAGGACCGCCAGTAGCCATCCTCGCCGTCCTCGCTGCCGGGCCCTGGGGCCTTTCCTTGTCGTTTTTATTCTCTGCCAAACCATTTCCTCGTCCCCTAGGCCTCTCTCCCGGGAGACTTGAAGGATGGGTTTGCCACACAGATTGCATGTCTGCAACCTTAAAAGGGGCGTGAGCCTTGCCAAGTCACTCACCTTCGGATTCCACCCTTAGAATGGGAACAAGGGTGCTCACCTGGCCCTCGCCGTTGTCCTGAATGGACAGTGGGGAAGTGTCCAATGACCTGAGCGCAGTGTGGCCGCAGAGTTGGGGTGCTGTGTCAGCTCTGCCCCAGGACAGGAGCTGTTGAGACTCCGGGTCTGTGACAGGAGGCTGCAGAGAAACTGCCATTCTTTGCAAAGATTAGACTGCTGCAGACGGGGCAGGGCAGCAGCTAGGGTATAGGTGGGGACGGTGGGCACAGACAACTTCCCCACACTCGCCTCTGCCCTGCAGTCATCCTCCCCACGCACGCCTCTGTCCTGCAGACAGAGTGGCTGCAGCCAGGGAGGCTTCACTGAGAACAGGCAGTGGAGGGTTTGCAGCCCCTGGACCAGAGCAATACGCTCTCTTTCCCACTGTCATAAAGCCTTGTCGAGGTTTGCGAAAGTGGCACTGTGAGCCACGATTGGAAAGCATTGCTTTGGAGGCAAAACTCGAAGGAGTAGTGGAAGGGAGGGCAGGGTTGTCCGCGAAGCCCTCTGGGCACAGCAAACGTCTCCGAGCAGAGGCGTCCTGGGATCAGAGGGCCCACGACCAGTGTCCTTCCTGTCCATTCAGGTCCTGCCCTTTGTCCCAGGTTCCTCCCGAGTCATCCATCACGGTGATAATGTCCTTCCTGGAGGAGAGCCCAGCTGTGAGGACAGGCTCTGAAGGCTGGGAGGGAGCTGAGCTCCAGGGCAGCTCAGGAGGTGAGGTTCTTGTGGAAATGCTCCCGGGTCCCCTGGGGCCCTGCGAGGCCTCTTGAGACCTATCAGACTGAGCCTCCGGAGCCCCTGGGGGAGAGTTAGATGAGAACCTCGATTGTAGGAGCCCTGGGCAGCGGGCAGTGGAGAGATGGATTGGGGTCACCCTGAGACTCAGGTGTGAGGTCCTGCCTCACTGAGGATGGCTTGAACCCTGCAGATGCATGTGTGTCCCCAGCCTGCAGGTGGGGGTGTCTGAGCCTCGACTCCCTGGGTACTGGCTCGTGGGGGACAGTAGGAGGGGGATGTGATGCACACAGCTCTGTGATGCACAGGCGTGGAGGGTGGGCATGACGTGGGCACACAGAGGCCACGTCCCCGAGCTCCCAACTACAGGTGGTGATCAGAGCCAGGGACTAAAAGCAGGATGCTGATTGGACAACAGAAGAGACGCCTGGAACAGGGCTCCGTGGTGGCCGCCATGCTCACTCTGTCTCCGGGCAATGGGGGGTGGACTCTGGGTGGGCACAGGAACAAGATGCTGTAGTGTCCCCACCCTGGGGAACTTGGACTGGTGACACTGAGACCATGACTGATGCTGCCTCTGTCATCTTACGTGGGAGGGGAGGTGCTCATCCTGCTGCCACACAGTCCTCGAGAGTCTGCTGTCTGGGCAGCCCCTCCCCAACCCTCCCTTGCTGGGTCCTTGGGCTGGAGACAGGAGGAGAACCGAGGCTGTGCGGTGCAGGTGGGTGGTCTGACAGCCCCGCGGGAGCTGAGTACACTGCTGCAACCTCCACAAGCAGCCGAGGTTGGCTTCCTCCTGCGCAGAAGCCGTGTGTAGTCTGTTTTCATCTCGGTGTCCCTTGGGCACCTCATGCTGGTGGGTGATGTGGCTTATGCCACTGTTTGTGGGCAGTTTGTGCTCAGAAATTGCGTCCCCCTCCATTTCACCTCCGTTCCTTGCCATTCCCACCAGAGGGGCTGTTGTCTCTCTGCTTGGTGTTTGTGAAAATAGGAGAAGGGAGAAGGGAGAGGGGAGAAGAAGGGCACTAAGTGACCCCTGGGGCCTGGATAGACCTCTCTGTCTCTAACTCCAGACCTGGCCAGAGCCAGAGACACCCGCCCCTCACCTGGAGCCAGGCCACAGTGTCACCTCCCTGAGCTCTGCACGCACAGGTGTGGCCCCGGGTGGTACCCTGGGCTCTCTGGGGGCGGGGGGCAGGAGAGTCAGAGATGAAGGTTCTCGGGTTTTGGAGTGGGCTGAGGCATTCCCTTTGTGGAAGCAGATCTGGAGAGGGTTGATGGGAAAGATGGACCTTGGCCTCCGCAGAGACCTGCTGGGTGCCAGGGGAGGAGAGGATTTGAGCCTGGGAACATTCCTGGTGCTGCTTCTGACCATTGCTGGCAACCTGGCTGCCTCGCAGTGCTTATAAAAACTAGGAGTTGGCAGCAGAGTCTTAGAGGACCCACACCACTGAGTGCCTTGGCACTCACAGTGACCGCGGGGGAGTGCGAGGTCACCACCTTCCTGGTGCAGAAACCGAGGAAGAGAGGGAGGCCACCTGCCCCAGGTGCACAGGTAGAAAGTAACAGATGCTGGGCTGGAAGGCACTGTGATATCTGTCTGCCCAGGTCAGGTTTAAGGCCCCTGTCACCACGCTGTGCACAGGGCAGTCGGGGGACCTTGGTCCAAGTGCTGGCTGCACCGTAGGCCATGTGGTAGCCAGGGCCTCACGCAGCCCCCAGACAACGCATGGTCCCAGGCAGGCTCCCATCCCTGGGGCGCGTCTGCACCTGCTGCTGGGCCTGCTCTACCTTCGACTCCACCAGACCGGGAACAGAGATTCTCTGTGTGCTCCTTGGACCAGAAGCAGCAGCAGCAGTTCCGGATAATTTGTCAAGAATGAAAATCCTGCAGCATAAGGTCTTGTGCTGAAAAGTCCAGGCTGGCAGCCTGTGCACAGATATCAGGGTTACTGCGATGTCCTCCGGAAAGGACATCGATGCCCACACCTGGCGGCCACTGACATGCCTCTGAGGAGAGAAGACGTCTGAGGAACGGATTTGGGGTCAGGAATAGGGCGAGAGAGAGCCCTGTCAGGAGGATGTTCACATGCCAGGTGGAGGTGGTGGGGCCGAGTCGGGTGCGGTGAGCGGGGGCAGACGTGGACGGGCAGGCTCAGGAAACATCCAAGAGTTCAAAAGCACAATCCTCGTGCTGTAGATGCTCCTGGTATGGACGGCATGGCTGGTCTCAGCCTGGACCAGCTCTGTCAGAACTGCAGGCCTGTGGGGCCCAGGCATTCGTGGTCTTAGAAGTCACTCGAGTGGTCTGCTGTGCAGCCAAGGCTGGAAGCCCTGGCCTCAGGCCTGCCACTCAGAAAGTGGCCCCCCACCAGCAGCACTGCCAGCACTGCCAGCACTGGTGGGTAAGGACAGGAGAGTCACGGCATGGTTAACGTTTCAGAAGCTAGAAGCATTGATCTCGTTTCCTGACTCTGAGTTGACCTGCCTTGGTGCCGTGAACAAGGGTGGTGCCCAGAAATGCCCCCGAGGAGGTTCCAGTGTCAGCTGGGGCAGATGTTGTGGACCACACTGTTACTGTAGTCAGTTAGGACACGGCCAGGGCCATTTGTCCCGTCCATAAACATAAACAGGGCTCAGTGTGACTCCCTGCTTCAGGCCACAGTGCAAAGTGTGGCAGGGTTACAGGCTCCCTGTGGAACCAGGCATCTGAGGTGCTGAGACACCGCATCGTCTCATGGGGACTGTGAAGTATCCGCACCGCACAGCTGCTGCCCAGGGGCGGCCCAGCATTCCCACTGCTCCTCTGTGACATCTGAACCCATCAGACCCCACTGAGGGACTCCTTCCAAGGACTTCCGAGGGCACCCCAGCCCCAGCTACGATTGCATTTTTAAAAGGCTGTCACTGTAGTTACTTAGGACCCAGCAGGGCCATTCATCCCATCTATAAACGTACATGTCCATGATGCATGGGGCACTAGTCTGGGGCCAGGGAGGGCCGCGCCAAGGTAGATGAGGGCCGGCGCTCAGGAACTCCCAGTGCTGGCAGGAGACGAGGCAGGGACACGAGGCTGTGTTGCAGGTGTGCGTGCAGAGGGGCGGCAGCCCAGGGGGAAGGCCTCGTGCCCAGAGGAAGGGGCGCAGAGAGCCAGCGCTCCAGGCAGAGCCTCCCTGAGCCCAGGGCAACAGGAGACCAGCGGGAGCCTGTGCTCACTGCCGGGTGGAGACAAAGCCTCCGATGTCATGCTTTGCTGTCACCACCCATCACGGATAGTTACGTGGCAGCTACCTGGTGCGGTGGTTACTGCATTCTCATGGCTGACATTTCATCATCGCCATCCACACCTGTCATTGGCCCACATGCGGGCTCCAGCCTCTGTAAACCGAGGGGCAGGCCGCCTGCCCAGGCAGGTCCAGGAGGGGAGGCTTTTGGGCAGGGCCCCAGTGCTGAGCAGGACTGGCTGGGATGCGCTACCAGGAGCCGTGCCCAAGGAAAGCCCCTGCCACTGCCCTGGCCGGTCTTGGCCATTCAGAGAGGCTCCTGCAGGGCCGGGCACAGTTCTGTCCCTTCTGACGGAGCCCCGTGCCAGCTGACCTACCCGGTGCTAGCCCCAGTGCCTCCTGCCTGCATTCCTCACCCCTCGTGCGCTGTCCCTGCAGAGGCCCAGCCGTGCAAGGATGTGTCCCATCCATGCCTGGATGGGAGCATGGTGGGTGGGGGAGGGTACAGGACAGAGGAGAAGAAGAATAAGAATGATCGACGTACGGAGCTCTTTCTTTCCAAGCTCGGACATCTGGCTAAGTGTCACTTATTTGAGTGCGCGTTCTAATGGATGCTGCTATCGCCCTATTTCAAGATGAGGACGTGGAGCTTTGGAGAGATTTCGTGACTTCTCCTGTGTCTTAAAGCTCTGGGTAGCAGAGCTTGGACTTGAACCCATGAGTCAAAGTCAGGCAAGACACCTGGGCAGGAGGTGTCAGTGGCCGACGCTGAAGCCCAAGGCAGGTGGAGGGCTGGGAATGACCATCTGTTCTCGGTGTGAAGTGTTGGTGTCTTGTTACGTTGATCTAGGTCTAAAAGTGGTGACCAAAGACCCAGAGAAATTCAGCCTTCATGACCAGAACCACAAAGTGTTGGTGCTGGATTCTGGGACCCTCATGGCAGTTCTAAACAAAAGCATTCTCCCAGGTGACTCTCTTGGCTGCCTTCCTTCCGGGGCTTAGCTCAGGCTGTGGGACACCTCTGGCCTCGGCAGAGCCCAGGGACCACTAGGAATGGAATGGCGGTTGGGCGACTGGACTGGGGGACCAGATTCAAAGGAGGTCTCTCTGGGCCTTGGATGAGGAGGAGGCTTGAGCTGGGGGCATGGAGCCTGGAGTCCCTACACACGGGGGCCTCTCCCTGCTCTGAGTCCCCCTTCTGTCTTTTCCCAGAGACCTTCTTTGTCTTGGCCTCTCACTTGAGCTCAGCCTGTGAGGAGGAAAGCCCCATTCTCTTGGCGGTGGCTGATGGAGAGCTTTGTCTCTGCTGTGAGCAGGACAAGAATGCAGACCAGCCATCCCTTCAGCTGAAGGTGAGAGTTCCAGCCAATTTCCTGTCCCCTCGGCCACCCCACAGGGGAAGGCCAAGACCTGCCATGCCTCTCGGTCTGCACAAGTTCCCACCTGGGCCCCGTCCTCCTACCTGGCTCTCCAAACACAGCTGGCCTGCTCTGCTCCCTTGCTGGCGGCGCTGGCCAGTTAACTCCTTACCTCCTAGAAGAGGAAGCTGAGGCATCTGGCCATCCAGCACGAAGCAGACCAGCAGCCCTTCACCTTCTACCGGGCAATGGTGGGCTCCTGGAACACACTGGAGTCGGCCATGCATCCCGGCTGGTTCATCAGCACCTCCTGCAATCCTGGCGAGCCTGTCAGAATGACAGATGAACCTGGGATAAAGAACACCATTGAGTTTTCATTCGAGCAAGTTTGTGAAGCTAAAACAGGCCCTGCAAAGTCAGTGGGTGGGGAAGCCTCCCCTCCTGTGATGGAATAAAGTTCTAGCTGCAGTGTGCCAGTGTCTGCCCGTGGGCCTCTGAGTGTCACTGTGGCTGTGTCATCCACAAGTCCACGGTCTGGCCAGGCAGAGTCTGCCCTCGCCGTGGGGAGGGCTGGCGGGCTCTGAATGAGCTAGTCCTGCAGTGTTGGTGGGTGCCGGGGGATCAACCCTGGGAATTGACCCAGAAGCGTATGGAAGCAGCTTAGTAGTCTGTGTCCAGGCCCCACGTGACAGGAAGAAAGACAACAGCAATTTACCATCAGCCACGTGTAAGTGGAAAAGGGTGGGTGGGTCCCTGCCAAGAGCAGGGTGACCCAAAACATGGGACAGGCAGAGACAAGTGACAGCCAGGGCATCAGGTGAGCAGCCAGTCACAAGGGCCTGGTCCCCTTACCAAGCTGGTTCCAGACGCTGGTGAAGGGCGATGGGCGGACTTAGGAGCAGAGCGGAGGGGACGGGGAGTGTCTGCCCATTCTGGATTTTCAGGTATGAGCAACGTGACTGATGCACGCAACATGTGTGCTAAAGCCTCAGCTGGATGGACATAGGGTGCATGTGGGTCTTCTTGCCGCTGTGACAAATGGCCAACGTCTTCTTGTTCTGGAGGTCAGTCCCGATGGGTCTAGTGGGGCTCAGATCAAGGTACAGGCAGCACCAGTCCCTTCTGGAGGCTCCAGGGGAGAAGCAGCTTCCTGCCTTTTCCTTGGCTCGCCGCCCCCTCCTTGTCTTCAGAGCCTGGTCATCAGGCAGCCGTGAAAAGCAATGCTGCGACAGAGTGTCATGCGGATTGCATTGCACCCTGTGATCACGTCCACACATAGACACAGGCACACGCAGCCTTGCTCCTACCCCCTCTGCAGGCGTGCTGCCTGTGGCTCGTACCCTCCTCCCTGTCATCTACCACCGCCTCCCCATCCTGTAATCCCTGAAGCACGCCCTCAATTCCTTACTGGGGGGCGACATTTTCTGGAATACCTCATTTATTCTAAAGCATGTATTTACTCACGAAGCGTTTCGCCAGCAGCTCGCTTGGCAGCATTTCTTTTTGGGGCCCTACTTTTGTCGTAGCGATGCCCAGTTACTCACACGCTCTATCAGCCTGCAGTGGAATCAGTAACCTGTCAGCAGTGCCTATTTAAAAGTGAAAGCATTCCCTTTTGCTCCCGTGGCCTCAAACAGGGCAAATAGCTTTCCCACAGGTCTCTGAAGGAGGTGGCCCCGCTGCATGTGAGGCCTTCTGCCCTGATGGTCAGCTGCATTGCTTTGTGACTGGCTTCCATGCCGCTCCCTCCGACGCAGTCCTGGCCGGACCCGTGAAGTGCAGCGTTTCTTGTTTTGCACCTGCAGACGCTCGAGGGAGTGCCACTCACCTCATCAGGCGTCCCTGCGTGTTCTCTGCTCCTGTGCCCTGTGATGACTTTTCCTTGCAAACAAGACATTCAAACCAAGGACAGGAATTATTTGGAACGTAGATCTAAATATGAGATCGTTTTGTTATGTTCGTTAGGAAACAAGACAGCAGACCGTCACCGAGCCCCACGTCACCGAGCCGAGACTTAACTCAATCTATTTAAAAACTAATTTGTTGAACGTGTGAAAACCAAAAGTCCACTTTAATTAATGAACTAAACTTAATTTTATAAAACTATTTCTTTTTGGAATATATTTCACTTTGAAATGCCCTTAGCAATTCGATTTTGGATATGAACATGAACTAGACCGTGAGGTCGGAAGTGTGTCAGCCAGTAGGTCACAGTGGGTCACTGAAACAGCTGGACGAACACAGTTCAGTGGGTATGACAGGTCTTGGCTGCAGGCCCAGGTGCGGCCTCCAGAGACCACTTGCTGTCACTCAGGGTCACTCACTGTCATGGCGCCCTCTGCTGGTCGCGGGAGGCACGGCGCCGACGGCAGCTTGGCTGGACCAGGGCAGGTCCTGAAGGGGACACCCTGGCAGCAGTCCCTCTCCACAGAGGCACCCAGCAAGGGAGGGGGCGAGGCGACCCTTCCCAAGTTGCGAGGAGCCAAATGTGGCCTTTGCCAAGCTGAGGTGTGCGCAGTGAGCAGCATCCACTTGTGAGGGCCTTGGGCTTGCGGGTGGCTGGTGTGGAGGGCTGTACTCAGAGTAGGGTGTTGGCCTGCAGTTTAGAGGGGCTCTTGGCCAGAGCGGGTGGGCAGTTATGGGCCAGCCAGGGACCCAGGCGAGGTATACCCCTGAGCCTCAGTGGGGCTCCCGTCTCCGCCTGCCCCATGCCTACGAAGGCCAGCCAGGGACCCAGGCAGGCGAGGTATACCCCTGAGCCTCAGGTGGGGCTCCCGTCTCCGCCTGCCCCATGCCTACGAGGCTGACTGTGAGCAGCTGCCGCAGCTTCTGGTTTTGTACCCTGGTTCTGCTCAGGCTGTGGGCAGTTGGCAGGGGGATGTGGTTGGAGGACCCCTAGGCGGCATTGGCTAGATTCTACGTGGATGGCCACAGCCCTGCCCTCTTCTACTTGGTCACCGGTCACCGCCTGTCCCCTGCCCTGTGCCTCTGGGGAGGTCTGAAGCTTGCCCTCCTCCCACATGCTCTGGACCCACCTGCACTTTGTGAACACCCCCTGGACCCACCTGCACTTCCTCCTCCCCTGTGTGCATCCTATGAGAGCACCCCCGTCCTGGCCACATGGTGTCATCGAAGGCTTTAGAGGACAGTGGCGAGAGTAGATGTGTATTCTGGAATAACTAATGGATGCCTCGAGGTCCAGCTGACAGGCAGTGGCCTGAGCCCTGAGCACTGGGTCAGGACAGGGAGGGAAGCCGAGCCATCAGCGAGCATGCCAGCTGCACGCCGTACTTGGATATGAGTTTTAACAAGCTGGTAATTTAAAGTGTTGGTTATGGAGGTTGCAAAAATAAGTGTGTCAGTGGTGTCACACCCAATCATGTGTGTTGC
>NW_006434441.1:3418450-3441465 GCF_000325575.1 Pteropus alecto
CGTAGCACTCAAAAATATGAGAACAAACAACCCAGATAAAAATGGGCAAAAAAATCTGAACAGATCCCTCGCCAAAGAAGACGCACACTGTCCCCAGTAGCATGGCCACGAGGAAGGACAGGGGCTGAGAGACAGTGCAACGCACAGTATTGGGTGTGACATGGCAAATGGGCACGTGAAAAGACACTCCACACCACATGTCGGCAGGAAGATGCAAATTAAACAGGAAGGAGGTACCACTCTGTCCCCAGTAGCGTGGCCACAGCCCGGCCACTGATGACGCTGGAGGCTGCGGGACATGGAGCCACAACAACACTCACCCATTGCTGGTGGGGATGTGGAGTGGAGCAGCCGCCCAGGCAAATGGTCCAATAGCTTTTGTTTTTGTTTCTCTGGTCAAAGTTAAACATGGTCTCATCTTATGATGAGGTGAGCATGCCACGTGAATGTTCACAGTGGCCTCATTCATCAGCACCCAAACCTGGAAGCCATCCAGCTGTCCCTCAGTAGGTAGAAGGACACACACACTGATGTCCTTTTGTGTCTGCTTGGGGTGGGGGCACAGACATTTTGCCCATGGAGGGAAGGCGTGGGCCTGTGGGGCCCAGGATCAGACTGTGCTGGATGAGCCCTGGTGGCCCTCAGCATCTCCAGGAAGTACACGGAAGGTGGGGAGGAGAGGATCAAGGCATTTGTCCCTGTACCCGCCTGCAGGGTGGCCCCAGGCTGACTGCTGTTCCTGAAGAGGCTCACAGGTCCTGGCCCTCTGCGCAAGGCTCTGGTTGTGGTAGCCATTTCATCCTCCTGTCCCCTCAGACCTGAGGTGGGAAGGGGTATGTCCTGTTGTCACTGGCGCTGAGGTTTGCACGGTGCCTTGGGGTCCTGTGTGCTTTGCCCACATTTTACAAAGTGCTCCTTTATGATATGTACCTTGAACCACCAAGTCTGAGTGTCGTTTCTCGCTAGGACTTGACTGACAGCACGGCTCCTGAGTGGGCCCGAGGACACTTGGAAGATGGTGCTGTGGGACATGAGCTCTCCCGGGCAAGATGCAGGCGACGAGCTCTCAGTTCTTGCTGCCAGAGGTGATTTGTTATGCTGGGGACTTGAGTGGACAGGCCTGACGTGAGGCCCTCCATTCAGGGCTGAAACAGTGCCCGCCCTTGGACCCCGCAGGGCTGTCCGACCAGTGGCCCGACCAGCGGCCCGACCCTCTTCTGCTTCTGAACTTCCCATGATGTCCCCTGTGAGTGCTCTCGCTGTGCCAGCCACTCTAAGCAGGGTCCCCAGCTTGTGAAATGGGAAGTGCTTGGCTGACAGGTTCCTGTGGGTAGAATCAATGGGTCAAAGGTACATACACTGAGACTTTCAGCAGCTCCTAGGAAATCACTTTCCACAAAGCCCAAGCAATTCACATGTCCATCCACGTGAGTGTTTTCTCATACCATCTTTTTAATCTGGGCCTTCCTGAAGGTTAGAAACTCAACCCCATGATGGTTTTGATTTGCATTTTGCTAATGACTAGTGTGGCTAACTGCCAGTTCTGCAAACTCAGGACTCCCTAAGTGGGACTGTGGAGGGCAGTTCCCAGACCCAGGAGACAAACTCTCTTCATCAGGGGCCTGGCACCTCCAGTGCTAGCCCCAGGGTAATATGACAGGAGAACTGGGCTTGGGGAAGTCCCCCAGTGTCCCCTCTGAGAAGCTAGGCTTTGTCGCCAGCCCTGTTTCATGTGGGCTTGATGCTGACTACCTGGGAAGCTCAGGTATGGTTTCTGCACCTGAGCCTCACGGGATCTCCCCGCAGGAGGAACTGGCTTTCTTTCCCGTCATCCGGTGTCACACCCGCCAAGGCAGCTGGGGCCTCCCAGTGCATGTTGCATAAATGACCCAGCCCATCAGGCCCATTGCCACTCTCAGGGCTGCTGGAGCTGTGATCTAGCCCCTGGCCTTTTGATAAAGGCATTTGCCCTTTGTCAGCGGGCAGCTGGGGGTCCTCTGGCCAGGGCAGCGGTGGCCATGCCAGGCTGGCTCCGCATCTGTCCTGTGGAGGACTGGCGCTTCCACTGGGAGCAGCTGGGTGCCTGGTGTGGGGCCCTCTCTGCTCCCCGGCAGAGGCAGGTGCCAGTGGGGGCTGTGGGAGGAGATGCAGATCCCAGGGCTGTGGGGTATTTAAGGCCTGCAGTCATGCCCGCCCTTGGGCTTCCAGGGGCCGTCACTGGCCTACTTGCCCTACTCTCCCCACCGCAGCCACCTTGGTGTCCTAGAGGCGGCTCAGGTTTTCTGTAGGGCCAGGCTCCCCAGCCCCCTGTAGGTGGAAGGGCACACACACTGGCATGAGGACCTCAGGGGCCAGTGTCCCAGCGGGTCCTGGGAGCCCCTAGCCTATCTCTCCTTTCGCGGCCCCACAGGTGCTGGGACAAACCCACTATGATGGGTGTCTTTAGATTACCCTCTAGAGTGGGTGATGTTGAGATGGGTTCTGGGGGCTGGGACACCTGCACTCACACCTGGCTCTGGACACCCACATTGTTTTCCTTCCGCATGTGTGACCTTCACCACTTAGCACTGTCCACCTCCCACTGGACAGTGCTATCCTCTGTCGCAGCTCCAGCCTAGTGTCAGGCCAAGCCCAGAGCTGGTGTCAGGGAGTGGCTGGGGACTGATGGGTCACCCCTTCAGGCCACTTGCTCCCAGCAGAGCACAGGGCTTTCCTGGAGAGAAGGCTGGTCATGGGGTCTTGTGAGCGCTGCAGGTTTGGGTGCAAGGCGACCTGCCCTCCCGAAGGACCTGGGCGACGTGATTCTTCTTTTAGCATCTTGTGAAGAAGCCTAACCATAACCCTCCTTCCTCTTTTCCATTTAAACCACAGTGAGCGGGCCTCGGTTCAGGGAGGTCTCTGGCGCGAGTCAGCAGGTGCGGGTCCCTCAGGGTCAGACCTGCATGACAGTTCCGCGGAGTGGCAGTGTGGCTCCTGGTGAGTGGTCACTGTGGCTCCTCCTTCAAGATGTGGCTTAATAAGCGGCCCTGGGGGGAAGAGAACGTCACACGGCCCGGGAGGTTGTCAGGGTGGGGTTTGTCTTGGGGTTTGTCCTGGTCCTGAGTGAAGAAAATAGAGGGGGTGGAGGCCTGTCCTGGGGTGGGGGAGGGGCCTGGTCGCCTGGCCTTATAGTGTCCCGACAGGACTAGTGGGTGGACTGCAGAAGAAGGCAGACGTCAATATATCTGGCCAAACCTGCTGGGGGACAAAGCCCCGCAAGGGTCGGCGAGATAGCTTGGGGTGGAGCGTCTCACCTCCAGCTGTTTGAGCAGTGTGTATAGAACTCAGGGGCAAGGCCTGCCCTCTGCTTAGTCCTTGTGTCTGCTCCATTTCCCTGGGCAGTGATTGGCATGTGCTTGGATGATGAAAGAACGAATGAATATGGCATTTGCCATGTGGTGGGTCTGGGGCAGCAGGGATTACAGTAGGCCCATCGGGAAGACACTGGTCTTTTCCTGACTTCAGAAGGACACTGCCACCATCTCCCTTCTCAACTTTTCAGCCATGGTCGCTATCCTCCTGTGAGTTTCTAGAGTCTCTGGCGAAAGGACCCCCATTTATTTGGTAATCCAGAATCCAGAAATGTGTCTGTCTTGTTAGGACGTTGGAGGGCAGCCTGCCTTGCAACTGAAGGTCAGCGACTAATAAAAATAACGTGGAAAAAAAGCCAAAATTGTTTTGCAACAAGTTTATTTGATAGAAAATCTGATTTTCGAGTGAAAAAGAGAACGTCCCACCTGTCGTCAAGCATAGCGGTTCCTCGCACGTCTGCGGTATCTGCATGCTGTGAATACCGCCCTGACGTGTCCTGTCTCACGAGAGCGGGCTCTTTCTCCTGCGAGTACTGGGAGGTGCCCGCCATGCTCCTTGGGCGCCTTCTCGCCTTCACTCTGCCTTTCTCTGCTCATCGCTGGAACTTCCTGCTCCAGTGTCTCACTGGGGATGAGAGTGGGTACTCCATGGGAGACTTTGAGATCATCTGTGCACTCTAATGACGAGAGAGCAGCAGAGAGGGTGGACAGCAGCATTTAGGTTCTGGAGTCATTTTAGACTGAGGAGACAGGGTTTCCTGGTGGAGTGAGTGTGGAGCATGGTGATGACTGTTAGCCCTGTTCATCTGCTGAGGCTCTTGCAGTTCTAGTGGGACATCAAAACTGTCACTTGCCACAACAAGAGGATGGGAAGAAAGGCATGAGAGAGAGCGAGGCTGTGGAGCCTGCAAGGGAGAGGTGGGGACACTGGGTCAGCAGATCACCTCTGCAGGTCCCTCCCAGGCCGGAAGTGAGGTGAGGCGGAAGGGGCGTTGCAGCTGGAGTGGAGATGTGTTCTTTCACTTGTCAAACCGTTTCTGGTGTTGAGGGTCCGGTGATAATCACGTCGTGGTGATTATGTGACTAATGGGTGAATGTGCTGGGTTCAGATGGGATCAGAGCTGGTGAGGAAGGTCACTGGCCATGAGACGATGACGGATAGAGGGAGGAGTCCAGACTGGCTTTGGATGCAGTGTCCATTGGGGTCCTCCTGAAGGAGGGACGTCTGAGCTGAGACTTGAGTAATGGGGACACTTGGAGCAGTGTGTCCAGGAGGAGCGAGGGTATGCACCAGGCCCTGGGGCAGAAATGCCTGATGTTGAGGGGCAGGGAGAGAACAGGTATGGCTGCACCAGAGTGACAGGCGGGGTCGGTGGGGTCAGGGCGCCAGGTGGGCAAGAGTAGTGGTGCAGGCCCCGTGGGCTCTGAGATGGAGTTTGGGTTGACAGTAATTACAATAGCATCATGCGAGACATTCAGCCAGAGGGTGACAGTCCCATTCATTCACTTATTGTGGTTTAAGACCTACTCTCGTGGAGGTGATAGACGGGATGGAGGGTGGGGATGAGAAGGAAATGTTTTGGAAATGGAGTTTGCAGGCCCTGTGTTGGGTTGAATGTCGAAGGGTAAAATGCAGTATCAGAGACACCTAGGTTTTGGCCATGCAGGGAGGTGGGTAGAATAACTGGACGTCATTAACTGAGTAGAGGGATGCCGGGGAAAACGCCCCACTTGAGGGGTTGTGTTACGGATGGTTCCCATGTCTCTGGAGGTCTCATGTGGAATTTACTGACAAGTACTCTTTTTCTCTTAAACGCACGATACACACACGTGCAAATGTGCACACGTTGACACACCTCTGCCCACAATCCAGACGCTTTCTCTCATGGCTCATTCATGTGATCCTCTGGATGCAAGTCCTTTGGGTTGTTAGACCCTTGGTGGCTTTCGGTGGCATCAACCTGTTGCATATGTTGACAGTTGATCACAGACCCCAACCCCCGACCTGCCCACCTTCGTCAAGCTGGGGCCCTTGCAGGGGTGGCTGTCACCGTCAGCTTTGCTCAGGGGTCCTTGGCTTCCTGGTGAAAGTCTGCATTTCTGTCCTTTTCTGGGGGTCCCCTCAGTCTCATGTGTGAGGGGAGTTCCAATTTGATGTTTGAGTGTGGCCACTAGTGGCTGCCCTGTCCCCATGTCCTTTCTTTGCCGTCTCCAGACTGGGAGGTGGGACCTCATGCCTGCTCACCGCTGCCTTCTGAATGTGTGCTGGGCCGCCCTGCAAAGTGCGTGGCCCTCTTCGAGCTTCGAGACATTTGTTGGGGTGCATGAGCAACTCTGGACGATGCTGAGCCCCTGCCCCTCCCTTGGACATTCTCTCCTGTTTCAGGAGAAGAAGATCCTGGATCTGTACAACCAGAGTGAGCCCATGGAGCCCTTCCTTTTCTACCGCGTGCAGACCAGCACTGCCTCTGTCTTCGAGTCCCTGGCTGGTCCCTTGCCTGTGCCGGCAGAGGCCAGCCCACTTCTGTCCCTTGAGACCTGGGGACCAAACACCATACCTCCTTTAACTTACACATCAAGTCTGGAGCTTCGCCTGGAGGTGGCTGCTTGGCCAGGGGCCTTTGTCTCACATTTTCTAATTCCCAAAGTATTGTCATTTATGTTATCTCAGTGTCATCGCACGTCAGTGCAAGGCCCTGCTGTCACCTCGCTTTGTCACTGGAGAAGAGGCGAGGTCTACACAGCAGCCAGGGAATAAAACGTGGGCTTGGAAGCAGGAGGGGGTGATGCTAGGCCTCCCTCCCAAGCTGTCCATCTTGCGGACCACCCGCGCGAGGACGTTAGAGCCCCAAGACCATGGTTTTCTCCTGGGGGCAGATGGAAGGAACCCGGGGCTGTGCCTCACTTGGGGTCCGTGCGGCACAGCTGGCCCGCGGCTTACCTTTGCTCCTGTTCTGCTTTGTTTTCTCTCCCATTTGGATTCCGTCTCCCATCCTCTTTATGCTGCCGGCACACCTTGGGGAGTGTCTATCTTCCCAAAGGTTAGAAGCTTTTAAAGAAGAATAATTCTTAATAATCATTAAACTTGTTTTGGGTCCTAATTCTAATGTGCAGACATAAAGCTTATGCAGCACCGAAGCTGAAACAGACGTAAGATGAAATAGAGAACAAACCAGAGAACAAGGTCAGCGAGACTGGCGGCGGGAGCACTCGCTGTGGGTGCCCTGGGACTGGGGCTTAGCGGGGAGGGGGCTGCCAGCGGTGACGACAGGTAGGACAGCGCAAGACACTGCTGTAGGACCACCCCCTGTGCCATTCCCTGGCCTTGCTTCTCTCACGCGCTCTGGTCTTCTCTCTGAGGCATGCTCGTGCCCACACGCGGCCTGTAAAGCTGCAGGCCAGGGCCTTCTCCTGGGAGCAGAGCCTGGCTCTCTCTGCTGCCCGCCCCAGGTGATGGGTGCCTGCAAGTGAAACCAAGTGGCCGGCTGCGGGTGTGAACGCACAGAGACACCACTCAGGTCTGGTTCTGTGTGGGAGATTTCTTATTCTGACTCTGCCACCGCATGTGCAGAAAATTCTGTTTGTTCAAATAAAGTCTCCGAGACAGCACATTTCAAGTTAATTTTTGTGACATGTGGTATGATTTCCATCAGCTCGTGTTTGCTGAGGCTTGTCGTGTGACGTGACAGGTAATCTGTCCTGGAGATAGATGTCCTGTGTGCATGAGAAGAGTGTGTTCCTGCAGTGAGACTGGCAGAGAATATGGTGACTCTGGACCAGGAGTGGCAGAAGCCACAGGTCTCAGGAGGCCTGCCCTCCCTCAGCCCACCTCGTACCCGCTGAGAGCTTCTATCCTCGGGAACAGCACTGCCGGGTCATTTTGCAGCATAGAATCCAGTCATCGGCCCTGGGCAGTCTCTCCGTGTCTCTTTCTTAAACTCGCTGCTGATGACTAATTTCCTGCTAGTTGTTCCAAAGGCTGTGTGTGCACTCCTTTCCCAGGTGCTCAGACAAGTCACGGCCGTGCTGCCCTGGCCTCACCGATGCCCTGGCACTGGGACCAGCCCCGGCCCCCGCGAAGTGCAACCCCTTCCTTCGCCATGGGCACAAAACACTCTCTGTAACCAACATTCTGATAATGTCTATTCCAAGTGACAACAAGGCACAAAACCATGGCTTTCAACTGGGGGCCATTCTGCCCCCACCGGGCCCCATTCTGCCTCCACCGGGCCCCTGCCAGCATCTGGAGATACTTTTGGTTGTCACGACCAGAGGCCAGGGCTGTGCTCCTGGAGTCTCATGGTTGGAGGCCAGGGATGCTGCTCAAATCCCAATGTGCAGGACGGCCCTGATGACAAAGGGTCAGTGCGCTCCCATGTCGGCAGCGCTGAGGCTGGAGAGAGCTGACGTGAAACATCTGTGTTTTAACTCAGAACTCACAGCAAACATGTGGATGGTATTGGGCCTCTCCATTTCTAGGCCACAGGCTGTGATGAAACCAGTGTCCTCAAAGACCATACATCAGCAGGGCCTTCTTTTGAAGTTCACATTAGGAACCACTGAAGTTTGTGGCCCAAGGTCTCACCCTCATCTTCACATTCGAAGTATTTGGGGCCTGTAATTTTTGTTCCACAGGATGAAATAGAGGTCACCAGGCTGTAGCAACGGGGACGGTCAGGGTGTGAAGAATGTGGAACGTTAAACAGCTGTGTGTCCCCTGGGCTCTTTCTTGTCCTTCAGGATGGACATCCAGGTCTCAGCCACCCAACAGGCCCAGGAAGCCCTTTCTGCTCCTTCACCACCAGGCGGCAGGGCTGGCCTGCCCAGGCTGCTCAGAGGGGGACTGTGCTCTCGCTCTCGCTCTCGCGGTTACCTGACACCGCTGGCTTTGCACTCATGTGACATTTGTCCTTCAGGAGTAGGTTTCACACCCACGGAGTCAATCAACTGTGGATTGAAAAGATTCAGGAAAAAAAATCCCAGAAAGTTCCAAAGAATGGAGCTTGAATTTGCTGCATGCTGAGCACAGGGCTGAACCCGCATGCAAAAAGCAATGCGTGGCTTGCCCTGGGGTCACCTGTGCAGACACAGGTTGTGCTCCACCTTCTGTACACGCTGTCTACATTGGGGACTTGGGCACCCATGGGTTTCAGTGTCCATGGGGGTCCTAAAGCTGACCCTGAGGATAGCAAGTGACCCTGTGGTGGCTTCAAGTCGGTGTGGAGTAGGGTTCTCTTGTGTGAGTTTCCTGTAGTCGGGTTCTCGAAGTGCTTTAGAGGTGACTGTGGAAGGCGGGGAGCCTGTGCCACTTGCAGGTGAGGCCCCCTGGGGCCCTGACAGGTGCGGGTGCATCCTGGGCTCAGCATAGTCAGTGTCTTCCTCTCAAAGCAGCTGTGCCCTCTGCCCAGGCTCCCTCTATTCGTGAAACGTCACTCATTCCTCTGTGTGACCACCGACACCTGCGGGTGCCCAGGGAACCAGACTCAGTCCCACCTGGGGGCTTGGTCAATAAGACAGACAGGTGCCAGGCCTGTGGATCACACATTCGTGCATGTGCGGCCCCACATGCAGATACCTATTTTATGAGGGGACGGTGGAGAGTGAGAGATTAAGCATGAATAGGCTCACTGAGAGGCTGGACTTCTTGCAAGTGCCTGGACAATGGGGATGCCTACACGGTCCGGGAAGCCCATCGCTGCAGAGCATCAGGCTCCTGTGAGGCCGGGCTGTGTGTGTGTGTGTGTGTGTGTGTGTGTGTGTGTGTGTGTGTGTGTGTGTGTGTGTGTGTGTGTGTGTGTGTGTGTGTGTGTGTGTGTGTGTGTGTGTGTGTGTGTGTGTGTGTGTGTGTGTGTGTGTGTGTGTGTGTGTGTGGCGTCAGATGACCTGGTGCAGCCAGAGCAGTGGTCGGGGCAGCACGGGGGCCATGGGACGTCAGCAGGCCCACTCACGGGGGCTGGTGTGGGCCACGGGCAGGCGGACGCGAAGCCACTGTAGAGTGACGGGGAGGTTGGGCTACATTTGCACCTCGACCGTGTGGCTGGTGGGCTTTTGGCTCTTGGGGCAGGAGTGGAGGCTGAGAGAACAGGGGCCATTGCAGAGCCCCCAGAGACAGAGTTGACGGTGGACTCCAGAGGGCAGAGCCGGACATGTGGCTGGCTGTGCATGCAGAGGCAGATGGGACTGGCAGGCACATTTAACTTTAGGGCTGGCCGACAACACTGGGCGTTGAGGGTGAGGGCTCCCTGTGTGATGCTGAGGCTCTGCCTGAAGTGGGCTTTGAGGCTCCTCTCAGCCCACGAAACTCCCTCCTCTGGCAACACTCATACTGCGGGCTCCAGGCCTGCCACCGGGCACAGGCCTTTAGAGCTCAGCAGGAGCAGATGGGGTGCCAGGCCCTGAGTACACACCAACGGTGGCGAAGGAGGAACAGACCCGGCCTCCAACCCTGGACGTGACCCCGGGTGAGTCTCGTCTCCTCTCGGGGCCTCTGCTCTTTTACGTAAGACACATGGATGGCCCTGCAAGGGGTGGTGAGAGTTCCAAGGCCCACCCGGTCTGCCTCGGACACCTGTGTCGACACAGAACAAGCTCTCTGTGTAGGTTGTGTAAAGGCGTGGGGATTGTCCCATATCATATCTGAGTGGGGTGTGGCTCATGCCCCCAGTGAGTCAAGGAAGTCACACCTCTATCCCCAGGGTGCCCAGAAGGGAGGTCTCCTCTCTACGCATCTGGCCTTGTCTGTATTTCTTCACTGTTTCCTGCCACTTGACCCACCCTGGTTTCTCCAGGACCCTACACGGCCATGCCCGTGTTGCCTCCCAGTCACCCATTGACACCTCATGGGACTTCTGTGCCGACCAGCTTTCTTGACACCGTGGACACACCCCGAACCAGAACCAGGAAACAATTCTCTTCCCCAGCTCCTTAAAAGGCCGGGAGCCCTGGCTGGCTTTATGGAGCTCTGCACGCCAGTGAAGCCTGACGCTGACCTGGAGACGGAAGGATCTCGGGACAAAGGTAGCCTCTGCTGCTTCTCTGCGCAGCGTGGCCTCTGGGCCAGGGGCCTGGGACCTGAGGCACAGGGCACCAGAGGGCCCTGAGGCAGGGAGAAAGGCTTACACCAGTTCTCAAGGGCACTGTGGTCTTCTTGGGGACTGTCCTGAGTCTCCCAGAGGCTCAGAGCTAGACATCCCCAACAGTCGGATACTCAATGGGGCTTGTGGTTGTCCATGGGTTGTCCATGAGAAGCCTGTTTGGGTGACGGGAAGTGTGTGTGGGGGGTCAGGGAGACGGGTTATTTAGGGTGCTGGAGCTTAAAATTGATGTAACTTGTGACTTACCAGCAGTGTGGACATAACACACTTTCCTTCTTGATCTAAACCCAGAGGCTCGCTGCCTGAAGGTGCCTGGGTTTGGGGCCTCTGGGACCTCCTGCAACCCCTGAAGTGATGGTGAGGGGGCGCCCCAAGGCCATCACAGCCCGGACAGCCAGGATGCCCAGCCAGGGCGAGTGGTAGCTTCTGTCTGAGGCCGTCTGGCATGGAGCATTCTGGCCCGTCCTTAGCCGAGCACAGGGCCGCAGGCAGCTTCCTCAGGAGAACCCTCACACAATTCTGGGGCGGGGGACAACAAGTAACATGTTTTCTCCTTTCTTTACAAAATCGGCTGCTGATGGTCCTTGCCACCGCCTGCTCTGCTTGTCCTCTTCATGGAAAGAACCGGAGCTGGCATGGCCACCACACAAAGTAAGTGGCGAGTGACAAACCAGCCTGGAATGTGTCCGTCTGGCCTCACCAAGGACCAGAGGCAACACGGACCTGTCTTTTGCTTAATTACAGGCACATTTGCTAAAGTACTCGGACTATGAAACCTATGCTTGAAAATTTCAGCGCCTTTAGCTCTTGTCTTATTGTGTGTATTTAGGATTGTTTATTTATTTTCATAGAGAGGGTAAAGAAAAAGACAGACGGCACACTGGTGACCCATTTAAGTATTTTTGGTTTTGTCAGTACTCCGAGACTATTAATCAGAAAAAAAAAAGTGGCCATTGCTGCAGAAAGTCCCTGGGGGCCACTCAAGCCTCTCAGGTGCTTGGTTCCCCAGACCAATCCCTGCCTTTCCCATCAGAGCCTTTCTCAGACCAGTAAGCCTACCCTGGAGCTTCAAATCAGGACTGCTGCCACCCTTATCGCGGGGGACACGTGCCCAGATTCTGGGCCAATGCCTAGATGTGGACAGCACTGAACGCTCCCCTGTTCTCTCCTGCACTGTGGCCATTACTAAGTAGAATAAGGTGACTCGAACATAGGCACTGCGATACCATGACAGTTGATCTGATCACCCAGGTGGCTACCAAGTGACTGGCAGGCAGGGTGTGTCTACGTGTGGAAAAGGGATGAGTCACATTCCGGGCAGGACAGAGCCGGACGGTGTGAGATCTCACTACCTGTTCAGGATGCCATGCAGCTTAGAGCTGTTCATTTCTGCTAGGCCACAGTTAATCGCGGGCGACAGACTGCGTGACTAGGGGTGGCGAGCCCTGGGCTCATCTGCACTCGGTGCTTGATTGTCTCCCGGCAGGCATGGGAAAGCCAGGACTGTACCGCATTCGCGACCCCCTACAGATGGTGTGGGTCCTTCAGGGAAACACTTTAGTCGCAGTTCCTGCCAACAGCAACGTCAAGCCTGGTGAGTGACAATTGCAGCCACTGTTGCCTCTTAAAGGGACGCTGGCCTCACTGGGATAGGGCTCGGCCTGCATGGGCCTGGCTATGGTCCCTCTGGCTTCTGGGCACCAGCTCAGTGTCCACAGGAAGGTGAGAAGGGTTGGGGTGGTTCTCTCCCGCCAAGGGAGCCATGCAGCTGGAGGGTGAGGATGGCAGAGGGCCACACCCAGAAGGACTGTCTGTCTAGCCAGCAGCCGACTGCCTCCGCGGAGCTTGCCTCTCCCTTTATACTCCAGCCCCCACCCTCAGAGCCCAGCCCCTTCACCTCCCTCCCCCAGACCCACAGCCTGCAGTCTGGTGTCCTCACTGCCAGTCCTGGCAGTGTCCTTCCGCTTTCTCTGCAGAACACCCAGTGCGGGAAACCTGAGCTCGTCTTCAGTCATCCTCTAGCGCCCAAGGGACTGCGAGCTGGCCTCTACCAGTCAGGCATTTGTGCCCCCAGCCCAGATGTCTCCTCTGAACTTCCCCATGTCCCATCAGTGTCCTCTTGGTCACCTCTCATTAGTCTGTCCCAACTGCAGCCACAGGTCTGACCTCCCAGAGCTGCTGCTGGACGGTTCCACCCTATCTCCACTGGCCGCACGCCATCTCCCTGCTGCCCGAGCTGGCAACAGAGGCGCACCCTCCATTCGTCCCTCTGTCTCACCAGCCCCTCGGCTGGGATGAGTCTGTGCGGAACAGCCTCATCTCATACCCTTCGTCTCTCATGGGACTGCAGCCACCGCTCTGTCCCTCTGCCCCCGCTCCCAGCCCTCCACAGAGCACTACAAGTGACGCCTCACTGTGTGACCTGAAGGGTGTCATCCCCATGTGCTTGTGATGTGAGGGTGGGAGTGGGTGTCTCAGGCTCACAAGTCTTCCTGAAGCCTTGCATGTAACAGGCTCTTCCCCACCTGCTTTCACCTATGACACCCCACTAACCCCCCCTCATCGTTTACCAGCTTTTTCTTAGCTTTTAAGTCCTGGACTGACTTCACCTCTGCAGAGAAGTCTTACTCAGTTTTTCTATCTAAATTCAGTTTCTCTCCTACTGTCTCAGACCTTGGTCACTTCCGCTGATGCAGTTGATTGCGATTCGGGCCAGTTCTCTTCTTACATGTCTTTGTCTCATTTTCCATGAAGGCAGTGACAAATGTCCCTTGTCCTAAGCTAGCTCCCCATGCCTACCCACTGAAAACTGGGCTGGCTCCTGGGCTGGCTTAGCCAGGAATTAAACCCAGCTGACAGTGACAGAAAGCCCACATCACCGGCACTCATGTAAAGTAATTTCTTCTTGTGTGGAAGAGGCCTGAGCAGGCGGCTGAGGCCAGTGCAGGGGCCGTGCTGCCTCTGCAATGCCAGGTCCCCTCAGCCCCACCCAAGAGCAGGAAGATTCGGAGGTGAGGCAGCGTCCTCCCAGCCACGTTGGGTCCCTTTGGAGAATGCCCTTAGAGACCTCCACGCACTTAGGCGCACAGCTCATGGGCACATGATCAAAGTCAGCTGCAAGGCTGGTGGGGAATTTGGTTTTTATTTCTGGGAAGTGATGTGCCCTGGTGACACCTGGGTTCTTGTACTGAGGAAGAAAAAGGGTTTTGGCTCTCGATGGACCATGTCTACCATGTGGCTCATTGAGGAGCCTGCTGGGGGCCTGACTGATGAGGCGAGGGGAGGCCAGGACTGGCCTCTCTGCTGCCTGGAGCTTGACGCCTGTTTCCGTCACCTGTTCCAGTTACCATGTGCTCGGTGCCATGCCAACACATGACATCTGGCGAGAACAGCCATATATACCTGGGCGTCGAGAGCAGCGGCCTCTGCCTCTTCTGCATGGATATTCAGGGCCAGCCCACGCTGCAGCTGAAGGTGAGAAGTGCTGTGAGATGACTGTTTATCTCATTCGGTGTGTTGCTAAGTAAAAACAACTTGTTTTCAGTCCTGAGTTGTGAAGTGCCAGGAAGGAAATTTGACTTGGCTTGTCCCCAAGTCGACATATGCTCCCTTTGCAGTGGGTGTGACACTTGCCGTAAGGTGACAGCATCCTCCGCATGGCAGAGGTCACTCGTGAGAACGGTTCAGGAAGGCCAGGGACAGGTGGCCTCTCCACTCGCCATCCCTTTTAACTGTCTCCCAGAAACCCTTGGGGGGACGTGTGCTGCCAGCCCAGAGTCTGTGGGTTCCATGCCTGTGGCCCCTACACTGGAGGCAGCATGTGGTCACGAAGCTCATTCTTCTGCTGTGATGGGAGCTGCAATGGACAGATGCACGAGACTTACCTGCAGATGTGCCCAGCAGGAGGGCATGGGACAGTGGCTGGTGCTGGGGCAGCAGGCACCAGCTTGAAGGACCAGAAGTGCCGGCTATGGGATCCGGGCACGGGGAGCCGACCCCTGCGTCCTGTCCTTCAGCTGTGCCCCTCCACTGGGGAAGGCAGCCACTGGTGGGTCAGTTTGGCACCGTCCTCCCGCTACCCGCTCCAACGGGCCTCTTTCCTGCTTACAGGAGAAGAATATCATGGACCTCTATGAGGATCCCCACGTGCAGAATCCCTTTCTGTTCCTGCGAGCCATGGAGGGTGCCACCTCCACCTTTGAGTCTGTCGCCTACCCCAGCTGGTTCATAGCTACCGCCTCTGTGGGGGGGCAGCCCGTCACCCTCACCAAGGACAGGGGCAGAGACTACAACACCAACTTCTACTTTGAGCCCATGGGGTACAGCCGCCCACTGCGGGTACTGGGCCAGGGCCAGAAGATGAGCAGCAGAACCTCTGTCTGAGAATGTGGTCATCCCAGGAGGCCACTCACACTGACATCCATGGCTGCCTCATGCTCACCATCCAGTACCACCTCCAGACATGCGAGTGTGACACCCGACAACCGCTTCTTATTCTCTCTGCATCTTGTCCCGCCACCGCCCGCTGCCAAGCTTGTCTGGGATCACGCTTGAACCTCACTTTGCATCCTGTTAGCCTGCCTTTCCCTCCGGTCACTGCTGTGCTTCGAGCAGTTGTGGCCTGGCAAGATGCTGTCTCCATGGCACCAGCCACCTGTCTCCCTGCTCCAGGCCCCCGGGATACCTGGGGAAGGACGTTTGAAGGGACCTGCTTGGCACTCAAACACGCACAAACCTGGAAGTAAGAGGGAACCGCTCCGTGGGGACCCTGCACAGTGCGGGTGGGAGTGGTGGGAAAACGCCTCCCCCGATCACTCAGTCATGCAGGCTGTGCTGACATGCAGTCTACCTACATGGCCCTCGAGGGTCCCAGCAAGATGGAGTCAGCATCACAACGGCAGGGCTGAGCCTGGGGACATCTTGGTAGCTCTCCTCCTTTCCTTGTCTCAGTTTCCCCAGACGCCACTTCTGTCCCCTGGGACCACTTCTCACCATCCTGCATGCAAACCCTTGTCTTGGGCTCTGTTCTCTGGTATAACCCCCAGGCTGAGATCGAGTCCACCAAAGCCAGCTCCTTTCCCCGGCTTTGCTCTCGTGCTTTTGTGAACCTGTCAAACATGTCTGCGCCCCGTGTACTCCACCTGCCATGTTTCTGACGCCCCCACCTGTCTGCAGTGTGCAGAGGCCTCTTACATCCCCAATGCAACGCAACAACTCCTCTTCCTTGAGATTCGTGGCACTTTGCCTTCTTATGTGATACAAGTCAGTGAGCAAAGCTGTGTTGCCATGAACCTCACTTATAGACACTGAAATTTGAATTTCATATAAATTTCACTGGCACAAAGTGTTATTTCTATTTAAAATTTATTTCACTCATTTAAAAAGGAAAAAAAAATTCTTAGCTCATGGACTGCACAAAACCAGCTGGTGGGCCAGATTATGCTTATGGGGCAGTCTGCTGACTCCTGGTCTAAATTGACCTGAATATCTTAATCCCTCACTTTCCTCTAAGAAATAAAAAATTAATTTATTTAAAGCACACAAAATCGATCTGAAGTTAAGTCTCATAGAATATAACATGCTGAATGATAAATAAGTGAATGTGTTCGAGCGTTCGGTTTTCCTGCCTAAGAGGAAAGAGGTACGGTTTGTGATTTGGATAAACCTTCCCAGTTTCTTATGTTTATCCTTAAAGGGGACTCAGTTCTCACCCAGGGAAAAACGAGAGATGTTGCAGATGAGAAAACAAGGCCCGGAATCAGATTCTGGTCAAATGATTTTCACCAGGTGCCGAGACCATTCAGGAGGGAAGGATAAGTGCTGTTGGGGCTCTCAACATGCAAAAGAATGAAGCTGGATGCTTCCCTTACACCAAACACAAGAACCAACTCAATGTGGACAAAAGACCAGGACATAGGAGCTGAGCCACAAAACCCTTAGAAGAACACAGGAGAGAAGCTTCATGATGTGGGATTTGGTAGTGATTTCCTGGATATGCTATCAAAGGACAATAAAAGGAAAAACATACATCAGACTACATCAGAATAAAGACTCTGTACACCAAAGGACTCTATTAATGAAAGTCTTTTGAATGAAAGAATGAACAAGCTTCCTTTTACTGAGAATCATATATCTGATAAGAGGTTAAGGTCCAGAATATATAAAGAACTCCCACAACTCAACAACAAGGAAGGCCAGACCACCCTGCTCAAAAATGGGCAAAGTGCTCGTATAGGTCTTTGACTTTCTCCAAAGATGACAGACAAATGGCTGATATGAACTTAAAAAGATGCTCAACAGCACTAGTTATCAGGGAAACGCAACCAAAATCATAGTGAGATGCCATCTCACACTTGCCAGGGTGGCTGTGAAACAACAGTAAACAGAAAAAGAAGGTTGGTGAGGATGTGGAGAAATGGGACTCTCGTACACTGTTGGTAGGATTGTGAGATACGACTGCTGTGGAAAGCATTGTGGGGTTCCTCAGAGCACTAAAAACGGAGCCACCTTATGACCCAGCAATCCCACCTCTGAGTATTTGTCCAAAAGAACTGAAAGCAGCGTCTCAAACAGATACCTGCACACCCGCGTCGAGTCACAGCAGTGAGAATCATAGCAGCCGAAGGTCAAGGCAACCTCAGAGTCCCTGGTTGGATGGGTAGTATACCCACACAGTGGAATATGAATCAGCCTTAGAAAGAGGAAATTCTCAGATGTGATCCAGCACAGGTGAGGATGTTGTATTAAGTGACAGAAGCCAGTCACGGAAGAACAAATACTGTGTGAGTGCACTTATGTGAGTTCTCTGGAACAGTCAAGTTCAGAGATAGAGTAGAAGGGTGGGGCTGGGGGTCAGAGGGGACGGAGAGGTGCTGCTTTATGGGATCAGAGGCTCAATTTTACAAGATGAAAAATTCTGGATGGTGGTGAAGGCTGCACACAAGAATGTGCTCGATGCCACTGAGATGTGCACGCAGAGCTGGCAAGATGGTGAAGTGTGTGTTATGTGCATTTTACCACCATTAAATATGGTGCTAACAAAACATTTTACCACCATTAAGTATGGTGCTAACAAAACATAATTGTTACCAAACATGCACACGCACATGCAAGGTATTAGTTAAAACAGGGAAAACAGTCCCTGTCCTTGAGGCACCTGTCGGGGGGCGACTCCAGTGTGGGTGCCACCATCGTGGCAGACCAAGGTGGGGGCCTCTACTGGGCTGAGGGCTCAGTCTTTCATGGAAAGAGATGGGAGACAGGAGGACAGTGAGTGGTGGCTGTGTAGCCTGGCCGCGTATCCTGTCTGCGGGAGCCCACAGGAGCCACACCCCTCACTGGCCATCAACTTTTGCTCCCCTGACTTCATGCTGCTCTGAATCTGGCTACCGCCCTGGCCAAGCCCCAGCACTGGGAGGTGTCCTCAGGCCTGAGGCCTCTGCAGTGCACACAGGGAGGCAGCTGGCTCACCCTCGGTGACTCAGTGGGTGGAACCTCCTGTGGGTTGGGATCATGCCATGCCCCTTGGCCTGTGGGGTGCCCTCCCCGCCCCCACTGAGGACCAGAACTGAGTGTATCACCCCTTACCCCCCACCCCTAGTGACTTCAGGGGCTCCCTGTTACTCTCTTGTGCTGTGAGTCCTATGCCATCGCCCGTCTGTCGCCCCCCGACAGTGACCCCAGCATGTGGCTGGTGGGTCACTCCACTGTGACCGTTGGCAGCTCCCTGGAGGCCTTGCATCCCTGCATCACCACCTCCCCGCCCGTGGCATGTCCTATCCTCTAAAGTCGCCTGGGATTCCCCTGTGTCCTGGGCTGCCGCAGCCCTGTCTATGTCTCTGCGCTGACCATGGTTCCCATGGGCCTCCCTGAAGCGCGTCCAGATGCCTTGGTCCTCCCTGCACATGGACCTGTGCTAGGGACATTCTGCTGCTGCCCCCGTATCCTCACATGGCGTACTTGTTCATGTGGGGAGGGTGAGTCAGTCCGCTGCTAGGGCACCAAAACCAGGCGGTCTCTTACCAGTTTGTACCTAGGTGACTGACCCTCTCCAGGCCTCCTCTTCTCTTGTCCATTAAATAGGACTGGAGTAGCCCTCACCTCCCAGGATAGTGGCACACGGCCGTAGAGCTTTGAGAGAGCGCCGATACAGCGATACAGTGAACGTGCAGTCAGGTCACACTATCAGGTCACTCTCCCTGTGAGTGATCCAGAAACCTTGCAACCCAGCCAGGCCTAGCGGCCTCCTCCCTTCCTGTCGGGTGAGAGGCACTGGCACAACTGTGGTCTCGAGCCAGGCTGGGATTTAGGTCAGTAGTCTCTGCTACGTTCTTGATGTCCTTGTCACACACCTGGGAGGACTGCGGAGGGGATACACGGGGCAGGGCCCGGTGTCTGAGCGCTGTGCTAAGTGCCGACCCTGTTCTTCATGACTTGTCCCACCCTGTCTTCATGACAGCCCAGTCAGGTGGATGTTGCTGTGCTCTTTAGAGGGGATACACAGGACAGGGCCCCGGTGTCTGTGCGCTGTGCTCAGTGCCGACCCTGCTCTTTACGACTTGTCCCACCCTGTCTTCGTGACAGCCCAGTCAGGTGGATGTTGCTGTGCTCTTTGCAAAGAGATAAAAGCGAGATGAGATGAAGCAAATTTCTCAGAGCTATGCAGCGAGTAGTGACAATGACGGTGATACAGCTGACACTAAAGCACCTACTATGTGCTGTTCTATGCATTTCACGTATATTGACTCACTAAATCTTAAACTGCTACCCCCCAAGTAAGTCCTATTTTTATCCCTGTTTTACGGATGAGAATCCAAAGAATAGAAAGACCAAATCACTTGACCACAGACACATGCTAAAGAGTGACAGGTCTAGGACTTGAACCGAGACAATCCTGACCAGACTTGGGTAGACTTGTTCTGCGAAGGGCTGTGTACTGCATATTGTAGGCTTTGCAGAGAATACAGTTTGTACACAAATATCAGCTCTGCCACAGACTGTGTAAGCAAACAAGCACGTTGTGTTCCCAAAAGACTTTATTTAGAAAACAAACAATGGGCCCATCTTAGCCCCCAGGCAGCAGCGTGTCTACCCAGGATCTTAACTCTACATTCAGAGGATGAGGGCCCAGAAGCACCTGGGCGCTCTGGGAAATTAAGCCATAGCTATGAACAAAGTGTCAACCTCGGGCTTGTCAGCGTGATACAGCATGCCGCCCATTTGGTGCCACTGTGACATTACTTACTGAAGAGAGACCACGCCAGGTGCCGCCTTCCATGCTTGGAAGACCCCAACAAGCAGAACAGACAGGACACACCTTCTGTGGGAGCTGGGAGCCGGTGAATAATGCTCATCAAAGACGTGTGGCACCCATCTGAGCCGTATGACATGCTAACCAGTGGGAGAAGGAAGGCATAGAGGGACATGGGAACAGGACAGAGAGGCCCAGGATGCCAGGTAGGGGTCACTGAGAAGGCAGCACATAGCCAGGACTTGAAGGAGGCAGGAGGCGAGCCATGTAGGTGTCGGGGACGAAGGCTCTCTAGGCAGGGAGAAGAGCTGGTGTGGTGGGAGCAGGAGCCTCATGGGACCGAGGGGCTGCAGAGACGGAGAGCTAATGGGCCTGGTGGGCAGCCCTGCAGCATGACGAAGATGTGCTTTCCCTCTCAGAGACCCGGGAGCAAAAGGGTGGCATGACTCAACCCGGGTGTGAGAGAATCCTTCTAGCTCGGGCTCATGTCTCGGGCTCAGATTTCCTGGATTTGGTCTTGGCTCTAATATAATTACTGGACCCACAAATTTCAGGCACCTTAATTAATAATGGTGTTCACCATATAGGACAGCTATGGGCATAAAATGAGGACATTCAGGCAAATCACCGAAGGCCGCTCCAGAGGCAGTGCACGCCACGAAGATGCTGGTTACGCTAATTATCCTTCCTAATAAACATACCACTTCACTGTGATGAGCTGTCCGTGAATGCGTGCTTCCACACGACGCAGGTGTGGCCTCATGGGCGGTGAGGCTCCATCGCTGCCCCACCTCCAGGCCCTACCACTCTTACTGGGTGGAGCGAGGCCACCATGGGAACATTACCCTCTGCAGGCAGGGACAACTTCTGGGTGCCACCACGACCACTAGAGCCCGTGGAGGACTGAGATTTCCTAGGAAGGGACGGTGCCTCTGAGGACTGGAGAACGTGAGGACAACAGGAGGGGAGGTGCCCACAGTGAGGACAACGTGCGCCTTTACCTGCTGCTGGGTGAAGGACGTCCCAGAACTGCGCGGCCAGAACAGTCAACCTCTGCTGCATCACACAATCTCGGAACCAGTCATCAGAGTGATGGCACTGGCCGAGGGTCTGCCAGGCCTTCTCATGAGGTTGCAGGCATCTGCGGGGGCCTGGCTGGGGTCTGTGTCCGAGATCGCTCCTGCATGTGGGCCTCCCACTGGCTCCTGAGTGTCCTGGGGACATAGCAGCTGGCTTCCCTCAGTGAGTGACCCAAGAGAGATGAAGCAGGAGGCTGCAGTGCCTTTTATGATCTGGCCTCAGAAGTGGCACATGATCACCTCCACCCGGCAGCTGTTCTTCAGAAGCCCACACTCTAAGAGAGGGACTCAAGCTCACCTCTTGAAGGTAAAGCATCAAATAATTGGTGGACACGTTTAAATCTACCACACTGGGTGTGTGAGCGTGGGGCAAAATAGTGTTGTCCTAGGTAGCACCAGTTCAGTTCTCAGAAAGTCTAGAACATGATTTGTACGAATGGAGTGAGCACGTGTCAGAGATTGTCATCATAACAAATGAAGGGGCCAGCAGGGGTAAGCCCACTCATAAGTAAGCCAGGACAGTGGAGAGGACTGTGGAGTGGGTTGGCTCCCTTAGATTTAAAGGGAACGCCTAGTGAAGTGCAATGGTGCTGTCTGCGGCTGTCTTGTCCAGCAAGCAGAAGTAATCTGCAAATTATCGACCTTCTCTAGCTCCCATCTAACTTCACAGTCCAGTATCTAATCCATAGTAATCTGTAAATCAGACAAAGTGCACTGAGGCTTCGGCAGCATGCAGAAGGCACACACGCTGGTTGTTTTGTCTTGCCGTCAAGTTTGGAAAACTTTCCTTAATAGGGATTTGTGTTCTCGTCCTCAGCTCATCCACTATTGTGTCTGTCCTCACTGCAGGCAGACAGAGCCAAAGAGACCTGCCAAGCCCTCAGCTCACTCCTGGGAGCAGGGGGTGTGTCCTGGCCTCATTCCTTCTTAGGCAGAATCAGGAGCCAGGGCAGTGGCCTGCAGGCACATGGTGCAGTGCTCTGGGGACAGGTCCCGGGGCAGATTCACCTGCCAGGTGAAACAAAAGCCACTTCTTTATAAGCACTTTGCAAATAAAACTCGTTTGCTTAAAACCACTTTGCCTACAGGCCAGCTCCTGGAGTTTCTTTCTTTTCTTTTTCTTTTTTCTTTTTCTTACAATTATTTCAGTATCATTTCTATTTGGTCAGTTTAATAGTTTGAATAAGCCTCTACATTCGCTATTTTTCTGGAGTGAGAAATATCCCATTAGCAGATGAATGTGACTCATGGGTTGCTTTCTATCCTTCGAACAACTTGGTATTTTATTTATTCTTGAAGACTCTAAGGGCTTTCTAACCATAAGCCTGAACACAGTTTCTGTAAAATTTGTGTCTCACAGTAAATGGTCATCAGTGGTACTCAAGACACAATTAAATTGTTTGTCATCATTCGGACCCGTCCCAGAGAGTGTAAGGGTGTCTTAAAACCACATGGATTGTTATAGTCACGCGAAGATTTTACCAGTGAGGGACTGAAGTCAATCATGAATAACTTGAGGCCGATTTGATTTCCTGAGGAAATCATCTGACATTGATGCCTAGGTGTCTGTCACAGCCTGATTGTCAATAGCAAATAACAGTGATAACAATATAAAGCACTAACAGTAACTGATCGCTGTAAACAGAGGATGCTGCATCTGGACAACAAGGCACAGCCATTGCATGAGGTGGCACTGCTGTCTGTCTTGTTTATTTCGCTGCATGAACAGCAGGTGGGAAGGAGTGCGGCTCTGCCACACCATGGAGGTCGCGTGTGTCCCTGCAGAGGGGAGACTGTGTTGGTGCTGAGGACAAGTCAGAGATTTCTTCTTTGCCAACCTGGATTTTCAGGTTTTTCTACAAGAACAGGCAGAGGAATGTCCCTGAGTTGGGAAGCCCCACCTCTAGTACCTTCTACAGCTTGTCCCGGAGGTCAGGGTGGTTAGGGTTAAGTCGCCTGGGAAGCCCTGCCTCTTTCGTCCTGGCAGTTTCAGGGCCCCTCCCTGGCATGCTATTAAAGGGCCCAGGTGACCTCATCCTCGTCCTGGTCCAGCAGGCTGATATTGCCGGCTCTGCCAGGGGGATGGAGTGTTCCTTGGGGAGCTGGCCGCATCCTCCAGCAGGACGGGGTCTCCCCGCTGAGCCCAGACCTAGGGTCCTCACACTGTGGAGTCTTTTACTTGCTAGGGGTCGGAGGACACTTACTACCCAACCCTGGCCAGCTCAGCCTGTGCCCACCTAAG